>NC_071999.2:106890259-107193289 GCF_028885655.2 Pongo abelii | reverse complement strand
TGTATCCCTGTACATACATACATACATATATATGTGGAAATTTATTATGGAAATTGACTCATGCCATTATGCAGGCTGAGTAGTCCCATGATATGCCATCTGCAACCTGGGGAACCAGGAGAGCCGGTCGTGGTGGTTGTATAATTCAGTCCAAAGCTGAAGGCCTAAGAACTAGGGGAGCCTGCCTCACCTGCCAACTGCTGGAGTAAGTCCTGGAGTCCAAAGGCCTGAGAACCACAAGCTCTGATGTTTAAGGGCAGGAGAAGATGGATGTCCCAGAAGAGAGAACTTCCTGTGCCCTTTTGTTCTATTTGGGCCGTCAAGGAATCAGATGATGCCCACGTGGGTGAGGGTGATCTTCTTTACTCAGTCATCTCATTCAAACGCTAATCTCTTCCAGAAAAACCCTCACAGACACACCCAGAAATAATCAATTACAAGCTATCTGGGCACCTCTTAGCCCAGTCAAGTTGACATATAAAATTAACCATCACAGTAACTGACAGCCTCCCTAATTTTTGTGCCTGCTTCTAATTTAGGACCAACCAGAGAAAGCCAACTATGGCCCCAACCAATTAGACAGGCTTCCATGCTCCAAATTGGCCACCCTGGGCTTCCCCTGGCCAACAGCTTCCAATAAGGGGCACACCTGAAGCCATCCCTTTTGCCCACTGTAAAGCTCTCTCACTCCTCTGCCTACCTTTGAGTCTCTGCCAAATGAAAGTGATGGTGGCCAACTCCCTTGCTATGGCAAGGTGAATAAATCACCTTTGCTTTTCTCATATGAGTGGCATTCAATTTTTTCTACACAGGCAACCTAAAAGGACTAAGGTATATTTCAGGAGTCTAGTTTTTAAAATCTCCAGGAAGACAACCTCCAGGGTGAGACCTTGAGTAGAAAACAATGTCACTCTCACTGTCACTGTAATCCATCCTTTTCTGTGTCCCCCAAGCCTGAGTCAGCCTCAGAAGGAAATGAAAATCAATTTAGCTCCATGAGTTCAAATGCTGATTCCTCACCTCGAGTTAGTCTCAAGCTTTTCAGGTATCTTTGGCAAGTCTCAAAACTCCTTAGCCCATCTCGTAACAATTCGTTTTGAGCTCTGAACATTAATTTACATGGTATATGTACTTTATTCATTTATCCTTGTTTTCATGTGTTTCTTTAGTATATTCTTGTAGGTTTATTTTTCCTCTCCAGTTAGAGACCTCATCAACCTTTATCCCTATCCAATACCCTTAAAAGCGCTTCACACACAGAAGCCTTCTGGTCACTAAAGTTAACTGACTTTTAGAAATCACATGTCTTACAAAGATTTGAAATAAATGACTCTTGCAAACGTTAATACATAGACCTTTGTTTTAACAAAGGTGAATCTAAAATTGCTTGCCACTATTAATCAAATATAATTTCAGTACACATTAAATATGGGCATATACTTGTTCAATGTTTTAGGTAAGGAAGGACTAGCTAAAGTTATAACACATAAAATGCTAAATCTTAGTGGCTGCAGAGAATAGATGTGTATTGTGTTCACAAACAGGTTAGTCCCTATCAGAGGGCAGATCTCCAGTGACTCAGGGACCCAGGCTCCTTCTGGCTCACAGCTTCGTCATTTCCAATGCCAGGTTCCTCAGGTTACTACACTTGTCTGCATCAAGCCAGAGGGGAAAGACCATGGGGGGCCATATTGTGCAGTTTTTATGAGCCAAGCCAAGAGGTGTGAATATGACTCTTAGCACATTCCATCAGTCAGATCTCAGTCACGTGGCCACACCTCACCACAATAGGGCTGGAAAATGATCTAACTCTGGGCTCAGAGGGAAGAGAAAATGGCTTTGGTTAAGAGCTAACCAGTTTCTTTCACACTTATCAAGGCAAAAAAAAAAATCTCTGCTGTAAAGACCTCCTTACAAATACCACTCCCCTAACCCAAATGACTGGCTTAGTCGCTGGAAAATGTGCACAGGCTAAGCTCTAAATTGGATTCTTCATATATCAAAGGGTACAGTAAAGCTCCTGACAGCCCCTGCTTCTCAAACATGAAGGACAGCTCACAAGGACAACAGCAACAACAGAAAGCCCTGCCTTTTTAAGAGAGCACTGTGCTTTAATTTTATTGCTTCTAGAAGCATTGCAGCTTTTCATGTGCCAGTGAACTAGCTAATTGGCTACAGCAAGGACTGTATCTTGGAAGGTGGCACTTAACAAAACAAATATTAAGAAACTATGATTCTCTGGAGTATGAGCTTTCAAGGGTGAAGGGTATATCATGGGTCAACATGATACAACACATGACAGTTAAGGACGGGGAGGAAATGACATCTTAGAAAGGGACAAACTCAGTGGGAATGCTTAGGTTTGTCTCACATTGAGAGTATTAAAACCATAAGCGCCTATATAGCTAATTTTTTTGGCTGCAATTAAAATATAAAGAGCTGGTTTCTTTGACATTCTGTGTCTGCCCTTTTTTCCCATTTATATATATACAGCCTAAGCAAAACTGACAAAAAAAGTAACCGAGATTTTGGTTCTAATGCAGATCTTGATTTATTTTGACTTCTTCACAGGGTCTAGTAAAATGATCCATGCCTTCCTACAGAAATGAGATGTCAAGATGCAAACAATGCTGCCTCCCTCCAACAAGCAGCCACAGCCCGCCCCACAGCCATCTCATACTGGCATCCCTCAAGGGCAGTCAAGATCTCAGCCCCTTCATCAGACTGACACCTGCCAACCTTTTTGTCCATTTCTGTAGGAGTCAAAGCTGTTGAAGGCCATGCTGAACTTGAATTTTCCCTGAAGTTCAGCAGAAAAGTAAGATCTACTTGCAGGTGATTCTTGCCAAAAAATGAGTCATAGACTAAAAATAGTGCAGCAATTTTTTTAATGAGAAAATGAACAAGATACGTGAACATGGCTCAGATATACCCATCTGTTTTCAATTGTAGTTGGCGGCAAATCAGCTCTCAATTTTCCGCTTATTGTGCTTTCTAACACAGCTTCCCCTGCGTCTGCCAATGACCAAAATGCACAGCAACCCTAGGTAATCTTGCTCTACCTCTTTCCCCTTCCCAGACCACAGAACATCCAGTTGAATTGCAACATTGTTAGGGCAGATATTTACATATTTATAATCTTTTTTAAAGTATGCATATGTTATCTTTTTCTTGCATTCATCTCTTATTATTTGCTATCTTGTATTGGCAATGCCTCGTCTCTCCTCCATTAACACTGATAAATTGCAGTTGATTATAGTTTAGTTCCTTTTCTCGTGAGTTAAATGCAGTAAAATGAGCAGAAAAGTAGCAAACAAGGTCTCAGGGTGACATCAACACCCTATAATAGCTTATTTTTACCTCTAATATTTTCACAGATGATTCTGCCTGAAATTCTCCAATTTGGGGTAATGATGCTGAAAGTGTGTAATATAAGAATTTGGAGTATAAGCAAACAGCTGATGATGATGATGATGTTGACAGAAGGGTTATGTTTGGATAAAAAACCAGCTCTGCATGAAAGGCTGGTCAGGGCAAATAACCCAAGAGCTAAGCTGAATCTTGATTCAGTGCTTCCATTAGTAAAAAGAATATGTTTGAAGCTTACCTTTTACAAAATAAAAAGAGCATATCTGACAGTGTATTTAGAAATGAGGGACCTGGCACCTAGTTTAAGAAAAACATTCTATTCACAGGTCTCTGGTGGCACAGGAATCTTGTACTTGTAGAACCTCTTTTTTGATGCTGGAATATTAGGCCTGCTGTCTTGAACCTCTTGGAGCTAATGGGATGTCCAGATGTAACTCCATATCTATATAACCTTGAGGACTGCCATGCAGCTGCTATGGAACATGAGGGGCTCATCTCTGTACTGAAAAAAAAATTGCCCCAAGCTTTTGTTTCCTAAGGCACTTTTTGTAGAGAAATTATGGCCACAATGACATGCTCACTCTAGGATAGAGGGAGTGAGACAATTAAAATTTAGAAAAGACCTGAAGTCTACACCAGGTGGCATCTCTCCCCTCCCCTGCAGAGACAGAACATGGTACCCACTGACCTCAACCCTTAATCCCTTGGGCCCTCTCTAAGTCTCCAATTTTACATGTCCCACTGTACTTCAGTGAATTCCTGCCAAACAGCTTTGGAGACTGTGCGGGGTTATCATGTGCAGGTCCTTCACAACACCCTGATGCCTCACCCCTTAGAGCTCTACTTATGCCCAGCATTGTCTGGGCATCCCTCCTGATTACTTTCCTTCGGTTTTACCCTGAACTCCAAAGCACTGCACCATAAAACCACAATGGCATTCCTAATGGAGCCCCCTAGCCATTCAGGCAAAACTTTCATTCCTATCTTATCGCACAGATAAGTCCTCTGAGAACATTTCTGTTAATCCCTCATGCTTCTCAACTCCCACTTCCACACTCACCTCCTACACTTTAATATCCCAAATGGACTTAGACACATATAAGAGCCTCAGTATCTTTCCTCCCATCCCTGCCATTTCTAAGGAGATAATTTATCCTCTTCTAATGCCCCACACTTTCTACCTTTGCGCTGATCCCATCCTCACACCTTCTCTGGGACTTGGCTGCACCATTCCTCCTCGCCCATACTTCGAACTTCTCCCGCCTTGATCCCTTTCTGCTCTTGAGTAATTCCTCGCATTAAATCAAAAGGAACAAAGTGAAATGAGCTAAAACCTCTTTCCCTGGCCCACCTATGCTTAAGTTCCTTTTTTAAAAATTCCTCCTACTGAGCTAGACACAAACTCTCATATGTCCTCCCCCATCCCACCAAAAAAATTTATAGTTTTCTTCTCTGCAGAAATTATCTGTCAAACATCAACAATTTTTAAAACTTTTTCAAGGTCAGATTATCAGAATATTATATCTTACTGAACATCATTACTTACTGAATTTTGATCGCTTTTTAAAATTTGTACTGAAAAGCAATATGCATAAGTGAAACCTGCAATGAATGTGCACAAACTGAACATGTCTTTGAACCAGCACCCAGACCAAGAAACAGAAAATTACCAGAATTCTGGGCTTCCTGCTCATCATATACAGTGAAACTAAGTAGTTTAGAATGGATGAGGCTAGGCTGTGGGAGAGAATAGAATCATGAGGCTAGAAACGTGTATTGAAGGGCTTCTATATCTTGCTGAGAAGCAACTGAAACAATAAATCAAGAAATCCATGAACGTATTGGGGTAGTGCTGTCTAATTTACTAAAGAGATCGTGTCTGAACATAAGATTCTATTTTAGTACCCAAACTAAGACAGCCATATGTCCTGGCTTTTCCTTGACTCCACTGATTTAAAATATTTTGCCTTATCAAACCATGTGTCAGAACACAGCCCAACTTAGGGTCAGGAAAATTTTGTTACCATAACCTCATTCCATCCCACACACCACATTGTTTTTCCAAAAAATAGTACCATTTTTTCTGGTTGGTATCCTATACAGAAAATAATTTGATCTGTAGGCTTGCAAATCACACTTATAAATATTCAAATGCACAGCTCCAATTAAAACAAGAGCTAAAAGCCTGTGCTACAGGCAATGAAAATATTCTTCCCATAGCTACATTTACTTTATTAACAGGCTGTAGCCTAAATGCCTAAGGAAAAATTGTTATAGGCTTGTTATCTTGCTTCTAATTGAGTGATTTTGTTTCTTCTTTTCATTTACTGAAGTATTATGGACTTGGCTACTATAATGTAAGAAACTGTAGTTACTTTGACAAATTCAGACCTAGCTCTCATACATTTAAGGGCTTCACATGACTCAGTCCCTGCTGGAAGTCAAATGCCAGGAAACCCAATTCAATCAAAAGGAATTTAAGAGGAATTCCAAATTTTAGGTTTACCTATGAACAATTAGCAGTTCCAATTCACAACCCCCAACAGCAACACTTCTTAAAGTTCCTGCCCCCATTTGCAGCTCCCTCTCCTGCAGTGGCCCCAGCACCTCTCTCTTGCCAATCCCTTGACATTCTTCTTCTCTCCCCAGCCCTACATCTTTATCAAGATTGTTGCTGTTCTTGGCTTTATTTATTCTTGTCTAGAAGCATTTGGCAAGGAGCCATTCTAAATAAGTTCAGCCTAATAAGGTTTTCTTTTTAAAAACAATTTTTAAATAATTCTTTATAAAATACATTACATACTTATATATTAAATCTTGTACACAAGTACAGGAGAAAGAGACCTGGGGAAAGGCGAACAGGTTTAGTGAATATATGATAATACCTATGAGAGCAGATTTTCAGAATGAGAAGACAGATTTTTAAAGATTCTGAAACAAATGGGAAATAGGAAATAAAGGAAAGTTAGTCATGCCTAAACTTAAGATTAAGCTTCAAGTTGTTCCAGGTTTAAACATTAGCAGGAAGATAAAAAGAAGTCACTCACTGAGACATAAGACAGAGAAAACTCCTTTTTCATGGAATGAAAATTCATAGGATAATTGTAGAACAAGAGGAAGCAGCAAGATAGAAGAAAGGCATAAACAATATTCAAAGCAGCTATGAGTAGGTTAGACTTTTACATTCTCATAGCAGCATGTCTCATAGCAACAGACATACAACCTGTATGTCCATTCCATGAAGTTCCCCTTCAAACCTCTGCCATTTCTTTTAGCAAATTCTATCAATTCTACTGACTTTCCCATTTTTGTCAATGTTTCTACCACTTCCTCAATGACGGTTGTTAAAAACTTTATAGTTTACTTTTTCAACAAGTCCTGCCAATACCCTTTCAAAGTGGTTCTCGAATGTAGCTCTTTTCTTATTCCCAAGTATCACTCCCAATTTTGATCTCTTCATACATTACTTCTGGTTACTCCAATAGCTACTTTTTTTTCTTTACTACTTTGTTGCAAACTTTTTAGTAAGTTTTTACTTTCTTTTACTAATTTATGAAGGCACACGTTACATAACAAGAACTGAACATATTTTAAATGTATCATTTGATAAATTTTGACATATCCACCCAAGAGATAACTCAATCAAGACATTGAACAGTTCCATCACCCTGCCCTGGAAATTTTCATAATGTGTCCTCTGCAATCAGTTCTTCCCTTTCTGATCCCATGATCTCCAGGCAACCAATGACCTGCTTTCTTTCACTATACATAAGTTTCCACCTTCTGCAATTTTATCTAAATGGGACCCCATAATATGTACTCAACGTAATGATTTTAAGATGTATCCATGTTGCTGCATGTATTGATTTTTACATCATTTTGTTGCTCAATGATATCCCCTTGTATAGATAGACGTATTTTGTTTTCCCATTTACTGTCAATGAACATACAGGTTGTATGTCCCTTGCAATGAGACATGCTGCTATGAGAATATAAGAGTCTTTGTGTAAACATGGTTTTCATTTCTCCTGGGTAAATACCAAGGAGTGGAATAGGCTTGAATTATCTATTTGTGTAGGTTTAACTTTTTAAGAAACCGCTAAACTCTTTTCAGCTTGGCTGTTCCCTTGTACATTCCCACAACACTGTAGGAACATTCCAGTTCCTACATCCTCACCAACACTGGGTCTTTTTCCTAACAGCCATCTTATTGAGTATACAGAGGTACTTCATCACAGTTTCCACTGGGATGTCCCTGATGGTTAACAATGTTGAGCATCATCTTTCCTGCTTACCAGTCATTTCTACGTCTTCTCCTGTGAAGTGTCTCTTCAAATCTTTTTCCCATTTTGCTTGTTGTTGAGTTGTTTTCTTATTTTTCAGTTTAAGGGGTTGTTGTTTTGTTTTGTTTTGTTTTTGTATTCTACATGCAAGTCTTTTGTTTGATGTATGTGTTGCAAATATTTTATCCCAGGCCATAGCTTCATCATTGACACTGGGCTCAGTAAATCTTTGCCCTGCTATCTTGAGTCATTCAAGTAGGTGAATATTTAGTCACAATAATTACTGGAATAATGCAAAGAGAGCATAGAGCCTTTTACCAAACTTGCAGGTAGCCCTGAATGGTTTTCAGTCTAGACAGCATTTCCAGTACTTTTACAGATCAACAAACACTTTCTGGAGCTTTGGTAGAGTGCTGTTGGAAAGAACATCGTTTTCCATTAGGCTATGATAATACCACTTTTTATCAGATAGCAGAGGTAATATTATGCTATTGAACGTGTGGGTAGACATGAAAGATCTAGCAGATGGTTTTGACTCAGCTGTTGTCACTGTGTGGGGAACCCTGTGAGGAGGTAACTGTGATGGGTGGAAGGTGAAGGTGTGTTGATGGTTTTATGCGAGACTCTTCAAAAGGCAAATAGGCTAGAAATTCACCTGCACCCAGAAAGAAAGGAAACAAAATAACCACCAAAAAAGCCACAACTGGGTAAGGTTGTCTAGCCTCCTAACACACACACACACACACACACACACACACACACACACACACGAAGATGGGGAGTAAAGATACAAAGAGAAATAAACTGCAATCTGCTGCTTTCTTTATTTCTGCTGAAATAATGCATGTCCTACAGAGAATTTCAGTATTCTGCATATTAAGATACACATGCTTCCTTTGAATTCTCAAAAAGCTAGGGAAAAAATATCCAAGATGAAAATCTCAGGGAGATGAGAGACAAAACCAGTAGTCAACGAGAAAACAGCCCAGAAGAGCTCCTCACGAAGGCAAAGTGAATGAAGTCAAACACACTTTTTTAAATAGTGACTTAGACTTGCTTAGACATTTTTTGGTCTATCTGATCACTTGTTTACTTGGTGTTCTGGGGTAAGCAAGGTAGGTGGATGTTGGAATGGAAAAACCATGGGCTTTGGCATCAGATGGGCCTGGATTCCAATCCTGGACATAAATATTTGAATGATTGTGAATTTGGTTACGTTTCTTAATTTAGTCATTCAGAAATGGAAGATAAATAACACCTATTTTATAGAATTATTAAGAATATTAAACGAAATCAAATGTGCTCATTTTTAAAAACAGGTATCAGAACAAAGTACACGCCCATTAAATTCCAGTCATTCTTTCTACTCCGACTTCTACTTACCCTTAATAAGAATGTTGTTTGGAAATTCCAGGCCTTTTTTGAATATATTAATTCTTGAAGTTGCACTGTGGTAAGCGAGAGAGGCTTGGCCAGCAAAAGCCACATTCCATAAGACTGTAGGGATTATCTAATTTTATGCATCCATACTTTTGCCTGGGCATCCAAGAAATGCTGAGCTAAAAGTAATGTCATACTGTGTGCGGAATTGATGGGTTCTTGGTCTCACTGACTTCAAGAATGAAGCCGCGGACCCTCGCGGTGAGTGTTACAGCTCTTAAGGTGGCGCATCTGGAGTTTGTTCCTTCTGACGTTTGGATGTGTTCGGAGTTTCTTCCTTCTGGGGGATTCATGGTCTCGCTGGCTCAGGAGTGAAGCTGCAAACCTTCACAGTGAGTGTTACAGCTCTTAAGACGGCACGTCTGGAGTTGTTCGTTCCTCCCGGTGGGTTCGTGGTCTTGCTGGCTTCAGGAGTGAAGCTGCATACCTTCGAGGTGAATGTTACAGCTCATAAAGGCAGTGTGGACCCAAAGAGTGAGCAGTAGCAAGATTTATTGCAAAGAGCGAAAGAACAAAGCTGCCACAGTGTGGAAGGGGACCCGAGCAGGTGGCCACCGCGGGCTTGGGCAGCCTGCTTTTATTCTCTTATCTGGCCCCACCCACATCCTGCTGATTGGTAGAGCCAAGTGTTCTGTTCTGACAGGGCGCTGATTGGTGTGTTTACAATCCCTGAGCTGGACAGGAAGGTTCTCCACGTCCCCACCAGATTAGCTAGATACAGGGTGTGGACACAAAGGTTCTCCAAGGCCCCA
The DNA here is from genome assembly GCF_028885655.2 of Pongo abelii. Lineage (NCBI taxonomy): Eukaryota > Metazoa > Chordata > Mammalia > Primates > Hominidae > Pongo > Pongo abelii. The sequence goes on along the minus strand of NC_071999.2, from coordinate 107,183,445 downwards.
CCAGAGTAGCTAGATACAGAGTGTCGATTGGTGCATTCACAAACGCTGAGCTAGACACAGGGTGCTGATTGGTGTGTTTACAAACCTTGAGCTAGATACAGAGGGCCGATTGGTGTATTTACAATCCCTGAGCTAGACATAAAGGTTCTCCACGTCCCCACCAGACACAGGAGCCCAGCTGGCTTCACCCAGTGGATCTCGCACCAGGGCTGCAGGTGGAGCTGCCTGCCAGTCCCGCGCCATGCACCCGCACTCCTCAGTCCTTGGGTGGTCGATGGGACTGGGCTCCGTGGAGCAGGGGGCGGTACTCATCGGGGAGGCTCGGGCCACACAGGAGCCCATGGAGGGGGTGGGAGGCTCAGGCATAGCGGGCTGCAGGTCCCGAGCCCTGCCCCGTGGGAAGGCAGCTAAGGCCCGGTGAGAAATCGAGCACAGCCCCGGTGGGCCGGCACTGCTGGGGGACCCAGTACACCCTCCGCAGCCGCTGGCCCGGGTGCTAAGCCCCTCATTGCCTGGGGCCGGCAGGGCCGGCCGGCTGCTCCCAGTGCGGGGCCCGCCAAGCCCACGCCCACCCGTAACACCAGCTGGCCAGCAAGCGCCGCGCGCAGCCCCGGTTCCCGCTCGCGCCTCTCTCTCCACACCTCCCTGCAAGCTGAGGGAGCCGGCTCCGGCCTTGGCCAGCCCAGAAAGGGGCTCCCACAGTGCAGCGGTGGGCTGAAGGGCTCCTCAAGTGCCGCCAAAGTGGGAGCCCAGGCAGAGGAGGCCGAGAGCGAGTGAGGGCTGTGAGGACTGCCAGCACGCTGTCACCTCTCAATAGGAAATAAAGAAGCTTGGGGTTTTGGTCCATTTATTTTCCTTCTAACTACATGATAATACTTTCAGTTTTTAAAAGTTTTGCTTATATGCCAGCATCAAACTAAATACTTTAATTTTCACAACAACCCGAGGATATAGGTACAATTGTTTACATGTTTTAGTTTACATGTAAGAGACAGGGACTAAGAGAGGTTAATTTTCCTAGAGGTCCCTGACTTCAAATCCTGTTGTTTATATTACCTCTACTACATAGCTTTTAATTTCTGACTTCTATTTTTAAAGAGTTATTATTTCATCTTTTACTCTGTGCTGCTCAATTCCTTTTAGGAAGTGAAAATGATATCAATTATAAATAAATGTTTCCAAGACAAATCAAAGATAGAAAACACAGGTAGGCAATTGATGAACTAGGCCTGGACATCAAATGCACTTACATGAAAATACAACCTATGGAAACAATTGTCAGTTAAATGCCTAATATGTACTGCCACAAGCTATGTTATTTATGGAAAACGATATGGCACCTATTTTCTATCCAAAATAGCATGTAGGGCTCCTATGAGATACCTAAGAATGAGATTTTTAAAAAGGAGAAACTTGAGAAGTGAAATATATATACAAAGTCTGAAAAGACTGGAAATAGCTCTCAGATTCTGTCCCCTGAATATGACAGTATCTAGAAGGGCCATCTGCCTTATCCATCTTCTTACTTGGCTGGTGACAAAAATGATATCATCTCATTTTTTCTGCTTAAGACCCTGATCCCTTCTAAAATAAAAATAGTCCTGGGAGGGCTAACAAAGTTCTATCTGTCATTGAGAACTTGATGATGATGACATTCAATCTCTCAGAACACAGCAGGCAGAAATGGGCATGAGACATCAAGTGACTCAATTTAGAGACAGGAAAGAGCCAGTTCTCAATTTTGCCTGGAGTAAGCTCAGAGATACCTTTGCCCTGTTTGAGCTGACATTCTTCAATCCTTAGGCCTTCTGTGAAAATAAGTCAATGTTTTTAGAAAGCTAAAGTCCTCTTATTTGCACAGCAAAGTGCTGCCAATAACCTTAGTTGTGAGTAGGATGAACACAGTGATTTGCCTTTTTTCTATTGTGACATATTATTAGATGTTTTGCAGATTGACTGGAAACGGCAATTCTACAGTAGCGGCCACAGATGTTATTGCATCCAGTTATTCTGCTACATCTGGCTCGAAAAAAAAAGGTCACTAAATGGCAACATAAATGCACTTCAGCAAATTTGTTTAGAGTGAGTTTTAGGTGGATTTCCCACAAATCCACCTATGATTGCAAAAGGAGAAACAATTGAAAGATAATACATTGAAGTACATTACAGGAATAAAATAATTGGAACATAGCTTCAAGAACTTTCACAACTGACAAGTAGACCCATAAGTAAGAAAAATCACTGTTTGTTGTTTTAAGTCACTGAGAGATAGTGCAGTTGTTACACAGTGTTACTGGAAACAATAGAAAGAATCAAGAAAACCAAAAATTGGTTATTTGAAAAGATCAACAAAATTGACAAACTTTTAGCTAGACTGACTAAGGAGAGAAGATGAAACTAACTAAAACCATAAATTAAGGCAAGAACATTACTACCAACTTTATAGAAATTAAAATAAGAGAATAATATGAACAATTATATGCTGTGATATGTATGTGTATATATGTGTGCATGTATATGTGTGTAAATACATATATGTGTGTTTATGTGTGTATGTGTATATGTGTATATGTGTGTATATATGTGTGGACATATGTGTATATTTGTATATACACATATGTGTGTGTATGTTTGTGTATATGTGTGTATATACATATGTGTATGTGAATATGCACACATATACACACATACATGCACACATATATACACACACACGCACATATATACACACATATACACACATACACACACATATATACACATGCACATATATATTGTACACACACATATATACACACATATATGTATATACACACATATGTGCATGTATATGTGTGTATATACATATGTGTGTATATATGTGTGTGTATAATACATATATATGTGCATATGTATATATATGTTTCACCCATGGTTCCTGGCTCATAACTCTCATAGCCCTTGTTATAATAAATAGAATCTCTTTCCCTTATCTTCTAGCAGAAAGGGTCTTGCCGCATACCCCAAAGGAAGGAATGCTACACAGAGAGGCCAAAACGAATCTGGACAGGTCTTGCTAGGTTTAGAGCATGCCTTTTTTGTCCGATCACATTTTGACATGGTTGCCCATGCTTCAATCATGCCTACGTAATGAAGCTTCTATAAAAATTCAAAAGGACTGGGTTCAGAGAGTTTCTGAATAGCTGAACACATGGAGGTTCCTAGAGGGTGATGCACCCAGAGAGGGCATAGAAGCTCTCCACCCATTCTCTCTTACCTCATTGTATGCATCTCTTTATCTGCATCCTTTGTAACAGCCTTTATAATAAAAAGGTAAACATAAGTGTTTCCCTGAGTTCTGTGAGCTGCCCCAGCAAATTAATCTACTCCAAAAAGGAGATCATAGGAATCCAAACTTGAATTCAGTCAGTCAGAAGTTCTGGAGACTTAGACTTGCAGCTGGTGTCTGATGGGGCCTGAGGTTTTGGGGACTGAGCCCTCAACCTGTGAGAGACCTGACAATATCTCCAGGTAGATAGTGATGAAATTGAATTGGAGGACACCCAGTTGATGTCTGCTGCAGAATCAATTGCTCACTTGGTTGTGGGGAGAACCCCACCCCCTACATTTGATCACAGAAGTATTATTCTGTGTTGATGATTATTGTGGTATGAGAGCAGAGGAAAATCAGTTTGAGTTTTTTCCAAATATATGCCAACAAATTAAATCTAGACGAAGTGGGCAAATTCTTAGAAACACAAATTACCAAAATAGACTCAAAAAGAAATAGGAACCCTCAATAGACCTATAACAAAGAACAGATTGAATCAGTAATCAAAAACCTTCAGAGAAAAGCAAATCCAGGACCAGATAATTTCACTAGTGAAGGCTACCAAATATTTAAAAAGGAATGAACACCAGTACTAGTCAAGCTCTTCCAAAAAAATGACAAGGAAGGAATACTTCTTAAAACATTTTATGAGGCCAACATTCCCTGATACCAAAGCCATACAGAGAAACCACTAGAAAACTATAGACCACTGTGTCTTATTAATATAGATGTGAAATCCTCAACAAAATACTAGCAAACAAAATCCAACATAACAGTAAAAGAATTACACACCATGACCAAGTGGGATTTATCTCAGGAATGTAAAGATGGTTCAACATTTAAAAAAATCAATACACTATATTAATATAGCTTCAAACAAAGTGAAAAAACCACATGGTGACCTTAACAGATACAGAATATACACTTTACAAAATGCAGCACCTTTTTATGATAGAAGCACTCACCAAATTAGGACTAGAAGAGAGCTTCCTTAATGTGATAAATGGTATATATGAAAAACCCACGCTACCATTATACTCAAAGGTGAAAAAATGAAAGATTAGGATTAGGAAAAAGAAAAGAATACCCACTTTTACCACTGCTATTAAACATTGTACTGGAAATCTTAGCCAAGCATTTAGGCAAGAAAAAGTAATAAAAGTCATCCAAGTTGGAAATAAAGAAATAAAGCTATCTATATTTGCAAATGACATATTCTATATATAGAAAATTACAAATACACACACACAACACACAAACTACTAATGCTAATAAATGGGCTCGGCAGGGTGGCTCACACCTGTAATCTCAGCACTTTGGGAGGCTGAGGCGGTTGGATCACCTGAGGTCAGGAGTTCGAGACCAGCCTGGCCAACATGGTGAAACCCTATCTCTACTAAAAATATAAAAACTAGCTGGGTGTGGTGGTGGGCACCTGCAATCCCAGCTACTTGGGAGGCTGAGGCAGGAGAATCACTTGAACCCAGGAGATGGAGGTTACAGTGAGCTGACACAATGCCACTGCACTCCAGCCTCAATGACAGAGTAAGACTCCATCTCAGAAAATAGATAGATAGATTGATAGATAGATAGATAAAAATAAGCAAAGTGGCAGGGTACAAGAACAACATATAAAATCAGCTATCTTTTTGTACACCAGTAATAAACAATCTGAAAAAAATATTAAGTGAACAATTCCATTTACATTAACATCCAAACAATAAAACATCTGGAAATAAATATAACTAAGGAAGTGAAAGGCTTGACCAGTGAGACCTACAGGATATTGTTGAAAGAAATCAAAGACGATATTAAGAGAAGACAGCCCATGTTAATGGATTGAAAGCTTTAATATTGTTAAGATGAAAATACTCCCCAAAAGGATCGACAGATTCAATATAATCCCACTCAAAATTCTAATGGCTTTTATTGCAGAAATAGAAAACATAATCCTCAAATTCACATGAAATTGTAAGGCACCCTGAATAGCCAAAATAATCCTCAAAAAGAAGAATAAAGATGAAGGACTCATACATCTCAATTTCAAAATTTACTGCAAAATTTACAGTAATCAAAATAGTATGGTACTTTCATGAGGACAGACATATAAACCAACAGAACTGCAGTCCAGAAATAAAACCAATATCTATGGCCAATTGATTTTTGACAATGCTTCCAAGACCATTCAATGGGGAAAGAATAGTCTCTTCAATAAATGGTGCTTTGGCAACTGGATAACCACTTGCAAAAGAATAAAGTTGAACCCCTACCTCATACATAAATATTAATTCCAAATGGATCAGAAACCCAAATATAAGAGCTAAAACTATAAAACTTTCAGGAGAAAATGTAGAGTAAATCTTCACAATTTGGCAATAGATTCTTGGATATGACACTAAAAACAACAAAAGGAAAAAATAGATAAATGGGACTTTATCTACATTAAAAAAAATTAAAATTGACACTTTCAAGAAAATGATAGACAACCCACAAAATGAGATAAAACATGTGCAAATCATATACCTGATTAGGACCTAGTATCCAAAATATTGAAAGAACACTTTCAACAAAAGACAAAAATTCCAATTAAAAAATGGGCAGTGCATTACTGGGTATATATGCAAATGATTGTAAATCATTCTACTATAAAGACACAAGTACACATATGTTTATTGCAGCACTATTTACAATAGCAAAGACTTGCAACCAACCCAAATGCCCATCAATGATAGACTGAATAAAGAAAATGTGAGTTCTAAGACGGCTGAATAGGAACAGCTCCAGTCTACAGCTCCCAGCGTGAGCGACACAGAAGAGGGTGATTTCTGCATTTCCAACTGAGATACCAGGTTCATCTCACTGGGACTTCTCGGAGAGTGGGTGCAGGACAGTCAGTGCAGCCCACTGGGTGTGAGCCGAAGCACGGCGAGGCATCACCTCACCCGGGAATCGCAAGGGGTCAGAGAATTCCCATTCCTAGCCAAGGGAAGCTGTGACAGATGGCACCTGGAAAATCAGGTCACTCCCACCCTAATACTGCGCTTGTCCAACGGTCTTAGCAAATGGCACACCAGGAGATTATATCCCACACCTGGCTTGGAGGGTCCCACGCCCATGGAGACTCGCTCATTGCTAGCCCAGCAGTCTGAGATCAAACTGCAAGGCAGCAGTGTGGCTGGGGGAGGGGCACCCACCATTGCTGAGGCTTGAGTAGGTAAACAAAGCAGCTGGGAAGCTCGAATTGGGTGGAGCCCACCACAGCTCAAGGAGGCCTGCCTGCCTCTGTAGACTCCACCTCTGGGGGCAGGGCATAGCCAAACAAAAGGCAGCAGAAACCTCTGCAGACTTAAATGTCCCTGTCTGACAGCTTGGAAGACAGTAGTGGTTCTCCCAGCACAGAGTTTGAGATCTGAGAACAGTCAGATTGCTTCCTCAAGTGGGTCCATGACCCCCAAGCAGCCTAACTGGGAGGCACCCCCCAGTAGGGGCAGACTGACACCTCACATGGCCAGGTACCCCTCTGAGATGAAGCTTCCAGAGGAACGATCAGGCAGCAACATTTGCTGCTCAGCAATATTCGCTGTTCTGCAACCTCTGCTGCTGATACCCAAGCAAACAGCGTCTGGAGTGGACCTCCAGCAAATTCCAACAGACCTGCAGCTGAGGGTCCTGACTGTTAGAAGGAAAACTAACAAACAGAAAGGACATCCACACCAAAACCCCATCTGTACGTCACCATCATCAAAGACCAAAGGTAGATAAAACCACCAAGACAGGGAAAAAACAGCAGAAAAGCTGAAAATTCTAAAAATCAGCTTCCTGATTTTTAGTTCCTCTCCCCCCTCCAAAGGAATGCAGCTCCTCTCCAGCAACGAAACAAAGCTGGATAGAGAATGACTTTAACGAGTTGAGGAAAGGCTTCAGATGATCAAATTACTCTGAGCTAAAGGAGGAATTTCAAACCCATCACAAAGAAGCTAAAAACCTTGAAAAAAGATTAGATGAATGGCTAACTGGAATAACCAATGAAGAGAAGGCCTTAAATGACTTCATGGAGCTGAAAACCATGGCACGAGAACTACGTGACAAAGGCACAAGCTTCAGTAGCTGATTCGATCAAGTGGAAAAAAGGGTATCAGTGATTGAAGATCAAATTAATGAAATGAAGTGAGAAGAGAAGTTTAGAGAAAAAAGAGTAAAAAGAAACAAACAAATCCTCCAAGAAATATGGGACTATGTGAAAAGACCAAATCTACGTCTGATTGGTGTACCTGAAAGTGACGGGGAGAATGGAACCAAGTTGGAAAACACTCTGCAGGATATTATCCAGAAGAACTTCCCCAACCTAGCAAAGCAGGCCAACATTCAAATTCAGGAAATACAGAGAACATCACAAAGATACTCCTTGAGAAGAGCAACTGCAAGACACATAATTGCCAGATTCACCAAAGTTGAAACGACGGAAAAAATGCTAAGGGCAGCCAGAGAGAAACATCGAGTTACCCATCAGAAACTTCCAAAGGGAAGCCCACCAGACTAACAGTGGATCTCTCAGCAGAAACTCTACAAGCCAGAAGAGAGTGGGAGCCAATATTCAACATTCTTAAAGAAAAGAATTTTCAACCCAGAATTTCATATCCAGCCAAACTAAGCTTCATAAGTAAAGGAGAAATAAAATCCTTTACAGACAAGCAAATGTTGAGAGATTTTGTCACCACCAGGCCTGACCTCAAGAGCTCCTGAAGGAAGCACTAAACATGGAAAGGAACAACCAGTACCAACCACTGCAAAAACATGCCAAATTGTAAAGACCATCAATGCTAGGAAGAAACTGCATCAACTAATGAGCAAAATAACCAGCTAATATCACAATGACAGGATCAAATTCACACATAACATATTAACCTTAAATGTAAATGGGCTAAATGCTCCAGTTAAAAGACACAGACTGGCAAATTGGATAAAGAGTCAAGAACCATCAGTGTGCTGTATTCAGGAGACCCATTTCACATGCAGAGACACACACAGGCTCAAAATAAAGGGATGGAAGAAGATCTACCAAGCAAATGGAAAACAAAAAAAGGCAGGGGTTGCAATCCTAGTCTCTGATAAAACAGACTTTAAACCAACAAAGATCAAAAGAGACAACGAAGGCCATTACATAATGGTAAAGGGATCAATTCAACAAGAAGAGCTAACTATCCTAAATATATATGCACCCAATACAGGAGCACCCAGATTCATAAAGCAAGTCTTTAGAGACCTACAAAGAGACTTAGACTCCCACACAATTTATAATGGGAGACTTTAACACCCCACGTCAACATTAGACAGATCAATGAGACAGAAAGTTAACAAGGATATCCAGGAATTGAATTCAGCTCTGCACCAAGTGGACCTAATAGACATCTACAGAACTCTCCACCCCAAATTAACAGAATATACATTCTTCTCAGCACCACATCATACTTATTCGAGAATTGACGACATAGTTGGAAGTAAAGCACTCCTCAGCAAATGTAAAAGAACAGAAATTATAACAAACTGTCTCTCAGACCACAGTGCAATCAAACTAGAACTCAGGATTAAGAAATTCACTCAAAACCACTCAACTGCATGGAAACTGAGCAACCTGCTCATGAATGATTACGGGGTGCATAAAGAAATGAAGGCAGAAATAAAGATGTTCTTTTAAACCAATGAGAACAAAGACACAACATACCAGAATCTCTGGGACACATTTAAAGCAGTGTGTAGAGGGAAATTTATAGCACTAAATGCCCACAAGAGAAAGCAGGAAAGATCTAAAATTGACACCCTAACATCACAATTAAAAGAACTAGAGAAGCAAGAGCAAACACATTCAAAAGCCAGTAGAAGGCAAGAAATAACTAAGATTAGAGCAGAAGTGAAGGAGATAGAGACACAAAAAACTTTTCAAAAAATCAATGAATCCAGGAGCTGGATTTTTGAAAAGATCAACAAAATTGATAGACCGCTAGCAAGAATAATAAAGAAGAAAAGAGAGAAGAATCAAATAAACCCAATAAAACATGATAAAGGGGATATCACCACCAATCCCACTGAAATACAAACTACCATCAGATAATACTATAAACACCTCTACGCAAATAAACTAGAGAATCTAGAAGAAACGGATAAATTCCTGGACACATACACCCTCACTAGACTAAACCAGGAAGAAGTTGAATCCCTGAATAGACCAATAACAGGCTCTGAAATTGAGGTAATAATTAATAGCCTGCCAACCAAAAAAAGTCCAGGACCAGACAGACTCACAGCCGAATTCTACCAGAGGTACAAGGAGGAGCTGGTACCATTCCTTCTGAAACTATTCCAATCAACAGAAAAAGAGGGAATCCTCCCTAACTCATTTTATGAGGCCAGCATCATCCTGATACCAAAGCCAGGCAGAGACACAACAAAAAAAGAGAATTTTAGACCAATATCCCTGATGAACATCGATGCAAAAATCCTCAATAAAATACTGGCAAGCCAAATCCAGCAGCACATCAAAAAGCTTATCCACCATGAACAAGTGGGCTTCATCCCTGAGATGCAAGGCTGGTTCAACATACAAAAATCAATAAACGTAATCCAGCATATAAACAGAACCAAAGACAAAAACCACATGATTATCTCAATAGATGCAGAAAAGGCCTTTCACAAAATTCAACAGCCCTTCATGCTAATAACTCTCAATAAATTAGGTATTGATGAGACATATCTCAAAATAATAAGAGCTATTTATGACAAACTCACAGCCAATATCATACTGAATGGGCAAAAACTAGAAGCATTCACTTTGAAAACTGGCACAAGACAGGGATGCCCTCTCTCACTACTCCTACTCAACATAGTGTTGGAAGTTCTGGCCAGGGCAATCAGGCAGGAGAAAGAAATAAAGGGTATTCAATTAGGACAAGAGGACATCAAATTGTCCCTGTTTGCAGATGACATGATTGTATATTTAGAAAACCCCATTGTCTCAGCCCAAAATCTCCTTAAGCTGATAAGCCACTTCAGCAGTCTCAGGATACAAAATCAATGTGCAAAAATCACAAGTATTCTTATACACCAATAACAGACAAACAGAGAGCCAAATCATGAGTGAACTCCCGTTCACAATTGCTTCAAAGAGAATAAAATACCTAGGAATCCAACTTACAAGGGATGTGAAGGACCTCTTCAAGAGCTACAAACCACTGCTCAAGGAAATAAAAGAGGACACAAACAAATGGAAGAACATTCCGTGCTCATGGATAGGAAGAATCAACATTGTGAAAATGGCCATAGTGCCCAAGGTAATTTATAGATTCAATGACATCCCCATCAAGCTACCAATGACTTTCTTCACAGAATTGGAAAAAAACTACTTTAAAGTTCATATGGAACCAAAAAAGAGCCCGCATTGCCAAGACAATCCTAAGCCAAAAGAACAAAGCTGGAGGCATCACGCTACCTGACTTCAAACTATACTACAAGGCTACAGTAACCAAAACAGCATGGTACTGGTACCAAAACAGAGATACAGACCAATGGAACAGAACAGAGCCCTCAGAAATAATACCACACATCTACAACCATCTGATCTTTGACAAACCTGACAAAAACAAGAAATGGGGAATATTTAACAAATGGTGCTGGGAAAACTGGCTAGCCATATGTAGAAAGCTGAAACTGGATCCCTTCCTTACACCTTACACAAAAATTAATTCAAGATGGATTAAAGACTTACATGTTAGACCTAAAACCATGAAAACCCTAGAAGAAAACCGAGGCAATACCATACAGGACATAGGCAAGGACATGGGCAAGGACTTCATGTCTAAAACACCAAAAGCAATGGCAACAAAAGCCAAAATTGACAAACGGAACCTAATTAAACTAAAGAGCTTCTGCACAGCAAAAGAAACTACCATCAGAGTCAACAGGCAACCTACAGAATGGGAGAAAATTTTTGCAATCTACTCATCTGACAAAGGGCTAATATCTGGAATCTACAAAGAACTCAAACAAATTTACAAGAAAAAAACAAACAACCCCATCAAAAAGTGGGCAAAGGATAGGAACAGACACTTCTCAAAAGAAGACATTTATGCAGCCAACAGACACATGAAAAAATGCTCATCATCACTGGCCATCAGACAAATGCAAATCAAAACCACAATAAGATACCATCTCACACCAGTTAGAATGGTGATCATTAAAAAGTCAGGAAACAACAGGTGCTGGAGAGGATGTGGAGAAAGAGGAACACTTTTACACTGTTGGTGGGACTGTAAACTAGTTCAACCATTGTGGAAGACACTGTGGCGATTCCTCAAGGATCTAGAACTAGAAATACCATTTGACCCAGCCATCCCATTACTGGGTATATACCCAAAGGATTATAAATCATGCTGCTATAAAGACATGCACACGTATGTTCATTGCAGCACTATTCACAACAGCAAAGACTTGGAACCAACCCAAATGTCCATCAGTGATATACTGGATTAAGAAAATGTGGCACATATACACCATGGAATACTATGCAGCCATAAAAAAGGATGAGTTCATGTCCTTTGTAGGGACATGGATGAAGCTGGAAACCATCTTTCTCAGCAAACTATCACAAGGACAAAAAACCAAATACCGTGTGTTCTCACTCATAGGTGGGAATTGAACAATGAGAACACTTGGACACAGGAAGGGGAACATCACATACCGGGGCCTGTCGTGGGGTAGGGGGAGGGGGGAGGAATAGCATTAGGAGATATACCTAATGTAAATGACGAGTTAATGGGCACAGCACACCAACATGGCACATGTATACATATGTAACAAACCTGCATGTTGTGCACATGTACCCTAGAATTTAAAGTATAATTAAAAAAAAAAAAAAAGAAAATGTGGCACATATATACCATGGAATACTATGCAGCCATAAAAAAGAATGAGTTCATGTCCTTTGCAGGGACATGGATGAAGCTGGAAACCATCATTCTCAGCAAACTAACACAGGAACAGAAAACCAAACATCACATGTTCTCACTCATAAGTGGGAGTTGAACAATGAGAACACACAGACACAGGGAGGGGAACATCACACACCAGGGCCTGTCGGGGCGTGGGGGGCAAGGGGAAGGATAGCATTAGGAGAAATACCTATTGTAGATGATGGGTTCATGGGTGCAGCAAACCACCATGGCACATGTATACCTATATAACAAATCTGCACGCTCTGTACATGTATCCCAGAACTTAAAGTATAATAATTTAAAAAATGGGCAATGGACATGAACATACATTTCATGTACAAATAACCAAAATTCCCACAAAAGGTTAATCAACTTAATTGGTCATTAAGGAAATGCAAATCAAAACATAATGAGATACCACTTCACCCACATTGGAATAGCTATAATAGACAAACAAATAAATAAATAAATAAAGGAAATAACAAGTTCTGCCGAAGATGTAGAGAAACAGGCACCTTCATGCATTGCTGGTGGTAATGTGAAACGGTGCAGCCACTACAGAAAACAGCTTGGCAACTCCTCAAAATGTTAAACACAGAATTATCTTATGATACAGCAATTCTAGTTCTAGGTATATATCTAAAAGAAATGAAAACATGAATACCAAACATGAATGTTTATAGCAGCATTTTTCATAACAGCCGAAAGGTAGGAACTACCCAAATGTTCATCATTGGACGAATGGATAAACAAATTGTGCCATATACATACAACAGAATATTATTCAGCCATAAAAATGAACAAAATACTGCTACATGCTGCAAGTTGGATGAATCTGGAAAGGATTATGAATTGCTCACTTTAAAATGGTAAACTGTATGTTGTGGGAATTTCACCTCAATAAATATGGTCATATCATTACAGAGATGAAGATAGCTGGTAAACAGTGGTTGTTTCTAGAAACTAGGAGTTGGAGTGGGGGAGAGATTCCCAGTAGGGAACTATCACTTCCTATTTTAATTCTTTGCATATATTTATTGATTGATTTCCCTATTTCCATATTTTTATTTTAACTCTGTGCATGTATTACTTCAATAAAAGAAGTTTTAATTATTTTTAAAAGACAAGTGTTCCAGGATGCTGGAAGTACTGGCAGTTATCTGTGGATCCTCAGGAAACACCTGAGAATGAGCCCTTTTTTGACACACGTAGAATAACCACTCTCCAGAAATCTCTGCAGAAGTGAAATACAAGGTTGGCATTTGGCAGGCGGGGGAATGTAAATGCCAGATTGTGAGCTGGAATTCAAGAGGTTGATGAAATGAGATCCCCGAGGCTTTGTCCTATGGTGACCACCCAGCTCCAGCTGCTGAATTCATCATGTCATCATCCTCACTTTGAGTCTGGATTCCTTCCTGATGTTCCATTAGGTGTCCTCTTGTAGTGTCTTTTGAGCCTGTTCCAAAACTCATCTCAACACTTTCTGGATAATAAACTACACATCCAATCCATCAGCAAGACTTGCCAGTTTTACTTCTAGAATATACGTCCAGCGAGCTCTGTTTTCACCATCTTCACTATCAATTCTTACCACCACTGCCACCACAAAACCAAATTGTTTATACTGGGACAAGTGCAGAAGCCCCCAAGCGCTGCCCCTCCATCCACACTTACCTCCAGCTCAGCCTCCACTCACCAACCACAGTGACGCTTTAATAAAATTGTTATGTCACACTCTTGCTTGAAACCTTTCAATGGATTCCTCTTACTCTTCAAATATTCCCAAATTCTACCCGTAGCTGACAAGGCCCCACATTACTTGGCCCTCTCCAGTTTATTGTCTCTCTCTTTCTTGGCCTTCTCTTTTTCTCCTACTCACCCCAGGACCATCACACACGCTCTTCAACCCTCCAGGATGCAGGTGCATCCCACAAACACCCGCCCTGTTCTCCCCTAGCTGACTCCTTCATGTCCTAGATGGAAAGGCACATGCTGGGGAGATGCTAGCCCCCACCCTAACCAGCTCAGGTTTCCTGCTGCTCAGTCTACTGCTTTTCCTTAGTAACAGCCTGATATTAATTAGATCGTATTTAATTATTAGTCTGATTTCTCTCTCTTTCACTAGACTATACACTCCATGAATAAGGGTAAGGACTGAGGCCATTTGCGAACTACTGTTCTTCACCCCTTAACACAGGGTTTGGCACATAGTAGATGCATCAGAGATGCAGTTGAATGAATGAATGCATGAATAAATGAGTAAAGATTATTTCTCCGTCTTAAGGAAAAAGACATTTGTGGTTGAATGTCTACTACATTTACAAGTTAAATTAAAATTTTTATGTATAAGCTGCTTACAAATCTTAACCAGGATGAATAAAGGCATATATCGCAATGCCTAAAGGTAGAAAACTCATTAAAAATGAGGAAAAACGCTTTAAAATAGGACTCTTACAATTGTATGCACCAGTGCATCTGTTCCAATTACAAATCACCAGTTTGAGAAAGTGACAAGTAATTCTGATGCAAGTATTTTTAATAAAGAACTTATTCAAAAATGTTAAAACCCAAGGTAACAATACTTCTGGACTTCAGAGCAGAGTCACGTCATTAATGCAAGGTTAGGTCACAAAGCCCGCAGTGAGTTGCAGCGTGATTTTAAATAATTCAAGGGGCTGCTGTATTATTCTGGTTGGTCACTCAGAATGCTACACATGTAAAGCAAAGTGGAAAGTTCCCATAGCAATGACTGTTTACCAGAAGCGTTTACCGTTATGGCTCCCTCATCTTTTCATGGTCTGAATTCTTCCTGATTCAGTCAGACTGCAGCTACGTATTAGCCTTAAATTAGAATTTGACAAGAATTTGTGATGCTAACTTTCCAGAGGAGAAATACTGAGCCCTGGGTGTGCAGCCAGGGCAGCTCTAGGATGGGGCACAAGCCCACTGTGTCACTCACACCTTCTGCCACGTGTGCCCCTGAACCATGTTATATTTTGCATCGTGTGCATTTTGGAATGTTTTTATTTCTCCCCAAAATCAGGAATTAGGAGTTGCAGACCCTCACCTCTCCATATGTGAAGAAACCAATTTTCAGAAGGTTGAAGTGTCTTGTCCACAATATCAAATCCAGTTCTGGAACTAGGACCTTCAGCTTATTCATTTATTAAGCCAATATGTAATGGGTGCCTACTATTTCCAGGCACTATTCTAAGTTCTCAGGAACACATCAGTTTTTTTTTGTTTGTTTGTTTTAAAGACAACTATTTTTGCTTTCATGGAGTTTATGTTCTAGCAGAAAAATATGCAGGTTGTAATTTTATTTTTTGACATATCAAATTATTTTGAATTTTATTTGAACACAGAATTCCATGGTTAATAAGTAAAATTATCTTAATAAATTTTCAATTTTTAGATTCTAGAAATCCTAGATTTTCAATTTATGATGGAGAAGTGCAATAGAATACTTTTTAAATTTTAAATAGGGAGGTCAAGATAGGCCTCCATGAGAAGAAGACATTTGAGTAAAGAGGTGCTAGAATTGCCCTGAGAAGGTCTCTGGAGGCCCACCCAAGCAGAGCCGTAAGGCCCTAGTTCAGACATAATAACTGAGAGGTGGGAATGAGGATTACTGACAGTGAAGTTGGCGGAAAAAGAACCTGCTAGACACATATTTTGGAAGTAGAGCTGACTTGTCTGGCCGATTAACTGGACTGGTGGTTTGCACTTTCTCCAGAAGGTATAGAGGTGATTTTTGAAACAGGTTCAAGGCACTAGACGGAGACACCTGATGAAACATCACTAATGAATCCATCTCAGGCCAACATTGAGCTGTTTGGTGGCTGAGAAAAGGAAGGAAGGCTTTGCTGAGTAGAAAGAGAGAGGGAGAGAGTCTTAACAGGGGAGGCCAAAGAAGGAACAGGAGCTAAGACTGCAGAGCCTTGTAAGCCACTAGAAGATCTGTGGCTTTTATTCTAAGGGAAATGAGGGGCCAGTAGAGAGTTCTGACAGAGAGATGCATGGTCTGCTCCTGGTGTTCACCAGGCTGCTAAGTTGATGTCAGTCTGTCAAGGACAAACATGGAAAAGGAAATCCAGTGGGAGGCTGCTACAGCAATCCAAGCTTGAGATGATGGCGACTTGGACCAACATGTTGGCAATGGAGGTGACGAGAAGTGGTCAGAATTCAGACGTATTGTGTATTATGGAGACAAAGGCAACAGAATGTGCTGATGGGTTGGATGTGAGAGAAAGAGAACAATCAGGGATAGCCATAACGTTTTTGGCCTGAGCAACTAGAAGCATGGCACTGCCAAGCACTGAGGGGGATAAACTGAGTGGGCAGGTTAGGGAAGGAGGAACAGGAGGTCAGTTTTAGACGAGTTAAGGTTAAGATGCCGCCTGAGAGATGTCCAGGATACTGCTGGATGTACAAGTCTGGGCTTCTGCAGGCACTCTCTGGCTGAAATGCTAATTCCTGGTACAGTGCTCAACTAAGCTTGCTGTACTTCTCCACAGCCATACCTTGGATTTCTCCAGAATGAGAAGCACAGTGGTGAAGCTAAATTGTGCTGGTCTCAAATCTGCACTGGCCTTATTTCCGAGAAAAATAACTAGTCATACCGCATTTCACCTAAGAAGACCTTTAATCAAGGAGACTCCCGCCCACCTTAGTATGGCAGAAACCCAATTGCAGAACTAAAGACAGTGAGAAATGGAACTTAATACGCTGGCACTGTAATTGAATATGGTACCATTTCTCCAATATCTATAGTATATTTAATCATTTTCCTACTCTATCAGGAAGATGAAATTTTGTTTTTTGTATCCTTGTAAGACAAAATTGTAAAAGTTTGGGTAAGATCAAAAGTAGCTGAGTTGATCCAAAAGAGCCACACTCAATGCATCTAAATAACCTCGTCTTTGGTTAACAAGGAATCGATGCCAGTGGAATGATCATATTTTAAAACTTCCCCTATAAATGTGACATATGCATCCCCATGTGTCAGCGTAATCTCTGCTGAAAACATTTCAGTGAATGACGAGTTGATTGGCCCCAATTTGAAAAGCATACTGTATAAAAACATAATTTCAGGGGGCCAACATTATGACAGATTCTATATTCTGCTCATACACAGAACTGGTTTGAACTGTTTTGAGAATTTTGATAGTCTGTAAATGCCTGCAGCCAAGAAACTTGGCCAGATCGGAGAAGGAGGAAACGGAAGGAAGGAAATTCACAACTGTTGGGCAACTATTCTCAGCCAGGCAATGCTTGAGAGAAAATGGTAGGGCAAGGGGACTGATAGATAATCATTATTTTCACCACCAAAGGAACAGCAGCATAGAGATGAAAAGAACACTGGTTTTGTAAATGCAGACCCCTCGTGCAAATCCCAGCTCTTTCTCTTATTGTGAGATGTCAGACAAATTATGTCACTTATCTGACCCTTGACTTTTACATCTGTGAAAGGAGGGTAACAATAGATGCTTTCTAGGTAGCTGTGAGAATTGAACTAGGTTTTATTTGCATACTCTCTCTCTCACACACACACACACAATGTGCTTGACTTATTTCTAATCTCAATGTATTACAAATGGCATGTTAGTAAGGCTCCAATACAACATGGAAGACATCTGAACCACACAGAAGTTATACACCACGGTTTAGAGGACCAAAGAAAAAATGAAAAATGCAGGTCATTTCTGCTAAGATGCCATACAGGGTATTGTCATTCAACAGCTTAGAGACTTGAAAGAATAAACAAAGCCCAACACAGGTCTCTGTTTTCTGTCCACTATACATGTCAGCCACGTTGGAGCTCTCTCCTGTGGTCTCCTCATTCATTTTAGTTGAGTGTATCTCAAAACCTATGGCCTCGTAGTTAAAAGCCACCAAAAGAAATTCTGATTTAAAATGTATAAGGTATATCAGTGAAAAGATTTCCTGATTATTTGGGGGAGTCGAAGACATAAAAAAAAAACTTTGTAAAAATTCCTCTGCAGTTTTCTATCAATAAACACCTTGCCTGGTATTAATGAGAAGCATCCATAAGAGAAGTCTGCTCTGCAAACTGCTGATTCATAAGGGATTTTAATTCCTTTGTTACTTTTTTTTTTTTTTGGCCTGCTGTGAAAACAGGAAGGATGAGGACCAATTCCAAATCCTGGATCACAGCAGAAAGTCCAGAAAAATGGATGGCATATGGAGGCTGCGGATTAAGCAGGAAGGTGAGAGGGTAGTGAGAATCAAAACCCTGGAGAGAGAGAGAGGAGGAAAGCCAAAAACAAAGGAAGTTGGCTTGCCAATCCCATCCCAAGGGGTCCTTAACTTTCAAATGAGAATGGTGCCTCTGATTTGCTCTTTAAGCAAATATTGATTGGGTTTTTCAGAGTGACTCTAACGTGAGAAATTCTGTGACTCTGCTAGAAGCAAGAGTGGATAGATTGGCACCTTCTCCATTGAATCTGCCATCAAGCCAGATGAAGAAATAAACAATAACAAGTGAGGGGAGGAAAGTCATTGCTCAACTCTTCCTCAATTTTTTTTTGCACCAGTCTTCTCTTGCATAACAAAATCATCTCAAGAAACAGCATCTGTTTTGGGGGAATTGAAGAAAGAAACCCAAAATGTGAGACTGCAGCATAGTTGCTGAGTATGAAGTGCTTTCATTTGAAAATTCTGATCTACCTACATACGGGGAACCTCCTTGGGAAAGATGGGACACATCCTGTATGACAAGGAGGACCTCCACTTTGACCTATGCAATGGCATGCGCTGAGCAGAGGGACAGCTCAAAGCCACAAGCAGGGACACCATGGAGAGATGTGCTGCAACAGGATCGAGGTCAAGGATACAGGTCTGTGGTGCTAGGGGCTCCAGCTTAATCCATGACCAGAGAAGGTGTTCAAAACCTGGGCTCTATGCAGTAAGGTCTCTGCCATGGAGCATGGCCTCAAGCTGCCTCCTGCCTGGGAGAGGGAAGGAAGCACTTAGGCCAACTTTGCTGTGGGCCTTAAAGGACAATACTCTTTGTCACTGGTACACTTTTCCTTGGTTTCATCTTTTCCTGACTCTTTTGTCATCAGAGAGTTAAGCTTCAAAAGTAAGATCAGGTGTGAATTGAAGGAAAAGAAGTCATATACAGCCTGAGTCCCATGCCAGAGAGACAAGGGTAATCCCTGTGACCCACGTGTCCCAGACCAGCCACACAGGACTCCCTACACACATGGAGCAATGCCCCATAAGGGGCATGGGAGAGAATCAGGGGGACTTCTCTTGGCAAGGAGGGGAATGTATACTTTTCACTTAGCAAACTAGCTGCATGCACACACACACACACACACACACACAAGTGTGTGTGCGTTTTCGTACTTTCCATATTTTTCTACTACAAACATATTATTTTGACATCACACAACCACAAGTGTTATAAAATGAAGATGAGCACCTAAAACACTTAAACCCTAAGGTATACTGACTTACTCAGCTAACCACACTCAACAATTTTTTGAATTATCACCTCTCCCACTGTTTCTGAGACTTCAACTGTTCAACGAACAAATGCTGCTCACTGTTCACTGTGAAATATTCATTTATTACCACTGGGTTCTGAAGCAGGTACAACCTATCTTCACATTAGCACATCCCTTACTATGGATCCATTGAAAAGCATTACATAGTTGCTTTTGTTTCATCCTATTTAAACCCTCTTAAAGCAAATGCCAAAAATTATTTTGTGAGTTTAAAAATGCACTGATGGGTATATACCCAAAACAATTGAAAACAGTGTTCCCAAGGGAGACAGTTGTACACCCATGTTCACAGAAGCATTGTTCACAATAGCCAAAGGTGGAAGCAACACAAGTGCCTGATGACAGATGACCCAATAAACAAAATGTGATATATGCACACAATGAGAATTTTTCAACTTTTGAAAGGAAAGAGATTCTGACACATGCTACAACATGGATGAACCTTGAGGACATTATGCTAAGTAAAAAAAAATCCAGTCACAAAAAAAGACAAACACGGTATCAGTCCACTTGGATGAGGTACCTAGAGTAATCCCATTCACCCAGACAGCAAGCAGAATGGTGGTTGCCAGGGCCTAGGGGTAAGGGGGAATCAGAAGTTTTGTATAATGGGTGCAGAGTTTCAGTTTTGCAAGATGAAAAGAGTGCTGGAGATTCATTGCACAACAATGTGAAGGTACTTAACACTATGAAACTGTACGCTCAAAAATGGTTAAGATGGTAAATTTTATGTTATATGTGTTTTACCACAATTAAATTTTTTTAATTTAAAATGTATAGTACAGGGCCAGGTGCAGTGGCTTACACCTGTAGTCCCAGCTACTTGGGAGGCTGAGGTGGGAGAATTGCTTGAGCCCGGGTAGTCGAGGCTGCAGTGAGCCATGACTGTGTCACCACACTCCAGCCTGGGTGACACAGCAAGACCTCGTCTTAAAAAATAAATAAAAGTAAAAATAAAATGTATTGGGCCGGGCTTGGTGACTCATGCCTGTAATCCCAGCACTTTGGGAGGCCGAGGTGGGTGGATCACAAGATCAGGAGTTTGAGACCATCCTGGCCAACATGGTGAAACCCCGTCTCTACTAAAAATACAAAAATTAGCCGGGGGTGGTGGCACATGCCTGTAATCCCAGCTACTTGGGAGGCTGAGGCAGGAGAATCACTTGAACCCGGGAGGCGGAGGTTGCAGTGAGCCAAGATCATGCCATTGCACTCCAGCCTGGACAACAAGAGCAAGACTCTGTCTTAAAAAAATAATAATAAATAAATAAAATAAAATGTATCATACAATCTATCATTCTGTTAAATGAAAAAGACTATAGGAAAGAGGTGAAATTTCAGCAGGTATGCTTGGCAAAGAGTGTGGCTGGGAGAACAGAAGTATTGGGAAGGGATTCAGAGGCAAAGGGAGCAACACTGAGAAATCCATCTGGAATCCACTGGCATGTTCCCAATCGATTCTTGATGGAGTGAGCATCTCTAAGGGCTAGGGACGTCCTTGTGTGAATGTACTGTCAGCAGAATGCTGGCTAGGACTGGAGGGGAAAAGGCTGTTGAGGGAGTGAGGGTCTTGAAGCTAAGGGGACAGCTTTGGGTGTGGATGGACATGAGGGGTAATAGCGACCGTAGGGGTTGGATGAGAGAGGTGATGCTGTCAGAGCAGCGGGTGAGAAAAATGAAGTTGGCAGCTGCATGAAGGATTGACTGCAGGGAGCCATGCCAAAAGCAGGAAAGCCAGTGAGGAATGGATTGTAATTGTTGGTCTTGGAACATAAGCATTTCCTTGCCATTAAATTGATCTGACCACAATAAGTCACAGTATTTACCCAGTCCTACAATAAAATGGCTCAGTATTTTACAGTAACAAGTCTCCAAGGAAACCCCAATATTAAAGTCCCAACAGATGCAAAAGGAAAATATTGAAGAAAGGGAACCTTAGAAGAGGGAGGAAAATGGAGGAGAAATACAAAGACTAACATATAGGGAAATATATTGCAAAACCAATTTCCATCGGCAAACTAGAAATCCTCTTTTTTTCCCCCAAAAATAGCTGAACCATGTAACACTAGCCAAGACAATATACTAACATATCACACATTGATGAGTATTTCTTCTTAAGATTGTTGAATAAGCAAAAACTGTAATAAGAGAGAATCGTGCATTAAAAAGAAGCACAGAAGAAAGAAAGCATCAAATATTTTATGGAAGAGTAAGGGTCCCATTCCTAGTGGAGCATGGGGTATGAGTGAGGGAGAGGCAGGGAAAAGTGTGTGTATGTATGGGCATGTCACACACATGCTAGAGTGCTACAGGGCTGGTGGCTGCATATGGTGGAAAGTACAGGGTAGAGCCCCAGACCAAAGGATGGTGTGATGGTGCTGACTCACATATAGACCTGATTGCCAAAGATATTTGCTGGGGAGAATGAGCTCATGAAAGAGCATGGATATTGCTAAAAATAACTTATATTTAAACCTCAGTTCAGGACACTTTTGACGTGCCTTGGACAGGCAACTTAACCTCATGAAGTCTCAATAAATATATGTCTAAAACCAGATGAATGCACTTAGTTGAGATGATTAGAAATAATGTACATAGAGTGCCTGGAATAGTGCCTGACATAGTAGGTGCTGAAACAAACAAACAAAAAACAGTAGCTATGATGAAAATAGTGTGGTATTACTTATGTATGTATATATAAACTACTATTGATCATTTCAAGGAAATTTACCTAGTCACATACCTTTTCAACAACATGCATTTACTGAGCATCTATTATATGGCAATTGTTAGGTGCTGAAGGGATATACCACATCTCTGCCTTTAACGAGCTTAGAATGTACCCTGATGTACCAGTATATGTACTCTTCAGAGCTTCCTATGTGGATACCAAGACGGTCAGGTGTACAGATGAGAACCTCAGCTGATGGAAGATGGGAGGACTCTGGTCACCATCCGCCAAAGGCCCAGGCCAAGGTCACAGTCACCCTGTGATGTGCAGTGCTTCCCCTACCGGAAGGAGGGCTTGAAGACCCTGGGGCCTAAATTCCCACAGAATCAGAAATGGACCCGCTCAGATTGCTCAGCTACCACGCTTCAGAAAGTGGAAAAGAAGAGGAGCAATGTGAAGAAGTGAGTCCTCAGATGCAGGAGGGGTGGCCAGCTGACCCAGAGAGGAAGGCCATAAGCTGGGTCTCTCTTGTCAGCACCACCACATTCCAAATCCACAGGGAGTTCCCGGCCACAGCAAAGAGCCAGAGGCCTGAGGGTGCTGCTACCAAAAGAGAAGATAGTTGTGAAGAATGAGTGAGTCTCTCCATCCCCATGGCCCACAACACAGTCATTTTGATCTCCTTCTTCAAACAGATATTCAGCAACCTCCAGGGACCTCTCTCATGGACCGTGTTGCATTCAGCCAGCCATTTTCATGTTCTGCAGCTGCACGAGCTCACCCCTGTCGAGCTCACTCCCGTCACGTTGGATGCCCCCACCTCTGTGAGGGAGGGCAGAACATCAGGGAAGGCAGACATCGAGCAACACAGAATGCCACGTGGTGCTGCTCGGGGAACAGTGACATTCAATGAGATGGCATGGAAAATCACATGAGGATGGAGAGTCTCGAAAGAGGCATCAAAGGAAAGATACTCACAGATGAGGGGGATGAATAGAGAAGGCAGAAGGAAGACTGCTGGGGGTTCATGTGGAGGAGGAGGTGGAGAGGGAACAGAAGAGCAGGTCAGGAGACAGTTCTCAAAGATACAGAATGTCAGGCCCACTCTGTAGACAATGGGATTGTTCCTGCCACACAGAAAATGAACACAGGATTATTCATTTGGCAACTGCAACTCAAGATGCTGCAGTGGAATTCTTCTTGTCCCTCCCCCATTCCATATGCACTTCTGCTTCCTGAATCCCTGTCTCCCCTTATGATACCACCACCCACCCGTTTCCCTACATAGAAACTCGGGAGTCATCCTTCACTGCTCCTTGTCCTGAGTCCCCTACATCCATGCAGACATTCATCCTTATCTACACCAATTTCTCTAAACAGCTCTCAGCATCCTCTCCTCTTCTCCAACCCTGCTGCTACTACAACCATTCAGGCCCTCACCCCTTCTTGGTCAATTTGCCTCTAACTTCAATGTCACTCAGTGTATTCTCTGCATTGTCCATCTCCTGCCACCAAGCCGGTTGCTCTCAAATTCAAAAATAGCCATGCTGCTGCCATCTATTCGCACTATTTCATCAGCTCCCTATGTCTTTCATAAGAAAGTCCCCATAAGAAAGTCCCAGCTTGTCATGGGAGACCCTTCATGATCTAGTACTCACCTATCTCTCCTGTCTCATCAACCATTCTCCCTGTCCCCCAGACACCTTGTCCTCTGGCTTTATCAAACTCCCTGCTGTCCCTTGTACCAACAATGGGCCAGGTTGCTCCCACCTCAGGACCTTTTGCATGTGCTGTTGTTTTCAGACCAATGTCCTATTCCCTCCATTGTCTTGATTCACCCAATGAGTATTTCCTTCCTCCTGAAGAAAGGAATCCAGGCACATACACTGCCTCTTACATGAAGTGCCTCTGACGGCTCAGGCTGATGTAAGTTCCCCTCTTCTCTCTCTCCGCGGTGTACCCTGTGACCTTCACAACAGCACGTATCACACTAGGCGAACCTGTAGACTAGACTAGGAGCTTCCTGACAGCAAGGACTGTTTTATCCATCCCGGTGTCCTCAGCATCTATCAGGGTGCTTGATTCATGGTGGATGTTTAATAACTGCTTTGTATTTAATGTATGAATAATGTAAACAAATGATAAATACTTGTGCCAGGCAGAAAGAAAGCTTGGAATGCTTGGGTTTTATCATCTGAGCTTCCCTCTAAATGGTAATTTCTAGAAGTAAAATAAAGCACAACATGAAAAGAAGTTTCACTGAGGCCCAGGTGATTTGGCATATTGTATATCACCACTTTTAGGGTCAGATTATAAAGGTGGAAACACTTATGTGCCCACATATATTTGAGTTCAATTTGGTCTCACCATTCTCTGTGTTATTGAGGTTAGTGTGCCCCGCAAGTATTTCAGTTTGGCATGTGTGGGGAAATTGAAGTCATCGTGCAAGTAACCCAATATGTCTGCTCAACGTCTTTCGTCTGTTCAAACTGGTGCCCCATTGAGCCCTCTCTCCCACCATTGCCATCAAATGCCCTTCCCATCCTTGGATGTAGAAATACACCAGAATGTCAGGACAGATCTTCTCCTACCATGCCAGGCTCTGAGCCATCCTGCAGTCTTTACAGAGCCAAAGGGCTCCCTGGATTGCCTCAAGTGCTTCAAAATGAGCCCAGAAAGACAAGTGGAGGACAAACGTAACAAAAAATATGCACCTGTAAAAATAGCCTTGTAATAACAGCTGCCCATGAGCGAGGTGGAAACGGTAACAGATGGCTACGTCTGTCTAATTTTCCAATCCCTGAGGTTGTACCTCTCTGCTTCCTTTCCATCTCTTCTCCTGGAACACAGTTTTGGCAGGCAGTGGGTCCCTTGGAATCAACAGCATTATTCAAAGTCATTCCAGAATCTTACAGCAAACAAGGCCAACCTACATGCGATGCAGAATCAGAAACTCCAAGTTACAAACGTGAGCCATGCCCAAAAGAAGTTAGTGACCTTATTAGGACGTCCCTTGCAATTTAACAAAGGACATTTGTTGAAGATCAAGGTGCCTTTTGAGTGAAAACAGGAGAAATTGGGCTCCATTGAAAGTCAAGAGGTATTTAGGCAATATTACCTGCTGATTACCTGCCAGGTGACTGGGCTCAGATTGGCCGTGCTGTACTAACTCCTGCTGCTGCATTGACCCACTTCTGACCCCCACCAGGGCATCACTTGTAGGCCAGTCCGCTTCCTCACTTAGAAAACAGTCTGCAACTTTACACAAACGTTGACTAAAGCTCTTCCTCCTCATCAGTGTTCCCTAGAACAGACTCCCAGTGTCCTGAGAGTTATCGATATTTATAAATATTTCATAGTGAATACAAAATGTAAAACGCAATGTTTTCAGAATCACTTGAACTTATATTGGAATTCTATTCTTATAACTTCCTCAGGCCACTAATTTAAAGAGGTCGTGTTTTAAAGTATTGTACAAATAAAATATTTAATATATTTCTTAATACCTTATTTTCTTTACCATAATTATATAGGATAAAGAAAATGGGTTTGATCTTCTCACCAAGCACCACACCGATGCCCTCACAGCCCCACCAGGTTATCCATACAAATATTATCACTTTCTAGGAGCACCAGGAGGTGAACAAATTTGGGAATTAACAGTCTAAGGAAATTGGAATTAATATGTCAAACATTTGATGTACACTTACTGAGCATGGTGCTAGGCCCTCTAGGAGCATGTCATATTGATAAGGGTGTTAACCCTACACTCACAGAACTTTCCGTCTAATGAGGATGAGGAAGCCAGTAGCCCTAGTACCCAGCAGATGCAATGGATCAGGGTGAACTTAGAGAACATGGAGCTCATGCAGAGAACTTCATATTCCTCCTCCCCATCCTCACCAAAGTCCTCTGATTTGGGTATTATTGCACCTCCAAAGGTGGGAGAACAGAGGCCTAGAGAAGTTAAGTGACTCAGCCAAGGTCACACAGACTAAATCATCAATTGTGCATGAGCCTGAGTCTGTCTGACTCTATAGAGTCCATAGTCTTTCTCTTAACTGAACCAGTTACTTCTCAGAAAAAGTATTATGGTAACACAAAATGCTGAGGCGACTAAGCAAGAAGGAGAAATCCATTTTATTGAGGTTGCCGGTATAGGTAGCAGAGAGGGCTTCATGGAGGAGGTGGCGTTGGAGCTGGGCCTTGAAGGAATAAGAGTTCAATCGAAAATTCATGAGAAAGAGAATTTCAGGCCAAGGAACCCGGAAGGGTGTGAGGTTAGTGAGCTAGCAGTTAATATGGTATGTTCTTGAAATGCAGGGAATCTGGAGAGATGGAGCAAGAAATTAGCAAAACGACATTGCCTGCAAAAGGCACAGCATACCAGTGATGGTGTTTTCTTCATAGCAACCAGGCAAGCACGTCCGTCCTCCAGCCCTCCTTCACCATGGACTCTCCTCTAGCTGTTTACCACTAGTTCCCACCTTCCTCTTGCCAAAATGTTTACCTCTCATCCTTTCTCCCTATTCCAAGCAATTTAATGAATGTGTGAAAAATCAGAAGTCTTTTAAAAAGAATTCAGGCCAGGCGCAGTGGTTCACGCCTGTAATCCCAGCACTTTTGGAGGCCGAGGGGGGCAGATCACTTGAGGTCAGGAGTTTGAGACCAGCCTGGCCAACATGGTGAAACCCTGTGTCTACTAAAATTACAAAAACTAGCCGGGTGTGGTGGCAGGCACCTGTAGTCCCAGCTACTTGGGAGGCTGAGGCAAGATAATTGCTTGAACCTGGGAGGCGGAGGTTGCAGTGAGCCGAGATCACGCAACTGCATTCCAGTCTGGGTGACAGAGAGAGACTCCACCTCAAAAAATAAATAAATAAAGTAAAAAAATAAAAAAGAATTCAGTTGAACTTGCACAGCATTTTTTTGTTGTCAAGCCACTCAAAACCATCTGTCTGTAGCCATCTGCAGCAGATACTTCCAAACTCCTGGAGGAGCCTTGGGACATTGTGACCTTCTGCTCTTTCCATGAGACACACATGGGGCCCAGACAACCTGTGAAGTCTACTCCAGAGATAAGACTGGGCGTCAGCTTTACAGTTACATAGAACGTATGGATCCAGGCACAAGAGAAAACTTCCATCCTCAGGTCACGACTTAGGGGGGATCTTGTGGGAGGAAGGCACCCAACTGCACTCTTTTCCAGACCTTTGCCAAGGTCGAGATCATTCCCACAGAAGAAGCAGGAATTGTCGTAGTGAGGCAAACCACACCATGTGCTCCAGATGAAAACAGCAAACAGAGGAAGGTGGGGCAGGTGTGTAGAAATAGAAAGGCACCACCTCCTGAGAATGATACTGGTCATGAAGGTATAGGGAAGGTAAGAGCAAATGCGTGGCTACTGGGCTGGTTTCCCTGAGAATTCTGGGTCTTTGTACCACTTGGTTCTTAGGAGAAACCCAATAAATAGATGAAAAGCCTTTGCTTCTTTAATTCCCCAGAGTGGAGCCGAGACAATGGCCTGCATGCACTGCAGCCTAAAATTATTCATCAGCCTAAGTGTATAAGGTTCCAGAAAAGCAGGGGTCTTTAGTGTGGTGGGGGCGGAATGAGATTGTAGAGGATTTCAGTATGAACAGGAGTGAAGGCATTCAATAAAAAACATGTAAAAAAAGGAAATGAATGAGAGAAGAAAGAATCTAAAAGAAACATGGGTGAGAGGGTGGGCTTGGGGGTTTGTTTTCCTTTTTTTTTTTTCCACAACTGGAGAGATTTGATCATGTTTAAATACTGACAGCAAAGAATCAGTAAGAAAGAAGCTGTGGAAGTGTGGAAGCCCCAGGAGCAAGGCTGCTGGGTGAAGGGAACCCATGAGCAGGTGGGAGAGCACAGTGGAAGGTGTGTGCTTATGGAGCAGAAGGGAAGGGAAGTCCATGCCACATTGCAATGACTGAAGCATGTGAGGATGGATGAAGACAAGTGTCGGGGAGACTGGACAGTTGAGCCAATTCCCATCTGATATCTTCCACTTTCCCAGGTGGGTCAGGGGGCACAGGGAAACTGAGGAAGCCTTGAAGTAAATATGGTGGCAAGTGGAAGAGAGATGACTGAGACTCACAGAAGAATGGTGGCCCTCAGCTGAGGTTGGGGATCATGGACTGGTAGCAACTGCAACCCAAACATCACATGATTTCCTCCAGCCATGCTCAGCAGGCCAGGGTAGGGGCAGGAAAAGGAGATGCACGTTGACCAAGATTGGCTTTTAGGTGGATGAGTGGGGAAGGCATTAGAGGGCAAGAGTGCTGAAGACATTGGCAAGGGAATTGTTGAAATGTCTTCACTCATTCAACATATGTTTACTGAGCGCCTGATGCATGCCAAGCTTTAGCCTGAGCATTGGAGACACGGTGGTGAGCAACACAGGCAAGGATTGTTCCAGTGCTGTGCAGTGGAGGCAAACAAGAAACAAGAAGATAAACAAGGAAATCAGAATTTCAGATGGTGGGTAGGGGCCGTGACAGACATGGTGCGACAAGGAAGAGCCTGCTGTGTTTGGGGTCATCCAGGAAGACCTCTCTAGGAAGGCTGAAGTGATCACCCCTAAGGTATAGACAGGGTGGGGAACAAGGGGAAGTCCCTCGAGGCTGATAGGTAAGGAGGCTGACAGTCTTTCAGGGGCCCAGGAGAGTGGGGATACTGGAAAGCCAGGAAGCTGAGGCCAGAGTGGTGCATTCATTGCACAGTCTCAGCAGTTGAGCTGTTCCTGGACCTTTGGTTGAAAGGATGACACTGGGGCTTGGTATGTTTTCTCTGCTTTTCTCAGAATTGCAACTAAGGCCCAAAGCTAAGCCCAGAAGTCCTAAGAACTCAACATTTTAAGTTCAGAAGAACTTTCAGTTATTGCACAGGCTTGCTGAGACACGTCCTTGCCAAGAGGAGGATAACAGCACAGAGAGCCCAACAACTTTGACAGCTGCTGGCTATGCGGCAGAAGACATCTGCCTTGTCACCTTCATTTAGTTCCACTCATCCCTGCCCCATAGAGGGGAGAGAAGACTCAGGAGAAAGAACCACAACTCTCCTCCATTCTAAATGGGGACCAGCCTCATGGGCTGGCCTGTGCCAGGTACCAAGGAGTCCTTTAGATGGCAGACAAAAGTTTAGAAGAGATAGGACTGGAATGAGCCCAACCTGAGACCCGAGAGTGACTGCACAGTTATGAGAGTCATGCCGAGAAGGGGCAGAGGAGGTCCACTCTTCAGTGGTAGCACTTTGGGAGAAGAACTGCTATTTTAGGTCTCTAGCCCAACACATCTGGATGCCACAAGAACTTGTCTTATGGCTTTAAGACAAAGTGTCTGGAGAAGAGTGAATTGGCTACCTTGTTCCTTCATCATCCAACAAGGGTTTATTTGGCACATAGGATGTACTCAGCTCCACAGCAGGCGCTGAGGAGACAATGGTGGGCACAGCGCACAGATCCTCACCTTCCAGGCACTTAATGGAGGAGAGAGACGCTAACACACCCAAGGATACAATAATTCTGCTTCTGATGTGTGCCCAGCATCAGGGTTGAGAGTGGTATTGGGGACAAGGAGAAGAAGGAACTCTTGTAGTTAAAGTGACCAGGGAGAGTTGGCATTTGAGTGGGGAACTGGATGGAGGAAGGGGTGAGCTCTGTGGATGACTGAAAGAGGAGCTCTCTCTGGAAGAGGATGCTGTGGGGAAGGAATTAGCTTGGTAGAATTGGGGGTGGCTGGAGTAGCCTGAGCAAGATGGATGTGGTAGTAGATGAGGGCAGAGAGGGGCCTACCCTGGAGGCCTTTCCAGACATGGTAAGGCTTTGGAGATCAGTCTTGGTGTGAAGAAAAGTTCCTAGAGGGTTTTAAGAGGAGGTGTGACACAATGTGACAATTTTTTTTTTTTTTTTTTTTTTTGAGACGGAGTCTCACTCTGTCGCCTAGGATGGAGTGCAGTGGCGCGATCTCAGCTCACTGCAAGCTCCGCCTCCCGGGTTCACGCCATTCTCCTGCCTCAGTCTCCCGAGTAGCTGGGACTACAGGTGCCTGCCACCACGCCCGGCTGATTTTTTGTATTTTTAGTAGAGATGGGGTTTTACTGTGTTAGTCAGGATGGTCTCGATCTCCTGACTTTGTGATCCGCCCACCTCGGCCTCCCAAAGTGCTGGGATTACAGGCGTGAGCTACTGTGCCTGGCCAATGTGACACATTTTTAAGACATTCTTCTGGGTGTCATGGAAGATGGAAGATGCCATATAGGGCAAGGGCAGAAACAGGAGGCTGATTCCCAAGGCTGCAGCAGCCCAGGTTGAGGACTGTCGGGCCTGGAAGCAGGAAGGCAGAAGAAATGGTCAGATGGGGGACAGATTGGGATGGTGGGTCCTGCCATGTCCTGGTCTGTTGAGGTAGAAAAGAAGGTAAGATCCCAGGGTGGAGGGTGAGTCACACACGCTTGAAACAAAGAGAATGGCAGCAGGTCCAGGAGCTCCCTGAAAGAAGGGAAGTGACCAGGAGACATGGTGAATGAGTGAAGATCTGCAACGGACTCTGAGAGCAAGGAGGACCCCAATCCAAATGAGAGCATCCACTTGAGAGCAAAGGTTTCAGTGAGAGCAAAGAAATGGTGAAACTTTCTGTAACTAGGTGAAGAGCATGCATGAAATTGTTTGCAACTAATAGAGGTTCCACAGAGCACAGTGGGAAAGTTTAGAAGAAGAGCAATTACATCAGGTCCAGGGAGAAGGAAGCACATGGCCACGTGAAGAGGACAGTGACCAGAGGACCTTGTTCAGTTTGTGTGAAAGATGTGTATGAGTCATGGGGGAAAGAAATGACCTAGAAATGTCCACAGATCTGGACTCTGAAGTCTCTGATGGATTGGAGGACTCAGACCTCTCTGGAAGAAGCCGGCTCCTCCTGGAAATCCTACACCAGGTGGGCTGGCAACAGGATTAGTTGGTTCTCAGGAGCTACCCTGAGTGCTGGAAATAATATTAGCTCCAGATGGATGGGAGGCCTTTCTGGATGGAATCCTTCACAGCTTGTCTTAACGGTGACTCCAGGGGAATACATGGAAAAATGGCATCATGGATTCTAAAATAACTGCAAGTGAGATCATTGTATGTACTTTCTGTTTCCTTTACACAATCCTCACTCACTTCTCAACCCACAGAGATATGATTTCTGCTCACTCCATTTCACTAAAACAGCCCTTGCCAAAGTCTCCAGTGGTCTCCATATTACTTGAGCCAACTGACCTTTTTCAGCCCTCATCTTTCCAGACAACTCAGCCCTGTTGGCCACACCCTTCTTTGTGAAACACTTTCTTCCTCTGGATTTCTATAGTGATGTCACCCTCTCCTAATTGTCTTCCTGTCCCCAGCTACTCATTGGCTCTACCTCTCAAATCCTCACTTACACAGCCTATAAGTGTTAGGGTGCCTTAATGCTTGATGGTAGGCCATCTACTCTTCTCACTTAATAACCTTTCTCTGAGGCATCTCAATCAGAGCTGTGGCCTCGACTGCTTAATATAACAGAGGCATGTAAAAAGTGCTGCAGGAGTGTTCAGCCGAGTGCATGACTATGGCATGTGAAAAGTAGCTTGATTTGGGGTCACTGCTATTCAGTGGAAAATGTAACCTTGGGATGGATAATGCAGCCCAAATTTGAACTCTGAAAGACTATTCACTGGATTGGAAGACCAATAGATACCAATAAATTAAAAGTAATTGCTGTTTATCCTTCATCAAAATTACCATTATTCTACAAGGTAAGTGCTTGTCTATACATTATAAGCCCTGTGTCTATTGCCTATGCATTAACTATGTATTAGCATTTCCTACATTCTGTCCATTCCCTTTATCCAAAATATTCATGCCTACCTCTTACTCAGCAGTCCACCAGGCTTTCCCATCCTCAGTAGCATTTATTGATTGCCTTCAGGATCTATAGTGATGTTTAAAGCACTATAATCCATCTCTATCCTCAAAGATCTTGATGGAGTATTACAATAACCCTATCACTTATTGTTGTCAGCTTTTCCATCAGCATCAATTAGAAAAGGCATGAAGGGACCATATGTTGATCAATTACTTTATCGAGGGAACAAGTATGGAAGCATCACTTGCAAACGATCAACAATCATTATTGCATGCAACTAAAACGAGTATGTTTTATTTATTTATTTTTTTGAGGCAGAGTCTCACTCTGTTGCCCAGGTTGGAGTATAGTGGCGTGATCTCGGCTCACTTCAACCTTCACCTCCTGGGTTCAAGAGATTCTCCTGCCTCAGCCTCCCAAGTAGCTGGGATTACAGGTGTACACCACAACGTCCGGCTAATTTTTTTATTGTAGAGACGGAGTTTCACCATGTTGGCCAGGCTGGCCTCGAACTCCTGACCTCAAGAGATCCACCTGCCCCGGCCTCCCAAATTGCTGGGATTACAGGTGTGAGGCACTGCACCTGGCCTGTTTTATTTTTTTTTTAATCCACAATATAGCCAAATCTCTTGTATACACAAAATAGTGATCTGCGGCCCATCTCATGGCAACCATGCTGTTCAGCCTATTGATCTTCTTTAATGAATTAACTGCTTTGTTGACATCTGCACTCTGCAATTCCAGAATTGATCACACATTTCCCTCATAGCCCATCTCCTCATTTCCATTAATTTTACGTACTGTCTGCAGAGATAATCCGCTGTAAAGGAGGTAATACTCACCTTGGAATCAGAAGTCCTGGGTCCAAGGTCTGACTTGTAATTCATTGGGTCATGCACAAATCTAATTTTATTCATCTATATATCTGCCTGAATAACCCTACACTCTCTCCACACCTCTCAAAACAGGCAGGTGGTAAGAGTTATTACTTATTAGAAGAAGCTTTAGAAATCCAAATATTTCACCATCGTCCTTGATCAATGGAAAGTTTAAGAGAGACAGAATCATCTATTCTCAGTAGCATGGACTGCAGGGAATTGCCTCACTGAAGCCCCTATTGATTTATAACATTAATTCATTACAGTTTGTGTGCAGAATATTAGATATGCCTAGCTTCAGGTCTCAACCTGAAGATATGTTTCATCCAACTAGATCTTCAGAATTACTCTGTGAGATAGGCAGGGCAGGTGCTATTGTTTTGATTTTGCAAATGAGGAGAGACTCAAAGTTTAGCAAACTGAATAAGATCACACAGCTAGAAAATGGACAAACCAGGGCTCCATTTTTCAAGCTTTCTAATCCCTAGTTCTTCACCTTCCAACACCTCTAACCGGAAGGGAGAAAGCAGTGCTTAAGTCCCTTTTCAGTGCAAAGAATGACAATAACCCGAGAGAGTTAATGCACCTTCCAAAAGATTCATTTCTCCCCTATTCACAAAGAGTCAGGCAGAAATTGATTTAGAACAACCAGGAGAAGACTCAGTAAGCTTCATCTACACAATAAAAATAATATACTTAGCATATTCTCATGTAACTTCACATTTTGTAGTTATTGACAATCAACAATTAAAAATTTATCTCATAGATAACCAGATGGCTAGTATAATCATTTTACAACACAAAACACCTAGACAGGCTTCCTTTTTATTAGGTAGAGATAATTGAAAAATCAATTTAACAATACCACTTTAAATGTACAGAGTTCCAAGCCTCATTGTGGTGGGATAAATCCTGGAAATTTTGGGCATTTAATTTACAATAAGCCTCAATAAACTGCCCTCATGAGATGGCTCTCATGACTAGAGGTCATGCATACAGGCTGAAGCTTAATTGTAAACAGACTACACAGTGCGTTCTAGCCATTTCCAGCTTGAGACACAGGAAACTCCTCTTATCGTAATCAAATGCTGACAAGTCCCTTTGACTTAGAAAGTGACATACAGTGAAATGGACCCCAGTTTAAATTCTTCTCAAGTTTTCAAGGTGAGAAAGCAATTCCAAAGCAGCCCATTAGAGGTATTTGTCTGCATGCATAAGACATTAGGCAGCCTGACATGACTTTGATGTTTGCAAAGGGAACGATGGGTTTGAGGCCAAAGGATTTTGTATGTGCAAAGTGGTACAGGCCAAAAGAGCCACACATGTAACTTCTTTACATACAGCTTGCCAGATCTTTGCTTGGCTGCAACTAGCTGATTTTTTTATGAATGTTAAGTTCATGGGCAAATGAATAGAGGATCCAAACCTACCTTTTTAATTACAAAATGCTTTTTCCTCCCCCACAATCAGACTTCTACTCATTTCAGCACTGAAAAAAAAAAAAATGTAATCGTCATAATTCCTAGTAGCTTGCTTCTGTTTCCGCTTCAACAGACACCCTGTAGATGGGAAGTCACATAACAGCTCCACGTCCTATCAAGTTGCTTCCACCCGAAAACAGCTGCAATGCTCATCTAATTAAACCCCAGCACCAAACTGTGAGCTTCTGCATCAATCATTAATATTGTATTATGGATCATTTTAAATTCTGACTGGGGTAGGTGGCTCCCCGCATACTGGTCTCTGAAGGAGATTTTTCAAATAATCTTTAAGCGGCATTGAAAAAATAAAACAAGCTGCCTGCTGTTCGAGGAAAGCTCTACTATCCGGCTGCACCCTGATTAGCTGTTAACACTAATTGAGAGATGAATATTGCTTATTCCAAAAATGCTAAAGATGGGTTTTTTTAAATTATGAAAAGGAAAATGCAGTTCTCCTCACCTCAAAAATGTGTCTGTGGCTCCTTGCCCAAATTCTAAACAGCGCCAAAAGAATGGTGGTTTCTGGGTCTCTTGTCTACAGTTTGCAGAGTGATTATCCTGAAACACTTCTTTTCTCTAGGTGGCCCTCCAGAGTTAGTGAACTGTGACCTCCACGTGGGATTTGGACATGGGTGCCCTACATCTGGAATGCAGAAACACTCTTCACAGAACTCTGATAGCCCAGGAATATTTATGTAAATCTCTGTCCTGGTAAGGCACAAGTTGATGTACTTGGGCTTAAGCTCATAAACCAAGAGGAACAGTTTCCTACATCCCCCTTCTAATGACTAAAGCCAACGGGCTGAGCCAAATGGGACAATTTAGACAAAGAGAGACTGGCGAAAACCAAATGAATGTCTGCTTCCTTCTAGCATTCTAGGAAAAATACCAAGCGGCTGTGCCAAAGTGCACTGCTTGCCTTT
Organism: Pongo abelii; assembly: GCF_028885655.2. NCBI lineage: Eukaryota > Metazoa > Chordata > Mammalia > Primates > Hominidae > Pongo > Pongo abelii. The sequence continues at coordinate 107,147,758 of NC_071999.2, read as the reverse complement.
GTTAGGAAAATACACTCAAAATCAGGGGAATCAGTCAGTACCAGGTTCGGGAAAGATGTATGCAAGAGACTCCCTGATGAGGAAAAATCGACTACAGAAACACAGCATGCACTCAGCTCAGCATAAACACAGCTTAAAAATCCAAGGAACTAGGATGAAGTGTAGAATCCCGAGGTTCTCATTCTTGTTCCCATAAGCCAGGATTGGCTGAGCCTTAGCCAGGATACCACCTGGGATTCAGCCACATCAGCTAAAGAGATGAGGAACCTGAGAGGAAACAAATGTGAGGAAGAGGATGATTCAAGAGGACTGGAAATACAAGGAAAGGACAGAGGCCCTCGGATGGTTCACTGCAGAGAAGACAGGCTGAAAGATTTAGGAACCGGCTGAAAGCCAACATGCCAGAGCCTCCCGAAGGGTGGAATCAGAGATCTCTCCTGCTATTATTGTATCAGCAGCCTCACGTGTACCCTCGGGCCTGAATTTTGTTATAGATTTATACACATTTGATATAGAGTCCTGCCCATGCTACTTTCCTATTATCTCTGTGTTTCCTAGAACCAAGGTACACCCCTCCCCATGGCATCTCCCACTGCCATCACATTCTAAGCATATGTCCAGTCCTAGAGAGCTATAAGACCTTGAGTGTATCGGTGAAACTCTCCAAGTCTCGTTTTCCCCATCTGTAATATGAAAATAGTAGAATATATTTAGGTACAATTGACATTTTTTAGTACTTCCTACATATCAAGTTAAATGTGGGTTTGTGGGTTTTTTTTGTTTGGTTGGTTTTTGGTTTTTTTGTGTGTGGTGTTTTTTTTGTTGTTTTTTTTTTTTTGAGAGAGATCTCACTCTCTTGCCTAGGCTGGAGTGCAGTGGCACGATCTCAGCTCACTTCAGCCTCCACCTCCTGGGTTTAAGCAATTCTTCTGCCTCAGCCTCGCAAATAGCTGAGATTACAGGCACGCACCACCACACCTGGCTAATTTTTGTATTTTAGTAGAGACGAGGTTTCACCATGTTGGCCAGGCTGGTCTTGAACTCCTGACCTCAAGTGACCCACCCGCCTCGGCCCCTCAAAGTGCTGGGATTACAGGCATGAGCCACCACGCCCAGCCAAATGTGTTTTGATATATTAGTATTATCCTTGTCCTAAAGCACAATGTGGAAAATGTTATTTCCATTACACAGATGAGAAAATGTAGGCCACAAAACTTTCTCGACACTCCCAAAGTCATCCAGCAAGAAGTACCAGAATCAAAATCTTCTTATCCTTGCCAAAAAAAAAGAAAGAAAACATAAATAAAAGTGGAACAATAAGAATAATAAAAAAGAGTGAGGGAGACAGAGAGAATCTGGAGGCACTGCAAGAGGAAGAAACCTAAATCTAATTTATCTCACTTGGAATTAAGGACAATTTGCAAAATTTAGCAGTAAAGACTGTAATATGTTTGAAATTTAATAGACTTGGGAGATGTAATAAGAACAGTCTTTTTTTGCAAGTGTTTATTTTCTAATAAACAGGAATCAGGAAATTTGCCTCTGGGCAGTTTTTCCACCACAACTAATAATTGAAAATGCGAAGTTACCAAACAATTCCTTTACAGCAAACACTGCTCTTTTATTCAATTGTTCATGAAAGACAAACATCTATTGATTCCCATCTAGGTGCCAGGCATTGTGCACTCCACATGCCAGGCATGCAGTTTACAGCCAGACAGTCTGGTATCTGAGCTTTAAAGGCCAAGAATCAAGTGTTTATGTCTGGCATGTTGTAATTAATTAAACCATTTTTATGCAATAATTTCAGGGTCTCAGAATACAATGCATTTGGTGACAAGCTGACTGGACTCAAAGAGAAGTTGCTGTGGGATTTCTGCAAGACCAGAGTCTTAGAGGAGACAGTGCCCAAGTCTAACTTGTTCACTCTTGGAATGCCAGGCACCAAACATGGTGCCTGGTCCATTGCAGGCAGTGGGTTCTTCCTATGTGCCATGCATTTGACTCTCTTAGAGAACTCCTTTAAAATAGAGGTATCAAGCACCCCCTCCTTCCCAGAAGATGCTCATCCTGTTGGTGGAGACAGAACCATGATGAGATTTGTTTGTATTTCTCCATGGGTGATTCTTTTTTTTGTTTTTTTGAGATGGAGTCTCACTCTGTTACCAGGTTGGAGTGCAGTGGCATGATCTTGGCTCACTGAAACCTCTGCCTCCCAGGTTCAAGTGATTCTCCTCCCTCAGCCTCCCAAGTAGCTGGGACTACAGGTGCACACCACCATGCCCAGCTAATTTTTGTATTTTTAGGAGAGACGGGGTTTCACCATGTTGGCCAGGATGGTCTCGATCTCTTGACTTCATGATCCGCCCACCTCAGCCTCCCAAAGTGCTGGGATTACAGGTGTGAGCCACCACCCCCGGCCAGGTGACTCTTATACACAGCCAGTGACAAGAACCACTCAGTGTGAGCTTTATGCATATTTCTCAATGTATGGTGGTTCATACCTGTAATCCGAGAACTTTGGAGGGCCAAGGTGAGAAGATTGCTTGAGCCCAGGAGTTCTAGGCTGCAGTGAGCTATGATCTTGCCACTGCACTCCAGCCTGGGTGACAGAGTGAGATCCTAGCTCTAAAAACAAACAAACAGAAAAGAGTGAACTAGTATTATTAAAGTAAGTGCATACTATACTTTTTAAAACCATGTGGCACCCTTATGGGTATAAATTCTAAAGCAAGAAAGGGATAGAAGGAAGCGTCGGATTAACATTATGTGTAGGGGCAATACATACTATAATAGGATAAAAATCTTACTAGAAGAGGGAAGGAACATGGAATCTCTTAGGGTGAACATGAGGACCTTTTTTAACACCTAAAATAAAAGTTTAAAATAACATTTTTTGCCCATTATTAAACAGTCAAAAAAAAAAAACAGATGCTAGCAAGGTTATGGAGAAAAAGTAATACTTATATGCTGTTGGAGGCAGGGGTGTAAATTAGTTCAACCATTGTGGAAGACAGTGTGGTGATTCCCAAAGACCTAAAGACAGAAATATCATTCGACCCAGCAATCCCATTACCAGCTATATACCGAAAGGAATATAAATGATTCTATTATAAAGACACATGCATGTGTATGTTCATTGCAGCACTATTCACAACAGCAAAGACATGGAATCAACCTAAATGCCCATCAATGATAGACTGGATAAAGAAAACATGGTACATGTTTTCCATGTTCCATGGAATCCTATGCAGCCACAAAAAAAAGAATGAGGTCGTGTCATTTGCAGGGACATGGATAGAGCTAGAGGCAACTATTCTTCGAAAACTAATGCAGTAACAGAAAACCAAACACTGCATGTTCTCACTTTTAAGTGGGAATTAAATGATGAGAACACATGGACACATAGATGGGAACAACACACACTGGGGCCTATTAGAGGGTGGAGGGTGGGAAAAGGGAGAGGATCAGGAAAAATAACCAATGGGTACTAGGCTTAATACCTGGGCGATTAAATACTCTGTACAACAAACCCCCATCACACAAGTTGACCTGTGTAAAAAACCTGCACACGTACCCCTGAACTTAAAAGTTAAACAAAACATTTCTTAGACCCCTACAATATAGGTAGCATTTATATTTATTTTCTTTGTATTAATAAAAACATACCTCTATGAATCTGATGATGCCTTTAATTAATTTGAATAATATTAACCTTAAGTGTCCACTTACATTTTTAAAATACTAACCCATACATGTGCAAGAAATTATTTAGTCAACCTACAGATACTGCTTACTGGGCACATGAACTCAAGAAGAAACTCATGACGCACATGGTCTGCATGTCAGGAACCACAGACATAGACCATCTAACTAGTAGTAAGACTAGAAGGAAATTTTTCAACATGAAGAAGAGGCAAAATTAGACTCTTTAGTCGTTAAGGGCATTTTAAATTTCTTTGTAGTGGCAAAATAAGTCACCAGGACCAAATGCAAAAATGTGTGGTGTTTTCTTATAAGTTACCATTTTATAGAATAAGTAATTTTAGCATGCCTAAGGAAAAGAAATAAATTAGACAAGATTTGGAGCAATAAAAACAGGATGCAGAGAATAGCTGAGGTAGAACAATTTTGCAATATTTGTAAGATTTTCTCTGAATATGATTAAACTTAACATGATAATATCTGAAGAGACAAGACCAGGGAAAGAAAATTCATATGATTATTCCATTTTGGGAAATGGTTAGGGAAGTACGATCAAATGCATAGCTGAAAAAAGTAAAAAACACAAATCCCGTAAGTCAAAAGACCTTTCTTTTAAACTTATTGATAAATGTACACCCAAAATCAGGATCAAAAAGAGGTTCTTAATTAGAAATCATTTGTTATTAATAGGCAAAGTAAAAGAGGCTGTCACAGGAAAAAAAAAAAAAAAAAAAGCATCTTTTATCACTGGATGGATAAACTTCTGAAACCTGAAGGTCACATAAGACCAAAATGTAAAAACAGCAACAAATGTCGCTGGACTTCCTTCTTCTCCAGGTTTTGCAACTTAGCCCTAAGTTGTTCTCAGGAAATTACGTTTCTCTAAAATAAACACAGTGATAAGATTAGGATTCAACAACACCCAAGGCTCTCATATTACTATTACACCTTTCTTCTATGCGCACCTCACAATATTATTGGCCATTTAAAATGGATTATCTCTTTTAAGGGGGCATATCTAACATTCTGCAATATCTGCCTGTTTATATGGACTCCAAATCACCAAAAATCCCAAGCAATCAGAATCATCCTCATTTGCTATTCAGCAACATTTCCCCAAGTCTTTTTCTCTGAATATTGGTGAAGATGTTCCTCAAAAAAGAGGGGAGGAGGGACTATGATTGGATAATTTGTATCTTGAAGATTCTCAGAAATCTTACATTGAAAACATCTGTTTAGCCTTGTTCATCCCGTTATTTCTCACATTTATTTGACCTCAGAGCCCCTTTATCATGTAACATTGGTTAAAATTCCACAGAAATAGCCTTCCAGGCACACAATTTGGACAGTCTAACTCTCTATGACCCTGAGACACTCCGAAATTGACTGCTGTGTTCCACCAATAGATGTTGAACTTCAACATCGCCCAGGAACTGGTCTAGCTGCCGGGGATACTGTGGGTGAACAAGATGAGCACAGCCCCAGGTCCCTGTGGAGCGCACTTTCTAGCATATGACAGAGTAAATGCACCTGATGGCTTCAGGGGAGTCTGAGAATAGTGATTGGAATGGGAGCAGGATGTGCCTTTAGACAGAATGGGCAAGGAAGGCTTCTTCCCAAGCTGATGTTTGAGACCAGATCCTGATTCTGTTGACTCTCGTTTTAATACTAAATAGACTTTTCCAATTGTTTGAAAATCATTGATTGAAAAGTAGTAATGCAAGATTTGTGTTTTAGTAATGTTCTGTTAATAAGAAAGTGAATTAAACAATGCTCATTCCCCATCCATCCCATTTAAATAGGCATGCATTACATGTGGGCTAAAAACGTTTGTCTACTGGGATCTTACACTCAGTTCTCAGAGCAAGTGCACAGGGAACATCTCCGAGTTACAGCACTAAATGGTAAAACAGTGTTTCTGACACAGCCCAGAAGTCCCTCCACACCGAAGGCACTGAAACAATTGCCCCTTTTTACTCTTCTCTAAACAGGATACACACATGTAATTGGGCACACCAGGAAACTCCTGTATAGCACATTGACAATGAATAGTTGTCTTAGTGGCTTATAATTAAGGAGAGTGATAATGTTGGGAATTTAACTTTGGTGGTACTTAACTCTGAAATACTTTTCACTAGCTCAATCCCTGTTGATTGCTTATTAAAATGACTCCTGAAACTCCCGGGAAAACAACATGGAAGGCTGAGTAAATGCTTTTGTACTGTGAAGACACTCTTTAATGAAATACTTCTTTCCCACAGCAACAGACCTACTCTATAATCCAGGAAAATGGTTTTAATAAATGCTTCTGATAATAGTCTTTATAATGATCATTGTGTTATTGGTTATGGTGTTGAATAATAAAACCTCCTTCAAAAAGGCTCTAAAAGATAAGGTACTAATTCAAAAGAAGGTGGTGGTGGTTGTTTTTAATTCCAACATGCTTCTGAGAGATCCACTTAAACATTTGCAATAACAGTGGAAAATCTTTAAGCAGACCAATGAAAATTTTCTTCTTATTGTGTTTTGAGTAGTCAAATTGCACCCAGTATTGTAAAATCAAAGTGCTTTGTTGCTAGGCAATTCCATGAATCATCTCAAATCAGGTTTTAACCAGATTGATCAAAGTGTTACCCCCCTTGTTTTTTTTTTTTACTAGAACACAGTTTTTGGTTGAGCAACAAAATATGTGAACTGATCACATGGGAATAGAATTTTTATAGCAATAAATAAATCTTGCCCCAATGATAATATTTAATGATATGCATAATTATTGTTATAACACATGGGAATCAGATATAAGTGATATAAAGCCCGAGCGGTGATTGCATTTAGCATTATGTTGACATTGCAGATAAAAGCAGCTTTGAGATCAGCATGGAGGAGAAGGAATAGGAAGAAGCTGCTCTGAACTCCCTCCAGAAACACCTACATTCACGTCCAAGGCACCAGCTGTTGAATTTCCCTGACTTGAGAAATGGCATCGTTCTTGGCCGACATCTCCCAAGGAGACTAAGTAGAATATTAATGTATTAGTAGAATATTAATATTAATATATTAGTAGAAGATTACTAAGTAATAGATTAGTAGAATATTAATATTAATTTATTAGTAGAATATTACTAAGTAATAGATTAGTAGAATATTAATATATTAGTAGAAATAATATATTAGTAGCATATTCATATATTAGTAGAATTAACCAATTGAATGGTTTGTAAATTCTAATATATTTGTTAAAGTTTGATCATTTAATTGATAGTTATATCTGATAATAAGAAATTCATCTCTTCATTTTATTTAATAACAGAATAAACAGATCATTAAGCATACGAATTTAGAATAGAGGTGAATCTAACTGAAATATTATTGGCATATAAGTATTTATGGAGTCTTCATATTCTTCACTACCTACCTGCAAAGTTATTTATTTGAGGATGTAGACATGGAGATCCACACAAAAACGTGAAGAGCTATATGTTGAAGACAACAGCCTTCAATCTTTAAACCAAGTACAAAGCTCTTATACATTTATAGTATAATATAGCTCCTACTATTTCAATGTTTATGTCGTATCTCTTCCGTAAGCGATTGGTGGGTCTGAAATCCACTTCCACTGAGATACTTGGTTGACGTCAATACAAATGAGAACAGTGCGGACCATTCTGCCCTTCCCCTGAAAACACAAAGTGGAGCTTTAAAACAGGCTCTCACACTGGATTTTAGGTGGATTTGGGTTTTAACTCCAGTTGTCTATGAGCAATTAAAAAAACCCACAGCAGGACGATTTCCAAGGATATTAGAGGATTTAATGAATAAGGATCACATTTAAGGGAAGAGGGGTAAAGAGGAGTAAAATGAAGTTTTCCTGCTTTTTCCTGTGAGAAGTATCATTGTAATTACGCATGTATCTAAATTAAAATTGCATATTCATGTTTTGCATTTTCAATTGGCCTTGTATAATTAAAACTGCATCACATTTGATGGATTTATAATTATGGCTAAATGGTTATGTTAATGTTCATCTCTTCCATGCTGAAAAACAACAAAAAACAAGAACATTTCTTTAACTTGTTTCTTACCAGAAATTCTATCTCCAGATACAAAATTCAATGACCATGTGTCCTGAAAATAAAATATCTTTGAGATCAATAGGCATAGCTTCAAGTGTGAGATCCAAAAATCCTGATGCTTGCAAAGCACAAACCCAAACTGCTTTAAAGAATAATCTATAGAGGAAAAAAACAGAATGAATTGTAGAAGGTCTGATTAAGGTCTTATAGAAGATACCTGACTAACTTCAATGAATTAGCAGGAGACAATCATATCTCCTCAGGCTATAATCACTGTACTTTAAATCCCCAAATATTTCCATTAAAAAAAAAGAAGAAAAAAAAACTGTGTGCTGCAAGATCAGAGCTTTCACTTCTGAATGTAAAAATGGTGACTAAATCAAACACCCATTATTCATTCTTTACTGAGAAACTCTTTCCCAACTTTTCCCAATGAGGGAATCACAAAAACAAAAGCACAGTAGATTATAAAAGTTTATGTTGGAAATAGAAACACATGACTCTGGGTCTCTGTCTTGGCTGTTGGAACATTTCAGGTTCAAGATCTCCTGAACAAACATTTAGTGCTTAGATATTTGCTATGAGTTGAATTGTGTTCCCCCACAGTGTTGAGCCCTAGCCCATGGGAATCTCAGAATGTGACCTTATTTGGAAAAAGGGTCATTGTAAGAGATAGGAAACACCAAACTGTTTGTACTATTCTCACACTCAACACAACACAGAACCTGCTGTGACCAAAATGTATGGGGGATTTTCTCCGCACTCCAAGCAATTCTCCAAGCAGACACCAACTGGGTGTCCTACAATTCAATTCAATTCTGATGCTATCTACCTAGAGATGATATCAGGACCTAAGGTGAAGGGCTCAGTCTCACACGACTGCCCCCGACTTCAGATGCCAGTCACAAGCCCCAGTTGTGATCTGTACTTCTGACCAACTGACTATAAACTAGAGTTCCCAAGACTCGCTCTTTGGGTTTGATTTATTTGCTAGGACACTCAGGGAAATGCTTTACTTACATTTACTCATTTATTATTAAGAATATCACCAATGATACAAATGAACAGCCAGATGGAAGAGACGCATAGGCAAGGAATGAGGGAAGGATGTGGAGCTTCCGGCACCTACTGGCACCTCCTCAAATTCAACAACCTGAAAGCACTCCAAATGCTGTCTTTGTAGGTTGTTACACAGGCGTGATTGATTAAGTATTGGCCATTGCTGATCAACTCAAACTTCAACCCCTCACCACTCCCCAGAGATCAGGTGGGACTGAGAGTTCCAACTCTCTAATCACATAGTTGGTTCCTCTGGCAACCAGCCCCCTGAAACCCGAGGCTATCCAGGAGCCCCCAGCCATCAGTCATATGCCTAGCATACACAGACACATATCATCACACTTTGGAGATCCCAAAGATTTTAGGTGCTGTGTTTCAGGAAATGGGAACAAGATCAAATATGTACACAGTCCCTCACGATGGGTTGACTTACACTTTTTTGACATTTTGACAGTGTGAAATGACATGATGCAGTGGAAACTGCACTCTGAGTACCCATGCAATCATTCTGTTTTTCACTTTTAGTACAATAGTCAATAAATTACCTGAGATATGAGAAAGAAAAGACACATTGTAGCGGAAGAATGCAAGCCCCCCTTAAATGATCGGGCCCAGAGAAGCACTGGAATGGAACAGCAGTCACGTCCCACCCCATTCTGACTTGATCTCAAGGTGCTTGCCACGTTGACTCTAGACTGACTGATGCCAAGTAACTATAAATTACCCCGACAATGCCGCACACTGGACACCACATCTCATAACCTACAGTTCAACCATGTATAGCCAATCACTCATCAATGTTATTTCTGTAAATCAATATGAATTGTATCAGCCCACTCCTTGTCCACCTTTGCCCTTAAAAACCTCCTTGTAGCAAAGGCCAAAAGGTGAACTTCTCAAGGCAACTTAGAAGTAGTTCCCAGGCAGTTGTTCTCACCTTGGCTCAAGTAAATGCTTTAAAATTATATTTTGTGTCTCAATTTCTTCCTTCAGGTCAACACAAATTCAATACCTTATTTTAAAATGGGCTTTGTGTTAGATGTTTCTGCCCAACCATGGGCTAATGTAAGCGTTCTGAGCACTTTTAAGGTAGGCTTGGCTAAGCTGTGGTGTTCAATAGGTGTGGTGTATTGAATGCATTTTTAATTTATAATATTTTCAACTTACGATGGGTTTGTCAATTGATGTAATCCCATAGTAAATCAGGGAGCTTCTGTGTATTTCTTGTTATAAATCACAGTATCACAGTCATTAAAAATGTAATTAGTTAGATTAAATGGAAGCCATACTGCAGTATGTGGATACTGATTCCAATGTAACCAGTCTCCTGATAAGAAGAGGGAAATTTGGGCACAGAGACAGAGGGAGAACACCACGTGAGGATGGATGCAGAGACTGGAATGATGAGCCTACAGGACAAGGAGCGCTAAGGATCACTGGTGTGAAATAAGAATGAAGTCCTATGCCTGGGCAACATAGCAAGACTACATCTCTACAAAAAAATAAAAATAAAAATAAAAAATAAAAAATTTGTAAGTAGCCAGGTGTGGTGGTGCATGCCTGTAGTTCCAGCTACTGAGGAGGTTGAGGTGGGAGGATCACTTGAGCCTAGGAGTTCAAGGCTGCAGTGAGCCATGATCAGCCACTGCACTCCAGCCTGTGTGACAGAGAGAAATCGTGTCTCAAAAGAAAAAAAAAATGTTGTAACCCCCTACAAGCAACTTAACAGACCTCTCTTGGCCAAGGGGACCCCAGAGAAACCTTGAAAACTGAGTTCCTGGCCACAATGAGATGGGAGGTCAGATGCAGCTCTTTATACCCTCTCCCCCCAAATTGCCTTTCAAAAGATTTGCTCCACCACTGATTTTAACCAATCACTAGACGCCATACCCAGACTCTCTGCTTTCCTGTGGTTTCAACACAGCAGGTGACAAGGACAACATCACATTCCTCCACAGACCATGGACTGGTTCTAGCCAGTCTACAGAAGCTGCACATGGATGCCCTGTGTCCTCCATTTCATCTTCTGACATATAAAGCCTGCTTTTAATGCATTTAAATGTTGTCTCCACCCCTAAGTGAACATGGGACGTATGCAACATACATTTTTGCTTATTAAGCATGCATGCCCCCTCTTTGTGAATATTCATAGTTCCTCCTATAACCTGTTGAATATGTCTACTTAGCTAAACCATTCAGCATCAGTTCCTGTCTCATCCTTCCTCCTTCAAAGTGCCTGCTTTCAGTCTCTGCCAGGGGCTATGCCTCTCAGCCTGCAGCATGGCCAGCCTGCAGGTTGCAACCTTTATTAAAAAACAAAGCTCTCTTCTCCAAATGTATGGATCTCATGATTTTAAGTCAACATCAGTAAAATCAGAAGCTAGAATAAGAGGTGAGGGGCCGGGCACAGTGTCTCATGCCTGTAATCCCAGTACTTTGGGAGGCCAAGGTGGGCGGATCATAGTTGAAGAGATTGAGACCATCCTGGCCAACATGGTGAAACCCCGTCTCTACTAAAAATACAAAAAATTAGCTAAGTGTGGTGGCACACACCTGTAGTCCCATCTACTCAGGAGGCTGAGGCAGGAGAATCACTTGAACCCGGGAGGTGGAGGCTGCAGTGAGCCAAGATCACACCACTGCACTCCAGCCTGGTGACAGATCGAGACTCCACCTCAAAAAGAAAAAAAAAAAAAAAAAAGAAGAAGGAAGGAAGGACCCCTTCCTAGAGCTTTTAGAGGGAGTGTGACAGCACTGCCAGTACCTTAATTTCAGATGCCTAGCCTTCAAAACTGTAAAAGAACAAATTTCTGTTGTTTTGATGTATCCAATTTGCTGTACTGTGTTATGACAGCTCTCAGAAACTAATACAGATGTCTGCGGAACTTGGAAGATTATCTTTCCAGAATTTCAACTTGTATCCACATGCTACAAGCTGTGTGAACCAATGTCTTGATGTTTTATGAAACTGAAGCTTCTTGCTTAGAATTCAAGCTTAGAATTCTTTTCTTTCCTTCGTTCTCAAAGAAACAGGTGAGAGAAAAATGTCCTTCTTGCAGAATTTATTCTCCAGTGCTAAGATCACTAACAGTACTTGCCGGCAAGGTCTCTAGGTCTGAGCCACGGGAGCCAAGATATGGTATTGGAGGCAGCAGTGAAACCTGTGTTCGCTGCCCCATCTCCCTTACAACAAGGGCCAGAAGGTGCAGCCCCTCAACGGCAACATAAGCACATGACGCTGTACAGACATACGTACCTAGGTGTTTGGCTACCTTTTCAGGCTCCCACATCAAGTCTGAGGGAAATTGTCTTGTGAGTTGGCAAAGAGAACAAAGAAAATAAAATCTTTAACGTGAGTATCCATTCACAGATATTAATGCAAACTAGACTGTGATCTGGAACACGAATCCAAAAGAACCACACAAGTTGTGTTTTTGATTACTATGTGCAGATCGATCAACATGCTGATTACTCGACCGGTCATCAGCACCTCTTACCTTCCAATATTTTGTTAATAAAGGTTGTACAGTAGGTACAAAGAGGGGCTGAATGCACACATCTATATTCTAACACAACCAGGATGCAGATCAACAGAGGCTTTGGGCAGAACGTGGTATGAATCACAGTTTAGGTTCTCTAGCACTTTTCATTCTACAATGCACTTTAACAAACATTTCTGCGTCTAGTTCTCTTGCGGCCCTGTTAATTTTAGACAGGTAGATAGTCAGAAAAGTTAAGTGACTTCACCTGGTCACAAAGAAAGTACAACTGAAGCCATTTCTTCTGACTTCATATCTCCTGTTACAAATTCCCTGGAGAGAAATTCTCACTGGCTCAGTGGATCAAGTGTCTACCCCTGGTCCATTGCCTGGAGCATGGTCTAGCCTGGAGCATACTCACTGCCAGCTCACTTGCTGCTATGATCTGGAGATCTGTCCCCCCAAAATTTATATGTTGACACATAATCCCCAGTGCAATCATATTAGGAGGTGGGGCTTTTAGGAGGTGATTACACCATAAGGACAGAGACCTCAAGAGCGATATCAGTGTCCTTACAAAAGAGGCCTGAGAGAGCTTCTTTGCCCCTTCTACCATGTGAGGAACCAGCAAGAAGGTGCCATCTAGGAAGCAGACAGCCCTCACCAGGCACTGAATCAGCATGTGCCTTAATCTTGGACTTCCCAGCCTTCAGATCGGTGAGCAGTAAATTTCTATTGTTTATAAATTACCCAGTCTAAGGTATTTTGTTATAGATGCACAAACAGACTGAGATACCTGTCCTTCTCAGAACTGTTATATAGCACTGTTACTGAAACACCATTTCTGGTCACATCCTTCGCAGGAAATTTTTTTTTCAACATCAACATCATCAACAAACAGTATTTTTTCCTGCCCCAATGACTACTTTTTCTACCGAATTGTTTTCTTCTCAAAGTAATGTTCTAGGCACCACTGTTGTCTTCATTTGTTCAGCTGCCTTAATAAAAGGCCACAGACTGGGTGGCTCATGAACAGCAGAATTTATTTCTCACAGTCCTGGAGGCTGAGAAGTCCAAGATGAAGGCACCAGCAGATTCCCTGTCTGGGGAAGGCCCTCTTTCTTGTTTATACTCAGCTGTCTTCTCCCCAGATCTTCACATGGCAGAAGGGATGAGGGATTTCTCTGTGGTCTTTTTTATAAGAGCGCTAATCTTATTCATAAGGAATCCCCTCACATAACCTAATCACCTCCCAAAAGCCCCACCTCCTAATACCATCACTTTGAAGGTTAGGATTTTGACATATAAATTTTGGGTGCACATAAACATTCAGTCCATTGCAACTGTATTAGTCAGGGTTCTCCAGAGAAACAGAACCAATAACCAATAGAATGGAGATATATATGGGGAACCAGCACAAATATGAAGCATATACACACACACACACACACACACACACACACACACACACAGGGAGAGAAAGAGAAATTATTATAAGATATTGGCTCATGCAATTACGAAGGCTAAAAATTTCCACGATTTGCCATATACAAGCTGGAGAGCCAGGAAAGCTGGTGGTATAGTTTGAAGTCCTGAGAGCCAGACAGCTGATGGTGTAGATTCTAGCCCGTCAGACAACCTGAAAACCAGGAACACCAGGGCCTGGAGATTGATGTTCCAGCTCAAGCAGTCAGGCCAAGAATGATTTCAACATTCCTCACCTTTTTGTTCTATTCAGGCCCTCAACAGAGGGGGGGATACCCACCCATATCCCATGACCCTGTCAAATTGACACATAAAATTAACCATCACAGTTACTCTTACAGAACTGTTTCTAGAAGAGGGAAATTGGAGTTTTAGCAGCCTCCAGCCCTACAGTAATGCTAGATGTCACAAAAAGGCACCAGAAAAAAAACAAAGGTCCACGTGCTTATATTTGACCATCCTATAAAACCATTCTAAAACCACAACCATCCTATAAACCAAAAGCCTTCAAACTTCATTGCTCACATACCTCTTTAATTATTTTGAAAAATTATGTACCCCTGTGAACACTTTTAAATTGACATCTAAACATTTTCTTTATAAGCTTAAATAGTTGTAAAGAATGTGATATTTAGCATATTGTAAATGTTGAAATTTAAAAATGAAAGTTACAACATCCTTCTAAATATATGCAACGGAATCTAAATTGCATAATGGTTTGAAAGCCATCTGTTGGAAAACAGTTGCCTTTTCTTGTTGCTTCTGCCTCTGATGATGACAGTATCCTGCAGAAGCCAGAGTGCTTCATCCCAGAGGTGAACACACACATCTGGCCCTGGAGTCAGAGAAGCTAAAAGAGGATCTAGAGGGAGAAGGGATACAATACCTACAGGCTCAGTTAGTACCTCACATCAACAAGGTGAATCAGTAAATCAGGAACAGTGAGGGTCATCTACAAATGGCTGCGACTTCCCTTCAGTCCTGCACATCTTCCACATCAACCAGAAATACACAATAAAGGGAATTCTGGAACAGTTTAGCCTAGACAAACAGACACAAAGCCATGGCACCATGGACCTTGCCAGGCATGGGGGACATCAGCCCAAACATGAAGCTCATGCCATCTTCTGTATCCTAAATAATGAAGTCTTATGTCTCTGACCCAGGAGTCACACGTCTTCTACCAGCATCCATGAACCTGTTACAGGCTAACCTACTAGGTTGCAATGAGGGTAAAATCTCAGCCTCTTCACGGTTCTTGGTAATACTATTATCAATTTAACAGTACATGAACTAGCCCTTTCTTGACCTCAGAAATGTTTACATTTCCTTTCCTTTCTTTTATTTGTATTTTCATCACTCTTCATTCAGACTTGTATCTTCAATGCTTGGAAGTCTTCTACTGATGCCACTACCACAGTTTATTCAATAAAAACATGTTTACAGCAATCAAACTTTTTTATGTTTTATTTTCTATGATCACGTTTCAAGCATTAAAATTTCTTTCCATATTGTGTAATCATTAAAATTATTATTAGTAAAAAACAGATCAAAAATGTAAATATATTAAAAATGTGAATAAATATTAAAAGAAATTTAATTATTGGAAATCAGTCATCTCTTAAAGCAAAACTGCTAAAAAGCAAATCCATTCAGAAGCTAGCATATATATTTCATGTAAATAAGAAGTTGAAAATATTAAACATTTTATAACATGAAGTAAGATTAAGACTAATTATACTTAAATACTATATATATATAATGTGACAAAATAATTTTTAACTACCTAACTGGATAACATATCCTAAATCTGAAAAAAAATCACGTAAAGATTTAGCCAAGGGTTTTATATAACGTATCCTAAAATTTTTTTGTAGTTTTAGATGCCTTCCAGTGACATTTAAAAGATTCTGCAATACTAACTACTGTTAGCTTCTTCAACAGTCTCTTCTTTCCAGCTAATAAAACAGACTAAAAATGATCCCTAAGAATAGCTGAAAAGAATTGTTTATGGCTAAATACATGAAAAAGGTCATTTTTAGCACTCAATATTTCTTAAAGTGCACTTTGCTTCGCTCTCACAGAATTTTACATTTTTTGGCAAAAGGAGGGGGATGGAAGAGATAAAGTCATTATTAAAAATGTCTTAACTCCCACTATTCCTATATCTGAACCAGAACATCTAACCCAGAGCTGGAACACCAATTTTCACCCTTAATTGCATAGTGATCGAGACAGAGAAATACAGGGAATCTCTATGTGTTCAACGGGTCTTTACTAACATTTAAAGGAGGCTGAAGAGATTTTCATACTTCTGATCTGTAGATAAGATTTGAGATGGGTGGGAGGTTGCCTTTTTGTTTACCAATTGGAAGAAGAACTATTGTGAATTCAGGCAAGCGCTCCAGGAATGAGCTTTAGGAAAGAGGACCTATAGAATTTAGGGAGCTAGACACTGATTTCTTTAAAACTCTCCATGTTCTTATACCCCCTATGAAGCATATTCCAGTGGAGACCATTGCCATAAGCCACCTTGAGCTTCCCCCCAAGGTGAAGCTCCTTCTCATTTTCATATGGCCTCCATCCTCTTGGGGTGCAGTTTCAACTGTTTCCCAGAACTAGGTATATGTTATAAATGCAAAGAAGAGCCTAGAAGGATGCATGCCAAAGAAAGATCACTGTGGTAGAAAGAATTGGGAGGAGGGGATTCATATTATTGTTTTTGCCACAAAAGTATATTTATGCATTGTTTGATTTAAAATAAATAAATAGCACAAGGTGACTATAGTCAATAATATAATAATTGTACCTTTTAAAGTAACTAAAAGATTATAATTGAACTGTTTGTAACACAAAGGATAAATCTTTGAGGGGATGGAGATATATATATGTAAAATATATATTATAATTATTATATTAATTATATATGTAAATATATGTATTATTTATGTAAAATATATGTAAAATTTTTATATATGTAAAATAAAATGAATAAATAATTTTAAAGGAAACATAAAGCAAGAAATTTACAATTGGAAAAAATGTTGGGAATGAGGAATTGGGGTAGGGTCAAATGTGGTGTATAAGGAAATAAGACAATGGTCAGGCACAGTGGCTCACGCCCGCAATCGCAGCACCCTGGGAGGCCAAGGTGGGTGGATCACTTGAGGCCAGGAGTTTGAGACCAGCCTGGCCAACATGGGGAAGCCCTGTCTTTACTAAAAGTACAAAAATTAGCTGGGCATGGTGGCGCCTGTAACCCCAGCTACTCCAGAGGGCGAGGCATGAGAATCACTTAAACTCAGAGGCGTAGGTTGCAGTGAGCCAAGATCGCGCCACTGCACTCCAGCTTGGGTGACGGAGTGAGACTCCATCTGAAAAAGAATAGAAAAGAAAGAAAAGAAAAGAAAGAAAAGAAAAGAAAAGAAAAGAGAAAAGAAAAGAAGAGAAAAGAAGAGAAGAGAAAAGAAAAGAAAAGAACTATGAAACCATACAGGGGATTTTCAGAGCTCCAGAGTTTAGACTAAACAAGCCACACACCAGAGAATGACTTCCTCAGAGTATTTTTTCAACATTTTTCTCGAAATTCTATTTATTATGTACAGTTTCTAATCTCATCATAGTTAAAAACTGAGTGCTTGCATTTTAAGTGCAGCATCTGGGTATGATTTTACAATAACCCTAACCCTAGGTCCCCCACAAAAAATAAAAAGCCAATATAACCAAGATGACTTAAACAATCAGAAATGGTAGCTATTCAGCAGATTGAGGCAAAGACAGCATCTCTGCTGATATTTGCATCCTATCCATGCCGTAATGAAGAGGAGATACAAATTCTGTTTTCACAAAAGCCTTTGGTTTGGTCTTTATTTAAAATATTGATAATTTGGGAGGCCAAGGCAAGAGGGTTGCTTGAGCCCAGGAGTTTAAGACCAGTCTGGGCAACACAGTGAAACTAGGTCTCTACAAAAAAAAAAAAAAAATCTAAAAAACATTAGCCAGGCATGGTGTCATATGCCTGTAGTTTCAGCTACTGGAGAGGCTGAGGCAGGAGGATTGGAGGATTGTGGGAGCC
This sequence comes from Pongo abelii, assembly GCF_028885655.2. Taxonomy (NCBI): domain Eukaryota; kingdom Metazoa; phylum Chordata; class Mammalia; order Primates; family Hominidae; genus Pongo; species Pongo abelii. The sequence goes on along the minus strand of NC_071999.2, from coordinate 107,129,882 downwards.
CAGGAGCCTACTTTATGCAAACAATTCAGAAGGGTCATGCACCTTCAAATCACCAGCATGAATGCCAGATGTATAGTATGATGTTAAATTTTTTGATTGTTGAAAATCATTTATCGCTTGTGATTTAGTTGTTACGTCATTCATTTGTATAAAGCTGCAGTGAGATATGATTACATGACTGCACTCCAACCTGGGCAACAGAGAGAGACCTGGTCTTTGGAAAACAAAAAACAAAAAAAAACTGTGGAAAGCCAAGTGTGCAATGGTGTTTTCAGTGATATTTGTTAATGTTGATGAGTGCCAGTTTACAAAGATTGAGACTGAAACACTAGATGAAGTTGAAACTCTGAGCCCTCTGGCAAAGTGTCAGAAAGAACTTCATTAAAAGACACCCCCCGAACAAAAGAAATGTCCAGCCCAGAATGCCCCCTTCTTTCATGAGACCTGTCTGCAACACAACAGGTGAGGGGCAGAAGCATCGGTCCTGTTTTGAAGATACTCAGGGGAATTGTGAAGGAAATGCAAAGGAGACCATACCTCTGCACCTGTGATGCCGGTTGCATCACGTCAGCTGCAGAGGACAATAAATTGGGTGCTTTGAATGACGTAACAACTAAATCACAAGTGATAAATGGTTTTTAACAATCAAAAAAATTTAACAACATACTATACATCTGGCATTCATGCTAGTGATTTGAAGGTGCATGACCCTTCTGAATTGTTTGTATCAAGTAGCAACTACAAAATAGAATGCAGTGTAAGACATGCAATGATTGGAAGGATAAGTGTTCCTGTATCTCCTGGACCACAAAATTGTCTCAAAACAATTTGTTTCCAAAAACCTTATCTTATTGCATGATAAGGGAAGTGGAAGAAGTAACAATATTTTGAGAGGCTGGGAGTGATGTGGATTTGTGCTATATCTTCAAGTTCAGGAGTGAAGCCAAGAAAAATAAAATGCCCTAATGTTTTCTTCCCTGCACACATTCCCTCAACCCCTACTAAGCCCTCAAATTCTGTGCTTGATCATCCCACTCTTATAACCCCTGGATTTTGTACCAACTTGTGGCCCTGGACGCATTGATTTCCGTCAGAGATGACCAAAGGAGTGCTCATTCATTCATTCAGTATGTAGGGAACGCCTTTTAAACGCTGTCTTTGGTCAGCTCTCCTAGAAGCAAAGTCTCAGAAGAGGACTCACTGGAGTGATTTATTGGGTGACAGGTCACAGGAGGAGCAGGAGAATCGTGGGATAGGACTGAAGAATAAAGAAAGCAAGGATGCAGCCATCTGAAGCTGGTAAAGAGTGGCTCTTGTTTGGCTAAGGGTATCTGTGAGCTGTGGACACCAAGGCTCCCAGCAGCTGGGGCAGGTGAACTGGCTCAGTGACTGGATCTGGGTGGGGCCGTGACTGCCCCCACTGCACACCCATGATCTGGGCTCAGATGCACTCAAACAAATGATGGATACATGCAAATAAATAATCCCCCTTAGATTTTTTTGGAAAACAATGCTGTTTCTGCCCTGCTCTCGAAGAGCAGGGAGCATATCTTTTATTTTATTCAATAAACATCTGTCCGCCCACTGTTAGCCGGGGACTCTACTCAGAGCTAGGAAAGGATCATAAGAGAAAGCAGCTATAAAAAGGAATGACTCGTAGAAGAGAGAATGCCTGCTGAGAAGGGTACAGAGAAGGGGAAAATCAGGAGAGAGTTTTAAAGGATATAAAGTTACAGCCATATAGGGAGAATAAGTTCTAGTGTTCTATAGCATGGATGTAGGATGATGGTAGTTAAAATAATATGTTAATTACAGTTTCAAATAGCTAGAAGGGGGATATTGAATGTTTCCAACACAAAGAAATGATAAATGTTTTAGATAATGGGTAGCTAATTACCTTGATCTAATCATTACACATTATATGTATCACAACATCACTATGTACCCATAAATATGTACAATTATTATGTGTTAGTTTAATTTTTTTAAGGAATAAAGACAGCATTGCTATCCCAAGCAATCTTTACCATCCCCCACCCAGTACCTGGCACAGTGTTCCGTGCGTAACTAACATGTGTGAACTAACCTTGTTCACTTGCTTACTGATTTTTTTTAATCCATTTGTACCATGGTAAACACATTGTGATGAAACATACATAACATAAAAATTTATTATTTTAACCATTTTAGGGTACAGTTCTTGCTTATTCCTTCTAAAAGCAGTGTTCTATCAAGGGTTGGACATGTAACATAGTAAGAGAGTCAGATGACCCTACCTTTGGCCTTTATGGGGAGAAAAAAAATCCCTTAAGCTCTGAGTCCTTACTACAAAACAAGCTTTCTGCAATGCTACAAGCTATGATATTTGGCACAACCATCTCAGGCATTCAGCATTTCCATGTTCATAGGGGGAAAAAATTAAATTGCCCCTCCCTGGGCTAAACAAGCTTGGCACTGCATTTTGATCCTTAAATCTATGCACATGCTATCATCAACAACAGATAGGGGTTCTGTTTGCTGAAAGAATATAAATAATTAAAATCCTGCAGGGAGCAGATTTTTATTTACAGGGCTCCGTTGTCATTCTTGTACCTGGTGGGGGTATGGTCAAATTACACGAGTTTATTAAAAAACAAAAATTGATGGTTCCAGCTCTGTTCCTCTACCCCATGGAATGAGATCAAATAGAGGCTGCACAGAAGCGAACACTGTCAGTATTTAAAGAGCTATCGTTGGAATGGGGAGGGGAGCTAACTAACATTCAGGGGAATGAGCTCTCAGATGTGTGAGCTCCCTATCGTGCCCAGGGCTTCCTGGACATCACCACATCTTGGAGTTCAGATGTTCATGCTATGAAACGTTTCCAAGCCCGCCCTTCGCCCTTGTTGGATGTTCTGTTTCATCATTCCCTTTTTATTTATGATTCCCCACATTTCTTAAGATAAAAGCTTACACTGCAGAAACAGTCTAAAGCATACCCCCTACATACAAACTGATCTCCAGATTTCCAGTGAAATTGCTGCCTTTGTATACTTATGGACTGACGTGATAAATGAAAATAACTTCCATTAGCACTATAAAAACTCCAGCTGATACCAAATGAATTTCATTTGATACCAGCAGAGAAAAATATTGGCTACTGAGATATTCTTTGTTCATGGTTATTTACAGTTAGCTAGAATCCATGTACAATTCAGCCAGCCAGAAGGCCCCAGATGATTCCCTTTCCTGGAGGACCTTGTGTGGAAGGTCTTCCATGAAAACTGGCTCACCTTCATTTGGCAAAATATGAGGACCGCTCTTCTCACACCTGGTCCACCATAATACAAGGAAATGTCTGGTGATTAAATTCCTTGGAGTAAGAAAGATGTCAACAGATGTTTGAGAGATGTGCAGTACCTCCCTCTCCACCTCCAACCCATCACCAGGTGATCCTGTAAATGTTGGACATGGTCGACTAAATTTTCAGTAAATTTCCCCAAACCATGGTCCTGGTGATTTCTTTAATGTAAATATTTCAAAGGTGCATGTACCACCGCTAAGAATTATGTATCGATATTTTGTGATGTTTCCTTCAGAACTTTGACTTTTTAAGAAATATCACACGCAGTTGAGGCTTCCCACTTCGCTCTTTCCCTCTCCAATAAAACCACTGTCTTGCAACTGTGTACACCCTGGCCATTCATGAGTTATACTTTCAATACATATGCATGTATCATAAACAATCTTAGTTATCTTGAAATATATATACCTTTCTACAAATTGCTTTCTCCACTCCATGTTATGGATTTTTAACATTTTTATTGTAAATATACACAAGAGGTCTATTTCAACTATTTTTTTATGCATCCAATTTAGTAACATCAAGTATATCCACAATGTTCTGTAGCCATCACATCCATTTCTAGAACTTTTTCATCATTCTAAATAGAAACTCTGTACCCATCAAACAATACTCCCCTATTTCTTCCCTGTCCCTAGTCCCTGGCAATCACCATTCCACTTTCTGTCTCTATGAATTTGATTATTCTAGGTACCTCACATAAATGTAATAATCACACAATTTCTGTCCTTTGGTGTCTGGCTTATTTCACTTAGCATATCAACATTGTTTTTAATATCAACCCATATTGGTACATACTGATATGGGTCATTCATCTTAAATATTGTATAATATTCAGGTTATCCTTAACTCTATTGGTGGACATCTAAGTTCCAATTTTTTGCTATAACAAAATCCATTTTGCAGTGAGCATCAGAGGCACTCAGCTGAAGTAGAAATGCTGGGTGTGTACATCCTTTGCTTTACCAGGAAGCTGCCCAATTGCTCTCTTAAGTCACGATAGTAATCAACATTCCTGCCAGCAGCAGACCTGAGTTCCTGCTTCCCCACGTCCTTATTTGTACTGACAAATTTTCCTTTTTAATGTTTGATAATTTGATGGGTGTGAAATGGTATCTCAATGTTTTCTTACTTGACATTTTTTCAATGAGCAGAGTGAGGCTGAGCATATTTTCATGCTCATTAACCATTAAAGTTTCTGTTCATGTGAAATGCTTGCTCATAACTTTTACTCTCTTTTATATTATTTTTTGCTTTTTTTATTGATTTCTAAAGGGGAGAGATACATAGATACATACATGCATAGATACCTAGATATTCTGTGTAATAATCATTTGACCAGCATAGTTCATTAATTTCTGATTTTATCCTTATTGTATTTTCCCTTCTGCTTGGGTTTACTCTGTTTTGTTTTAGTTTGATTTTTTTGTCCATTTTCTTGATTTGGATACTTGTTTATTTTATTGGTTGTTTTCTAACTCATGCATGTAAGGCTACACATTTCTCTCTAACTAGATGGTTCATCTCATCTCACAAGCATTAACATGTAATGCTTGAATTTAATTTAAAAAATTGTACAATGTCTGTTCTACAAACATACAGCCTTTGTTAGTTCCTTCAGAGGAGACTGGACATTTTCTTTCTCTTTGTAGATATGAAAGTATCTAATTTTGCCTTAACCCTTGAATTATAAGAACAATGTGTGTTTTTCCTCAACCTCTTAAAGACCGTTTTCACCCCCTCTTGCAGCTGGGGACAGCAGCTGTCCCCACAGACATCTTTCTAAGTCATCAGTCTTCTTTCTCAGGCAGAGTGGAGGATGTTCTCTTTGTCTTTGATTTTTTTACAGTTTAACTTTAATGCATCTGGGATTACTTTGTTTAATCTTTTAGGACAGTGTGTTCCTTCAATCTGAGAATTTGCATCTTTCCTTGATATGGAATATTCCCCCATTGCATCTCTCCTCCATCGTCTCTGTTCTGTCATCCAGGAATGTCTATTAGACATATCTTGGAACTGGCTTACTCTGTCCCAAGCCCTATAAATGCTCTCAAATTTTCCGTCTTTTGGTCCCTCTAATTTACTTTGCAGAGTTTTTATTCAGTTATCTTTCAAATCTTGTCACAGTGTCACGTTCCTACTCTGGTTCCTATTCCTTCATTTAAATCTTTGAATGCTTAAAACATACTTACTTTTAAGTTATCTTTTATACTGTCCTGTTTTCTTTTGCTTGGGCCCAACCCTCCCTGCCTTCCTCATACGATTTGTCATGTTGGCTGCAAACTCATATTCAGAGAGCTTTCAAATCCATGGGAATTCCCAGAAGCTAGTCATACAGGAAGCTCAAGTCACCCCCAACCCAATTAAATCAGAATTTCTGGGATTGAGGTCCAGACACCAGGGCTTTTGGAAGCTCTCCAGGTGATTTTAATGTGCAGCTGAGGCTGAAACCACTTCCTACAGCATAGAGCAGCCTCCACCTGCCTCACAACCTTATAAGGCTTTTCACCCACCCTCTTCGTGCTGCTCCTAATTCTGTCTTTAATTTTGACGCTTACAGATTTCCCTTTCTTGCTTTCAGTTTAGATATACTGGGGGGAGTTCCCATGATAAAATATACCTAACATAAAATGTACTGTTTTAATCATTTTTAAGTATAAAATTCTGTAGCATTAAGTCCATTCAAAATGTTGTACAACCCTCATCATTGTCCATTCCCAGACATTTTCATCATCCAAAACAGAAACTCCGTGCCCATTAAACAATACTTCCCCATTCTCCCACCCTTAGGACCCTGGTAACCTCTAATCTACTTTTTATCTCTGTACATTTGATTATAAAAGGTTCCTCACAGGAGTGGAATCATACAATATTTGTCTTTTCGTGACTAGCTTATTTCATTTAGCATAATGTCTTCAAGGATCATTCATGTTACAGCACTATCAGAATTTCATTTATTTTAAAAACCAAATAATATTCCATGTCAAGGATACACCATTCATCTGTTGCTAAACACTTGGGTTGTTTCAACCATCTGAGTATTATGAATACTACTATAAACATTGTTCTACAAGTATATATACCTATATAGTACTATATGTATACACATTTATGGGGTACATGAGATGTTTTGATAAAGGCATGCAATGTAAAAAAGCACATCATGAGGGCCTGTCGTGGGGTGGGAGGAGGGGGGAGGAATAGCATTAGGAGAAATACCTAATGTTAATGTCGAGTTAATGGGTGCAGCACATCAACATGGCACATGTATACATATATAACAAACCTGCACGTTGTACACATGTACCCTAGAACTTAAAGTATAATAATAATTAAAAAAAAGCACATCATGAAGAATGGGGTGTCCATCCCCTCAAGCATTTATCCTTTGAATTACAAACAACCCAATTACACTCTTTAAATTATTTTAAAATACAATTTAATTATTAAGTTATTATTGATTACAGTCACCCTATTGTGCTATCACACAGTAGGTCTTATTCATTCTTTCTATTTTTTAACCCATTAATCATCCCCACCTCCTTCTCAACCCCTCACTACCCTTTCCAGCCTCTGGTAACCATTCTTCTGCCCTCTATGTCCATGAGTTCAATTGTTTTGATTTTTAGATCCCACAGATAAGTGAGAACATACAATGTTGATCTTTCTGTGCCTGGTTTATTTTGTGACACTTTTTAAAGAAATGTAATGCAGACTTTATTCAGGACCATCATGATAGGTATAAGGATCCCTGCAATGGGATTTTGTGGTGGGATAAAGATTGAGCTCAACTCTGAATACAAGAAAAAGTGGAAATGTATAGCCCAGGAGAAGGGTGGGGGTCAGTGGATGGAAATTACTAAGAGGAAACATCACGGGGAAGGGAAGATTCTGGCTAAACTCACCCAGCGTGATTCTTACTGAAGACAGACCAGGGTGATCACACACAACCTGAGGGATGGCGGTGGACGAAGAACCCTACCAGGTATCAGGGGTGCTCAGATATCGAGGATGGAGGATTCTTGCTAAACTGACTTAGCAAAATTATTGACAAAATTGGACACTGACCACAGAATTCAGGGATTAATGGAGGAAAGGGGCTCAGAGGAGCCTGGGTAGAGTGTAATGAAGAAAACAGTCTTTGTCAGGAGTCAGGAAAGAACACAGCACTTCAGGAAGCTGATGAGGAAACCAACTTGCTGAGAGCAAGAGATGCTGCAGGGGCGGGGGCAACGACACAGCCAGCCCGAGGACTGAGAGTTGATACTTCTGTCCACAGACTCTGGGGCATGGCGGGAATTATCTGAGCCGGGCAATAAGCAAACCACTATTTCCATACCTACAGCAGATAAAAGACTTCCATCCCAAACATATAATGAACTCCTATAGCTCAATCACAAAAAGAAAAACAATCCAATTAATTTTGATGGGCAAAAGACTAACTAGCACATCACACCAAAAATATACATACACACACACACAGCCAATGGTCACATTAAAAGTGCTCAACATCATTAGGGAATTGCAAATATAAATGACAATGATATGCCACTAGGCACCCATACCATGGCTAAAATGAATCGATTGACAATACCAAGTGTTGACGACTTTTGTGAAGCAATTGGAATTCTCATACATTGCTGATGGGAACGAAAAAATAGAAAAATCGCTTTGGAAAAAAAGTTTAGCTATTTCTTTTATAAAAATTAAATATACACTTATTTTGCAACCCAGATATTCTACCCCTGGAAATTTTCTCCCAATAAAGGAAGAGAACATGTCCAGAAAAATCTTGTACATGAATGTTTATTATTAGTCTTGTATATGAATGTTTATTACTTACTAATAATCCCCCAGAACTGGAACAACTCAAATTTCCATCAATAGGAGATTGGATAGTGGTGATATATCTGCCTAATAGAATGCACAGGATAGAAAGGAACAAATCCCTGTACAATATAGAAGAATATCAAAGATATTATGCTTAGAAAAAGAACTCTAGAGTAGGCAGTTACTGATACTGTTTAACAGTTCAATGATGCTCATAGCTGGTGTCTTTCTTTTTTGTTTCACCACCCTTATCATCCTGACTTGCAGCCTCATGGTCACAAAAACACAGCCCCACACAACATATCCATGTCAAAGGCAGGAGAAAGAGGGCAAGGGAAGTACCAGTTCCATCTGCCTACTTCTTGTCAGACTTGCACTTCAATATTTTTTGCCAGAACTAGGTCACATAGCAATCTCAATGAAAGCCAGAATCAAGAATTTCAATCTTGATTTAGACCAATTTTGATTTCTCGTCTTAGGGCTGGGATATATTGCTGCCCAGAGCAAAATCGGTTTTTGTTTTTTTTTTCAGCAAGACAGGAGGGATGGTTATCACATAGACAACTAACAGTGTCAACCACACAACTTAAAGTCTAAACAAGTCATTCTAAATCCTTTGGGCCTGAACACACAGAAACAATGAGCACAAATGGCTTAAGCCATGTTACAGGAACCCACAAGAAGTCGAGGTACTTTCTCCCAAGCAGAGACTAAGAACTTCACTTAATACCAAAGGAAGAAAACAAGTGGCATGGCCCAATAAGATGTGTTGAAATAGCTGCCGAGAAATGAGAAGCAAAGATTAAGATGTTGGAAGTCCCAACGCTACTGGCATTAAGAAAAAGTTAGATCCAGGAATTTAGAGAAGGAAAATAAGAATTATTAGCTTTGGTTGCCAAAACAAAATACCACAGATTGGGTGGCTTAAACATCAGAAATTTATTTCTCACAGTTCTGGAGGCTGGGAAGTCCAAGATCAAGGTGCCAGCCAATCTGGTTCTTGGTGAGAGTTCTCTTCCTCGCTTGCAGGTGACCACCCTCACCACGTCCTCACATGGCAGAAAGAGCAAGCTGTGGGGTCTCTTCCTCTTCTCATATGGACAATGGCCCATCACATTAGGGCCCAACTCCTGTGATTCAGGTAACCTTCATCACCTTCTCACAGGCCCTGCCTCCAAATATAGTCACAGTGCAGGTGAGGGCTTCAACATATGAATTTGAAAGGGTGGTAAATAGTCCATAACAAAGAGCAAGCAACTATTTGGGAGGCTATGTCTCATTTCAAATGAACCCATGACTGTGGACATCAGGACGTCTCTCCAAATTAAGCATCTAAGTCTGTCAAGAGAAAATCCACAAAAGCAGCACCTGGGAGGAAATAAACCCTAAATTGTTCCTCACTAGAGTCAGCAGGTTTGGTCTGAGGCATGGCCCCTGTGTGTTTCAGACACTCAAGATGCACATCCCAGCATTAACCAGGCTGCTACACACGACCACAGCCGAGTTCCCAATTCCTGCCTGTAGCAGATGTGTTGTTTACAAACAAAGTACACTGGCTGGCATATAGCAGCTGTGATTAAGTTAATGACTAAGTGCTGTTTTAAGATGACAAATATCTGAAACCCACATATCTTGCATGCTATTATTTGGTTCTATAAATGTTTAGACAGCTGGTAGAAGTTTGCCCTGACACTGGCATTAAAACGCACGTTCGTGAAGTCGAGTGCACCATGCATTCCTAATAACTAAGATTCTATTTCCTGTCTTGTGTATGAGAGACTCAGATCTGCTGTTCTGAGGCAAAGCCATCCAGGGCTCAACCCCCCGTGCCTCATGAGTGATCATTTATGTTCTGTACAACGAAAAGACGATAACACTGTCCCCCTCATTATTGCTTCATAAGAAAGAACATGGACATATCTTAGCTGAAAAAGGCTTTAATGATCTTCTAGACCTCAAACTCCCATTAGCAGTATTTCTCCTGTTTTCAGGTGTAATATTCCATAAAGTCCCAGTAATTAAAAGAGATAAAAGGAGCACCGCTTGGCTAAAGCACAGATGTGGGTGATGTTCACAGCACCCCGGGGAGACCCTAAGTGCCTTTTCAATACCCTAGATCTCAAAAGAGCCTGGTTTAAAAACTCTTTATCTGGTCTGTTTCTGAGATTTCTAGAGCCTCTTTTGACACCTTATACATCTTGGGAAATAGAATCAGGCCCCTCCTGCCAGTCTTCAGAACCAGGAGCCTAGTGGGAAAGACTGTGCAAGGGGAGTCGGGACTAAACATTTCCCATGGTAGCTGGAACGAGTTGTGAACTCCATGTGCTAAAATAGTTGAAGGGAAAAACAGAACCTGTCATTCCCGGGGAGGATGTGAACATTAAAAAACAAATAAAAATCAAATAGGTATCCATAGATTACCAGCTAAGATGGGGCAGGTGTGTTCCAGGTTTGAATCCAGTGAGGCGCCCTGGCTGAATGGGGCCAAAGGTGAGAGGCCTGGGACCCTATTCCCTGGGATCCTATTCCCTGGGCACCACCCCCACCCACCAGGGGTAGAAGTCTCAGAAGCACCCTCACTGAAACCTAAGGCTCCACAGAACACAGATTGAAATCCGCCATTCAATGCTAATGCCTGTAGTAATAGTAATGGGTGTCGTGAATTACCAGTAAAAAATAATGCTTCTAAAAGGACCATTTACAGAGATTCAAATCCAGTTTGTTTTTAGCATCCTCCACTCCCTCCTTCTGCCCGTTTGCCCACTCCCCAAACACAAAATATTCCCTCCCGCCAACGAGAAAAGCTATCAGATCGACTACTTGACACTCAGAGGTCTGGGGCTATTGTGGCTCCCCTCTCAAATGTCACTTCTAGAGAGGCAAGAGGAAAGAGAAAAAATCTTAAAAGAAGTAAAGGAAGGGTTTATGGAGAGACTGAAAATATCACAGAGTGTGGAAATTCACAATTCCTCTCAAATCACAATAGGGGAGAGAGTTCCTTACTTACCGGTAAAGTGGAGCTGACGAAGCTGGTATAAAACAACCTCAAGAAGATCTCTATGCACCTAGAGTTTAATCAAAAGTTCAACAAAGATTTATTGAGCACCTACTAGATGCAAGCCACTCTGTTCGCACTGGGGAGACAAAAGTTAAGGACGCTGGACCTTCCTTAAAGGAACTCAAAATCCAATGAAAGAAATTACAAAGGAACAAAAATTATTAAAGGAAATAAAAGGTAAAGATAAATTTCTAAAGAGGAACAGTAACTTATTTAGGGAGGGGACAGGGCGAGGTATGTCTTAAAACCTTTATTTATCATTCCAAACTCTCCTTAAGTTTAAGGAAACTAAGGAAGAAAGTCTATTGGAGGCCCACACACATGTGCAACTGGGAAGCTTTTGAAAGCATGAGTGGCATGCTGTAATCCATCTAGATATATTATCCCAGCAGAATGTGGAAGATGCATGTGGGATTGTGAGAACATACCTGGGTGCAAAGAGCCTGGTTGGAAAGTGAATTTAATAGTGCAGGCAACAGAGGATGGAAGTGTGAACTAAGGCAGGAGCAGAGCAGTTGGCTTCAAGACACATTTAAGAGATAAGACGGAAATAATTTGATGACCAAGAGGGTATGAGTAGAAGAGAAACTGACAATATCTATGGTTATCTCCTCCATCTTGCCATCATACCAAATTACTTTTTATTTCTATGTCACTGTCTTCATTGGCACACTGTCGCTCGCTCAGTCCCCAAGTCAGAGACTTCAAGACATCCTTAATTCTTCTCTTTTCTTCATTCTGACATTCAATCAGCACAACCTGTGAACCGACCTACTGCTGATTATTTCTTAAATAGGTTTACTCCCTCCAAACCACTTTACAATGTTGACTTTTACTTGAGTCCTGTGCTTCCAGATAACAGTGGTGATTAAGAGATTTCCTACTCTTTTGTGCTCTAGAAAATGACTTATTGCAAAGTATCCTCTTCTCCTGTAACTTAGATAAGACCCTTGGATACCCCCCACCCAACTTTGTTTACTATGGCAAAGTCAGGCTCAGACCCTCCAATTCCACTCTTTGCTTCATAAACCATCAGATGAACTGTGTGCCCCCACTGATCAATCAAAATAAGATGCCCATTAATCTGATTTGACCAAACTTTAGTTAAGTTTCTTTCTTTTCTTCAGTCCCTAACATTGACCCACCCTCAGCCTGAGGAGTGTGGCTCCGGCTTGAAGGTCCCTCCTGAGAACAGGCTGACCCCAGGATAAAGCATTCTCAGATTTAATGTCTGATCCCTCCACCTGCCCCAGTTCATCCCACTTCCCCACACCCAGTTCTTTCCAGCCTTATTCACTCCTCCCTACAAAAGAAAAGCCTTTTTCCTGGGATCCACTTAAAAATCTCATGGTCAGAGCATTCTCCCTCTTGCAATAGTTCTCCTTACCCCCCACTGCAATCATCCTTTTCAATAAAGTTCCCCCCTTACCTAACTTGGATTTGTTTTTATTTGGCACACTGCACCACCCTTGGCCAAATCATCCTTATCTCTTCTGAGGTTCCACAATGGGCTCCAAACTACTCTCGCCACTTTCCTTCTGGCCAGCTTTCAATTCATTCCTAAACCTGCACACAAGACTATAAACATGACTCCTGCCTACCTCTCCCGCTTCCTCTCTCACCACTCCTCCCTTTGCTGTGTCCATGCCAGGCTGCTTTCAACCCCTCAGACACACATTCTCTCTTGCCTTTGGGTCTTTGAATGTGCTGCTTCCCATACCTGACTACTCACAATGGCCAACTGGCTATGACTTATCTTTTAGATATGAGTGTTGAGGTCAACCTCCCAGAATTGACTAGGGTCCCTGGTGATATATTCCCATAACTCACTTTAAAATTTGTTTCTACCACACTAGATTGCAAACGCTTTGAAGCAGGGACCATGCCTATCTTATTCACTGGTCAATTCCATCTCAAACATAGAGCTTGTTAAGTATTTGTTAAAAAGATAGAGACGGAAGAATGGGAGGATGACTGGAGAATAAGAAAAATGTTATTTGGTGGGTTGGGTACAGTGGCTTATGCCTCTAATCCTCTAATTCCAACACTTTGTAAGGCTAAGGCAGGAGGATCACTTGAGGCCAGGAGTTAAAGACCAGCCAAGGAAACATAGCAAGACCCTGTGTCAACAAAACATTTAAAAATTACCCAGGCATTGTGGCACAAGCCTGTAGTCCCAGCTACTTGGAAGGCTGAGGCAGGAGGCTCCCTTGAGCCTACGTGTTCAGGGTTACAGTGAGCTGTGATCATACCACTGCACTCCAGCCCAAGTGACAGAGTGAGACCGTGTCCTTGGAAAAACAAAAAGAAAGAAAGAAAGAAAGAAAGAGAGGGAGGGAAGGAAGGAAGGAAGGAAGGAAGGAAGGGAGGGAGGGAGGGAGGGAGGGAGGGAGGGAGGGAGGGAGGGAGGGAGGGAGGAAGGAAGGAAGGAAGGAAGGAAGGAAGGAAGGAAGGAAGGAAGGAAGGAAACTATTTCCCTGAGAAATAGTTGGAGAGAAAGAAACTATTTCCCTGAGAGGAAATGGCTATAGAGATAGGAGGAAAACCAGGAAGCCAAGGCATGTAAAATTTCAGGAAGGAGGAGGTGTTCAACAGCATCCAGTGATGAGAGGCCAAGTGAGATGAGAATCCGAAGTAAATTTTGAATAAACTAAAAGATAATTAATGAAAATGGTGAAAGGTGTTTCTCTGGAGTGGAATGGGATAGAAGCCAGGTGGAGTTGGATTGGAAACTGAACGGGTGATGAGGAGGATTTCAAATAGAGACTGATCTACCAAATAGCGTGGATGGCAAGAGCAGCAGAGACAGATAATGTGTCCGGAAGAAAAAACTTCCCACCTACCTGCTGTCCAACCCCATGTACTACCGTCCTGGTGTGGACATCCTCTGGATAAAGAGACAATGATTTGGAGTTAAACAGGTCAGAGTGCTTATTTCAGACCTTTCTACCCATGGAAAAGAAGTCTGCACAGCTTTCAGGTGAAGCCTTTGTTGCGTGGCCCCGAGTTCAACAGCAGCCCATCACCAGAGCACTACAAAGGCCGGAGTTTGTCCAGGATCATTGAGCATGTGCCTTGCACTCTTCTTCCCCATCCCTTAGCCTAGGCCAATGACACTGGCTAAGTAGAAGGCAAGAAGCACCTGAGTATTGTGTCGGTGCTTCTGACCCATGTATGCAGTTGACTCCTAGGAAACCAACAACAGGGACCCTCTTCTAACCAATAACAAGGTCAAAATATGAACCTCTACTTTATTTTTGGTGAAATGGTTAAGTAGTTAGACTGAACGACTCTCCCACTGAAACCACTAAAATAAAGGTTAAGGCTTGCTAAATGTCCTTTTAAATGAGTTGGCAGAAGGGAAACAATCCACAATGACCAAAAATAAAATAAAAGCAGGAACCCTGAGACAAGAAAACACCAAAGCTAGCTCTTTCTTTGTGAAGGTTTCTGCTGAACCCTGAATATACTGAGTTTACACTCTGATGATGGCAAGATTGGAGAGAAGAAGAGATGAAGCCTAGGACTCACCAAACATCAGGAGTCTAAAAGAAGAATCGCCACGTGAGACATGGAAGAACTGTGCCTGATGGTAAAGATGGAGAGAAATAAACTGGCCATTGAGAAGAAGACCTCAAGGAAACTTATCTTGACTTTGGTGCTACGTAAAAGAGAGAAGAAATTTCCCCTGAGAATGCATAACCAAAAAATAAGCTCTCATGGGCCTGTGATCTAATCCACAATAACTGAGAGTACAAAAACAAACTCAAACTTATTTTCAATTCATCCCAGGTTGTCTGTATCTGCAAGAAATAAATGTGAAATTACTCTGAAAAAAAACACAATTTCAATCAAATTTTCAAATTAATTCCACAAATGACATTCCAAAGAAAAAGACCAGCTCGCAGTCAAAACTTAGAAAACACACATGAAAATAACATCATCAGTGAAGCAAAGACAAAAATAGCAGAATCAGATCAACAAAGACTTCAGAATTTTGAATTAACAGATGCAGAATATAAAATAACTATTATGAATGTTTTTAAAAAATTGTTGTTGAGATAAAATTCACATAACAAAATTCACCGTTTTAACCATATTAAAGGGTTGAACACTATTAAACATTTCAATGGTTTTTGGCATGTTTACAGTATTATGGAACCATCAGTGCTGTCTAATTTCAAAATATTTCCATCATCCCAAAAAGAAAACTCATATATCCCAATGCTCCCCTCCCCATTTACTGACAGCCACTAGTCTTTTTGTCTCAATGGATTTGCCCATTTGAACATTTTATCTACATTGAATCAATATGTGATTTTTTTCTTACTAGCTTCTTTCACTGAACATAATATTTTCAAGTCATAATTTGTATCCATATTTCATTCCTCTTTATGGTTGAATGATGCTCTATTGTAGGGATATATACATTTTGTTTCTCTCTTCATTGGTTGATGAACATTTGGGTTGTTTCCACTTTTTGGACATTATTAATAATGCTGATGTGAACATTTGTGTGCAGATTGTTGTTGGAAGATGTTTTCAGTTGTGGGGGGCATATACTTAGTAGTGGAAATGCTGAGTCATATGGTAATTCTATGTTTAACTTTTTGAGGAACCACCAAACTGTTTTCCATAGAGGCTGCACCATTTTATGTTCCCACCATCAACATATGAAGGTTCCAATTTCTCTAGATGCTCATCGATACTTGTTTTCTGGGTTTTGGTTTTGTTTATTATTTAGCCATCCTAGTTGGTGTGAGGTGGTGTCTCCTGGATGTTTTGATTTGCATTTCCCAAATGACTAATGATGCTGAGCATCTCTTCATATGCTTGTTGGCCACCTGCATATCATCTCTGGAGAAATGTTTATTGAAATTCTTTGCCCATTTTTATACATGAATATTTTTACAAAAATCAATTGTATTTGATTGTCTTTTTGTTGTTGAGTTGTAAGAGTTCTCTATATATTCTGGATAGTAGACTCTTATCAGCTAAATTATTTGCAGATATTTTCTCCAAGTCTGCAAGTTGTCTTTTCACTTTCTTGATGGCATCATTTGATAAGTCAAAGTTTAAATTTTTGACAAAGTATAAAGTCTTTTTCTTTTGCTGTTTGTGCTTTTGGTGCTATATTTAAGAAACCATTGCCTAACCAAAGGTCGTAAAAATTTACACCTACATTTCTTTCTAAGAGTTTTATGGTTTTATCTCTTACATTTCAGTCTTTGATTTATTTGGAGTTAATTTTTGTATATAGAGTGAGGAAGAAGTTCAATTTCATTCTTTTACATGGGGTTTTCCAGTTATCCCAGCATCATTTATTAAAGAGACTATTTTTTCACCCACTGAATGTTCTTGGCACTCTTACCAAAAACCAACTGATTATAAATGTTTGAGCTTATTTCTAAATTCTTAATCCTATACTATTGATCTATATGTCTATCCTTATACTAGTACAACACTATTTTAACTACTGTAGATTTGTAATAAGTCTTCAAATCAGGATATGTAAGTCTTCCAGTTTGTACTTTTTCAAGATTGTTTTGGCTATTCAATGGTCTGTTGTATTTCCAATGAACTGAAAATTAGTTTATCTATTTCTGCAAAAAAAAAAAAAAAAATTGGGATTTTGATAGAGATTGCTTTGAATATGTAGATCAATTTGGAGAATATTGCCATTTTAACAATATGAAGTCTTCCAATACATGAACACATAGTCTTTGCTACTTTTGGTCTTCTTTCTTTCAACCCTATTTTGTAGTTTTCAGTGTACAAATCTTGCACTTACTTGGTTATATTTATTCCTAAGTATTTTGTTCTCTGGTGCTTTTATAAGTGGAATTATTTTCTTAATTTCATTTTCAGATTGTTTATTGGTAGTGTGTAGTGATACAATTGATTTTCGTAAAAAAATGTGTTTTGAAAAAAGAAAAAAGTTTGAAAATATAAGAATCTGTTGACAAAAAGAGTCAAACTGTAAAATATTTTAAGAGATTTATTCTGACCCAAATATGAGTGATACACAGAGATTTTAAATATTTTAAGAGATTTATTCTGACCCAAATATGAGGTACACAGCCCTCAGGAGGTCCCGAGAACATGTACCCAAGGTGGTTGGGGTACAGCTTGGTTTGATGTGTTTCAGGGAGGCATGAGACATCAACCAAATACATTTAAGAAGTACATTGGTTTGGTTCAGAAAGGCGGGACAACTCAAAGGGGAGTGGGGAGGGGGACGCGGGCGGCGGGTGGCTGTCGCTTCCAGGATATAGGTAAAAGTAAATATTTTCTGGTTGACAACTGGTCAGAAGACCTGGGATCTACAGAAAGGAAATGTTCAGGTTAAGATAAAAGATTGTGGAGACCAAAGTTCTTTTGAAGTCTTATAGTGGCTGCTCTGAGAGACAATAGATGGCAAATGTTTCCTATTCAGATCTTTAAAAGGTGCTTTTAGTTAATCTCTTCAGGATTGGGAGGGCCTGGAAAAAAACAATCTAGCTATGTTAATAGAGATTCTTTACAGATGCAGATTTTCCCCCACAAAGGACGGCTTTCCAGGGCCATTTCAAGATATGGCAGAGAAACATGTTTTGGGGTAAAATGTTTTTATTTTCTTCCTTGCTATGCCAGAGTCAGAGTCAGATTGGAAAGTAAGTCATAATATACAGGATTAAAAAAAAAAAAAAAAACATCTGATGAGAACTTATGGTTTGTAGGGCATGACTCCCCAGACCCCTTAGATAGAAATGTGGGCAAGATAAAACAAATCAGAGCCTAGTCCTCAAAACAAAAGACTAAAAATTTAACTAAACCAGAGACTTCCAGTTTCAGCTCTCACTTGTAAAGATCTTGTAAGTTACCACTCCCATCCTTACAGCGAGAAGCTGGCCAAACTAGAAATCAATATTGCTTTTTGGCCTAACAGAACTGAGCTCATTGGCCAAATCAACAACCCCAAATTAGGAGAGATAGGCACATCCAGGGGAAAACAACAGAGATCTTCTGAGCTGGAGGAGAAGCAACTAGAGCCAAGAACTGGTAGGAATACTTAAATGGCAATTGTGACAAACTTCTGGAGGTTGGGTGTGAACTAGCACAAGAGTGAGAAACTCCTGGATACCCTGCAGCTCTAGGAGGACCTGCAGGCATTTGTGGGCTTTACCTCCAAGAACGCTACAAGGCTTTTCTCACAGTGAGGACCCAACAAAGATCTTTTCAAGGCTCTGTCAAGGGGAGGGGAAGAGTAATCATCGTGAAATATGCCCAGAGCCTTCTCCATAACAAATTGAGACAGCCAGATAAAAAGGGCTCCCTGGCAGAACTTCCCACTGGCTTGTGCACTGGGAGGAGTGCACACCGGGGTAGAGCCTTGGGAAGTTCAAGTCGTCATTTGCAGGAGGGAGGAGACTGGCCTCTCCTGGTCTGGGTGGTAACCTGGAATTCAATCTGTGAGGCGAGAAACTGGTTAGCAGGATTCTCGCTTTGCTGAGAGTCCCTGTTTCCCATTTTTTTTCCTTTTCACCCAATAAATTCCATTTTTCTCACCCTTCAAAGTGTCTGCGAGCCTAATCTTTCATGACCGTATGACAAGAACCCGACTTTTGGCTGAACTAAGGAGAAAGTCCTACAACAAAATGCCTACCCTCCAGGTGAAAGGACTTGGCCAGAGCCCAATTCCGATACCTTATCCCAGATGGAGGAGGGAGATACTCCCCGTATCAGCCCACACTAGCCTTCCTGTCTCACCTACTGAGGGTTAAGGCAGAGAGCAGTCAACAAGGGTCAAGGCTTCAGAGAAATTGTTCAGGGTGCTGCAGCCATGAGATGGAGTAGGGGAAGGGGAAAGAGGGCAAAAAGCTACACCTACACCATGGGACGAATACTTACGAAGGTCGCAGCTCCAAGACAAAGGCCCATCGAAACACTGATAAGTAATTGGAAAATTATGAAACAACCCCTCTCCCACCTTCTACCACCACACCAACAAGGCTCCAGTATAATAACAGTGGATTATAACCAAAAGAGCTATAAGACACAGACTCTTTGAGGAGAAGCACATAAGGAAACCCAAAGTCAAGAGGAGAGACACAACAAGGACTTGGAGGTACTTGATGCCTATGGTGCACACAGCTGCAGCAGACATTAAGCACAGCCCACTCAGCCAGTTCAACATAGTAATCCTCAAATAGCTTATTTACCTCAATTTCTATCCAATACAACACATATGGCTTTCAACAACATATTGCAAGGCATGCCAAAAGGTAGGCAAAATGGTCTCCAGAGAGAATGCAGTTATGAGAAACATACTCAGATTTTATTCAGATCTTGGAATGGTTAGACAGGGAATTTTTAAAAATGATTATTAATATGTTAAGCATTGAAATTTAAAAAGTAGATCACTTGGAAGAGATGGGAAGGTAAGCAGAGAGATGGTAACTCTAAGGAAGGATGCTACAAATCAAAAACCCAGTCACAAAAAGGAAAAATGCCTCCAGTGAGCTCATTGGTAGATTGACAAGGCCAAGGTAAGATTCAGTGAACTTGAAGATAGGTCAATATAAACTTCCTAAACTGAAATGTAAAGACAAAAAAAAGAAAGAAAAAACAGAGCAGAACATTCAAAACTGTGTGACAATATCCAAAGGAAATGATACATAGATAGGTACATAGATACATAGATAGATCTGCAATATATACATAATTGGAATGCCAGAGGGACAAGCAAGAGAAAACAAAGCAAAAGAAATATTTGAAGTAAAAATGGCTGAGAACTTTCCAAAATTCATGAGACCCAAAGCATGGATTCAGGAAGCTCCAAGAACATCAAACAGAATAAATACAAAAAAAAAAAAAATAGCAATGCCTACACCTAGGCTCATATTCAAACTGCAGAAAGTCAAAACAAATAATACTGAAAGAAGGCAGAAGAAAAAAAAAGTTACCTATAGATAAACAAGGATAAGAATTACATGCAAGCAAGAAAAGGGTAGAATGAAATATTTAAATTGTTTAGAAAAAGAAAACACTAACCTAGAACGCTCTATACAACGAAATTAACCTATAAAAGTGAAGAAAAATGCATTAATAGTGGAAATTTAAAATGGTGTAGCACCGTGGAAAATGGTTTGGCAGTTTCCCAAAGAGTTAAATATAGAATTACCATATATCCCAGCAGTTCTACTTTTAGGTACATACCCAAAGGAATTGAAAGCAAGGTCTCAAAAAATACTTGTATACAGTGATTACACTAGCATTATTCACAATAGCCAAAAGGTAGAAATAACCCAAGTGGCCATCAGGAGATGAAAGGATAAACAAAATATAAACTGTCCATACAATAGAATATTATTCAGTCTTAAAAGCGAATAAAATCCTGATGCATATTGCAACATGGATGAAACTTGAAAACACTGAGCTCAATGGAATAAGCCAGACACAAAAGGACACATAACATGAATAACGCTACTACACACCTACTATAGTAGTTAATATCCAAAAAACTGACAATGATAATTGCTGCCAAGAATTCAAAGCAGCAGGAACTGTCATTCATTGGTGTTGGGAATACAAAATGATATAACCACTTCAGAAGACAATTTCATCAAGTGCATAGTATTTGACAGTACAAAGAAGGAACCTTAAGTTATGCAAATTTAAAAAATATTATTTTGAAGGTCAAGGTGTGTCAGGGTGGGATGGAGACAAAAGAATCTAGCTGTGTTACAAATGTTTGAGAAAACCTCACAGAAAAAGGTTGTGGGAAGGGGGAGTGGATGACCTAAATAACTTTGGAAGTGAGTGTAGATTACAAGACTGAAGACCAAAGGAATGGTATATAAGCATGGTACTCTCCTAGATAAAGTTTTTCCACAAGTCACAGGTTAACAATCCTGAAACCATGATATATGTATAATGGAATTAGGTAAGTGGATGCCTAATGGGGGGAAACAGGTTTCTTTCTGTTGGAGTGGGAGGTTACAGATAAGCAAAAGAAGAAGGCTAGAATGATCCACATAGTAATCCATGTGATCCATGTTTAGCTTAATGTACACACAGATGGATACATATAGAAATATTTATAGATATGTGTATACTGTATACATGAGTTAGCATACCCACATATATTTTCTTGCTCTCTCAGCTCAGAGGGCCTAGAAGCGTTAACATCCCAGTAGCAATGAGCACATCTAGTTCCCAGGTCTTGGTTTCTAATTCCGTTCTCCAATAAAAGGAGCCATGGTTCCTTAGAGAAATAACTGATTCTAGGGCTGGGGCAGGACAACATACAGGAGGAGCCTGGAGCATCTCATGGTGCCAGAAGGTAAGAAAGGGCTCAAGAAACCAAAATGATGTTGGGGGGGTGTGGTGCGGAGGCATGTCAAAGGGACATCAGAGCCAGCCTGAAAGAACTATCAATAGCTACAGCTGAACAATGTAAGTAACAAAATAATGTAGTATTGGATTCTAAAACCAAAGTATCAAATAAATCTCCATGAGTCCAGACTTATATAGATGGGGTAAAAGAGACAAATCTTCCATAGAGATTAATTTCAAATAATTTATGTACATATCCTCATTTCTAGGAGGTGGAGTAAAACTCCTCACTCTGGCACAATAGGGAAAGGAAGAAAAAGAGTTACTTTATAGCAGAGAAACCTGACAAATACTGCTTAAGCCAGGTGATCAAGATTAACATCGATAGTGGTAATATATGCTGATAAAATGCACTAATATGTACTTTATCTCTGTGGTCTTCCTTCCAAAATCCCAGTTTAATCATAAGAAAAATATCAGACAAATTCCCACTGAAGGATATTTTATAAAATATCTGACCAAAATTCCTGAAACCTGTCAAGGTCTTAAAGCACAAGGAAAGTATAAAAAACTGTCAGTCCAGAGGAGCCTACAAAGATATGACAGCTGAAAGTAATATTGCATTCTAGATGAAATCCGTTAACAGAAAAAGGCCACTAAAGGTAAACTAAAGAAATCTGAAGGATGTACGAACTTTAGTTAATAATAATGTATTGATAGTGACTCATTGTTACAAATGTACCATAGTAATATAAGATGTTAATAACAGAGGACACCATGTAGTGTATATGGGAATTCTCTGTACTCTCTGTAACTGTTTTACGAATCTAAAACTATTTTGAAATTTGTTAAAATTGAAAGAAATAACAAAATGACTTGGGATATATTTAGAATATAAAGAATATACTTTAGGCAGAGAAAAAGTAACACTAGATTAAATATCTGAGATGGAAGAAATAATCATGAAGAAAATATAGATAAATATAAACAAACATCAATTGTATTCAATAAAATATCTAACACATATGAGAATAGAATAGACCATAAAAATGTAGATGGTCATAACATATGACTTAAAAGAGTTTAAAAGAAGTTAAAGTATTCTAACATCTTTAATTATTATAGAATACAGTGAGCATGTGATAAACTTTAGACTTTGATAAGTTGAGTAAGCACATTAAAATAGTTACTGTGAGCACTAAGAGAATAGACATAGAGCATCATAATCCTATCAGTTCTTCAACATTTATCCAGAATCTGACCATTTGTCTTCACCTCTTCTGCCACCTACTCAGGTCCAAGGCATTGAATTCTCTCACCTGGGTGAGTGCTGCAACCTCCTAACTGGTCTCCCTGCTTTTACCCTACCCTTATTGAGTCTACTGTCAACACAGAAACTAGAGTGGTCCTATCAGAACATAAGCTAGATCTTGGTGTTTCTCTGCTCCAAGTCCTGCAATGACTTCACTTTTCATTCAAAGTAAAAGCCAAAATTACCACAATGATTTGCAAGATCCTGCATTAACTGGCCCCTAGTTACTGCAATAACCTTGTATCCTACCGTGTTTTCTCACCTTCCCTCCATTCCACACCCTCGGGCCTCTAACATCTAACATTCAAGACCCACTCTCACCTCAACCTTCACACTTCTGTCTGCCCAGAATGCTCTTCTCCATGGCATCTGCATGAGTCATTCCTTGGTTTACTTATATATGAAACACTCCCTGACTACCCTATTTAAAATGAAACCCCTTCACCAGAATTCACTATCCCTCTTCCTTGGTTAATTTTTCTTTGTCACCAATGAACTTACTACATAGTTTAGAGAAACTTTGTTCTCTAAGATCATAGACTATCAAAAGCTTTGCTGTTTGAAATTAAATCAATATGAGACATTCTGCTCTTGACTGAGGATCTAAGTCACTTTGACAGAGAGCAGCATTCTTGATTCACAACTCAGCTACAGAGCACCAGATAAAGGATTTCTGGACTCAGCCTTCCATGTCTATCTTAACTTTGTAGATTCCAAGGAAACAGGACCTTGGGTTACCTGATGCTGCTTTGAGCCTAAACTCCACCCTTTCCCCAAATCCTATAATACTTCCATCTTTTCCTTTGTTTGGTGAGACATCTTATGATTCTCAGCGTGTGGTTTTCCTCATTGCAATGGGCCAGCAAATCTGGTTTTGTCAGACTAGAGGTCACACAGAGAAAATTCTAAAGTACTGGTCCACAGGTGTTCATTTTATTGTTATTCTTTATACATAGATATTTTATTGCACTCTGACATTGAGGTACATTGGTTATATCAGTAAACTATGTTATCTTTAATTACTAAGAGAAGTCAAAATTAAAATGAGCATCTCTCTAAATTAAGTTTTCGATTATATTACGACATATCAAGATTTTCTAATGATTTCCTATGTCATTCTTAATTCATGGAATGTCTGACACTCCCAAAGAGCAGTGCCTTCTTCCTTTGCTGACATAATCTGACTGCGAGTGGCCAAATCACACTGTTCAGTTCAGCTGCAAGGATGACAATATCCTCAAGTGGGTGGTTTCTCTCCTCCTGAAGCAGGTGATGAGGCTGTGGGAACTTGGCCCTATCACCTCATTCCTTCCATCATATCCTTGCCAGATGTTTCTGCCAGATTGATAAGGCTTCCATCCCTCTTTGTGTCTCATATTTCTTTAGTAGTCATTACACCAACCTGTCTACTTTCTGGAAAAAAAAATTCCTATCATTAAGAGCCCAGACATTGTGTACTTATTAGACATAATGGTGTCTCAAAGACAAATTAGGCACATTAAGTGTTTTTCCTATTACTGGTTTATTGAGCCTATGTGAGCACTAGTGACAACACAACAGGGCCATCTTTTAAATGAATCACTGATTTGCTGAACATCTGTTGAGTTTGGTCAGAATTAATCATTTGATGTCCCAGTATATGTCCTATATTTTGTAATCTTTCTTCATGTTCTCCTCAGAACTTGATGACCTGTTTCAATAAGTAAATTTCAAGGGTTTTTTCTCCCATAAAATAAAAAAGCTATTTTCCTTCCAGGAAGAATTATAAATTTGACTAAGTTTTTTAACATTTTGATTCCTTATAAAAATCTTCCATGGTTTCCTGCTGTCCAGCTGGAGTTATTTAGAAACCCTATTAAAAATCCTATTTAGCAAGTGATACTATATATCTTTGTTCTTTTCAGTAGTAAGTAATTATTGGTATGGCAATAATAATAATGATGTATAAATATACTTGCTATGAATTTCCTATGTGCCAGCTAGCTTGCATACCTTCATTGTCTCATTTAATCTTTAAAAAATCCTGCAGATTTAGTATCCTTATCCACATCTGAGGGTAAGGAAATGGTAGCTAAGAGAGACTGGGTGACTAGCTAAGGGCACAAAGCTGAGTCAGTATTTGGTCCCAAGTCTGTCTGATCCAAAGTTTGCCTACATTCCAATATACTCAGCCTCCTGCACCGGTGGTGCAGTTAATTAAGAGGGTAATTAACTGATAGCTAAGCTTCTGCCTCCCTATGTAGAAACAAGACTCCATTTCCATTTTTTATTCTTACCAGTCATTAGGACATTCCCAAACATGAGCATGCTAGGAGGACTTCTGAATTATGAGTTAGAAAGGCAAGGAAACCAGGATTGAGCTGATGGAGAGTGAACAACCACCCTAGTACAAGGAAGACAATTCTTTTCCAGTGTTCAGTATCTAATACAGAGGATGAAAGGGGAAGATAAACAGATAGGCTTCAGTCAAGGAAATCCAAAAGGACCACTGTGATGGCTAATTTTATGTCCACCTGGCTGGGCCTGGCTGCCCAAAGATGTGGTCAAACATTATTCTGGATGTTTCTGTGAGGGTGATTTTTGGGGAGATTAACATTTTAATCAGTGGACTAAGCAAAGCAGATTGCCCTCCATAATGTGAGTAGGCCTCATCCTGAAGGCTTAAAAAGAGCAAAAAGCTGACCTACTCCAAGTAAAAGAGAATTTTCCTGCCTAATGGCCTTCAGACTTGAACTGCAACATCAGCTCTTCCCAGGTCTTAAGCCTGGCATTCCACTGAACAAGCTTTTGACTTGCCAGACTCCAGGATAACATGAGCCAACTCATCATAAATCTCTCTCTCTCTCTCTTTCTCTCTCCCTTATTGGTTCTGTTTTCCTGGAGAATCTTAACAAAAACAGCCACTTTGGGGCAGCAGCACACAATGCTTCAAGTCAGATGGCAGCACAGGGGCTCTAGGGCCTCACAGCAGCAGAAGGGCATGGGAGGTAAGAAGCAACCCTGTAGGGGCACCAATAAGAAGCTGAGGAATTAACAGGGTAAGTGAAGGATCTGGTGTTGTGAATGGATCTGGCCAGCAAGAAGCTCTCAAGGGGCTCTGACTCCAGCTGGTGTACTGAGGGTGCTGCTCACTTCCTCTGGTCAGAACTGGTTCAGGAAGTAGGCAGGACTAAAGCCACAGGTAAAAGACACACACGACTTGAGCCTGGAAGGTGAGGAAGGCCAGCAATTGACCTTTGGTGGGGGTGGATGGGGCAATTCTTTTGTTGTTTAACATCTTGGAGGAGAAAAGGTTTTGAAACCTAGTGCATCAAGAAAACACCTCAAACCTCAAAAGGCAATGAGCTAGGACTCGAGAAGACTTTCACCTCCTCTCTCCCAAGCATAGGAAGTAATGAAGACCTCTTCCAACCCAATCCCAAGCCCCTGCAGTCTACAGAGCTGGTTTCAGGAGACTATTACATAAATTCCAAAGCAAGCAATCACTTTCAGAATTATTTTTCAGCTGCAGAAAAGTCCATGAAGTAAAAGTCTCCGTCAACTCCCGCAATCTTTCCCAACTCCACCTGCCACCCTCCAAACACTTCAGATCTATTAATGAAAATAATTTTTCTAATTTTGATGCGATATAAATTCTAAGTCTGGGAACAAAAATACAAATATTATCATGTTGTAAATATTAATACTTCAAAAGACCATCTGGAGGACGCTGCCTTGAATGCTCTGAAAATCACAACTACTGATAACTGCGTTGTGCATAATTACCACAGTTTACGAATAATCTTTTATTTATCCATCACATCATGGGGGTCAGTTTAATTATTGTTTCCTCTTAACAGAAAAGAAAAACTGTCTCCAGAGGTAATGACTGACTTGCCCAAGGTCATGCAACCAGGAAGGTCAAGGCTGGGTGTATAAGTCCCAGTTCTCTGACTCTACAGCTCATACTGTGTCCCTTCCCATCACACTACACTACCTCTACACTTCAAGAATCTCTCTTCCAAAGAAATAGCGGTCAGGTTACCGTGTCCACTGCAAGCCTACTCTTCAAGATGTGGCTCTTTGCTTGGCCTTAAGCCACCACCACCACCCTCCAACTTTGGTACAACTGAACAACCTTGTTTTTGAAGGTCCTTCAAGAAAAGACTAATAAAGCCCTATGGCTTAGTTAAGACCTAAACACGACGTGTAAGCTATCGAAATTTCTGTTCAGGCTCAAAAAGAAGCATCCTTTTCATTCATAGATCACACTCCTCTGGTCTGGTGTGTCATTCCTTTTTAATTTCCATGTAAATCACAATGTCACAAACCACAAAAGCTGTGAAATTCTGAGCCTGCCATGGAAATATGACACCTAAAGTATGTCAAGGGAAATTGGCCAAATCCAGCAGGACTTCTTCCAGGGGAAGCTTTGCGTTTTTCAGCCCACTGTTTTCACCTCCATGTCTGCAATGAACACAACAGTGTGGGGTAATGGTTACTTTTACTTGTGTTTATTAGAGATGCAACATTTATCTATCTGCATAATTTGGGTGTAAAAGAAATTACTCTATTCAAGATTCTCTCTTCAAGAGTTTCTTTCCATCACGTGTGACAAATTGCAAAATTTGTCATTTTTGCCTCGACGACATAAAATCTGTTGTCTTTTTTCATGGTTTACATCTTTCCTTCCTACTTTATAAATAAGATAGACTTTTTAAAGGAATATTAACAATCCTATCAGTAGCATAATTCATAATTTAATACCTTTGGATAAGGAAAATGGCTAAGATAGGGACATGAAGATATTTCCCTTCCCATTAAGGTGGTTTGGCCCAGGGTGAGAGAAAGAGACCACTGGTTTATAAAATATACAGTCACATTCAACCTCAGAGGTCCCAGGAAATTTTAGGACCTACTCACCAATGAATATCAAATGGTTCAAAGACCTACTCTTGATGGCAGCTGAAAGTAGTTTTTCCTCAATGCACATTCAAGACTACAGCTACCCATATTTCAGTTATGAAGGATTAAGTACATGATGCTTTTGCCTTATCAAGGGTAGTTCTGGCACCAGACATGGACCTTAGCCTGAAAAGCAACCCCACAGCTTTGAATGATCGATTGCCAAAAGGTATTGATTACAAGATAAAGACTTAGATCTCTTCTATGAATGCTCAGGGTAAATTGTCATTTCTTCCATAAGGTAATTTGAGAGATCAGATTACAAAAAGACCTCTTTCCATCTTGAGTGCCCTCTCTTGCTCTCATTTGCTTATTCTGAGGGAAGCCAGCTGCCATATGGAGAAGTCTATGTGGCAGGAAACTGAGGGAGCTCTTCAGCCAAGAGCAAGCAAGAAATAGGCCTCCATTCACAGGCTAAAAGAAATTGAATCTACCAACAATTCCATGAATGAGCTTGGAAGCAAGTTCAACCTTCAGTCAAGCCCACAGATGAGAACACACTCCCAGCTGACAACCAGATTGCAGCTGTTGGGGAGAAGCAGAGACACCCAGCTAAGCTGCATCCAAATTCCTGACCCACAGATATTGTGAGAAAATAAATGTTTGTTGTTTTAAAGCACTAAATCTTAGGGTAACTTTTTATGCAACAATAGATTACTGATACACACATCCTTGTCTTGTCCCATACCAGACACAGGCATCTCACATACCAGCCCTGACCTAATTCCAGCTCTCAGGCTAGAATAGGGGCTAGTAAACCTTGACAAGCAGTCCCAGTACTACACAGTCCTTCAGAAAGACTGAAGATGGGCCAGGCACAGTGGCTCACACCTGTAATCCCAGCACTTTGGGAGGCCAAGGCAGGTGGATTGCTTGAGCCCAAGAGTTCAAGACCAGCCTGGGAAACATGGTGAAACCTCATCTCTACACACACACACACACACACACACACACACACACACACAAATAAAAAATAAAAAGACTGAAGATGACCAAGGAAGCGTCCATTGCACAAAAGACTACTGACTGCATCCCACATCCTACCCCCATTTCTTACAGACTCAAGCCTCCAGGGCCAGTAGAACCTTGTAGCAAGTATCTGAACCTCTTAGGGTTCTCTTCATCCCTATGTTACTCTTATAAAGTATCAGATCTTAAAGCCATCTTCTCTGTTCTTCTTAGCATTTCTAAGGCAGAAGGATAGGTAATTATCTTGCAAGATGAATCCACAGAGTTTCAGAGTCAATTCCCAGCAGCTTTTTAAAATGTATTTTCATGAAGTTGAGAAGCTTGTACATTTCTAAGATACTTTGGTAAATGTAAAACCAAGTAAAGATACCATTGTTTCCATTCAGGAATTCATGCTATTTAAAAAATAAACCCCAAGTTATACATGACAAGGAGCCAAGCATGAACTGCAAAGACAACCCCCCAGGAAGAGTGTAAGTCAGAAGGTGTAGGTGTTTACACGATGTGGAACTTTAGTGTTGGTGGGTTTCATGCTGCAGATCAGACTGACTTCTATGAACATTACATCTTATCCTCCTACAAGAACAATTCGCCAATCGTATAAAAGTGTTTGTGCATCCATTAATGCATTATTCTGTCTGAAAAGCCCGACTACAACAAAGGGAAAAGCTGAAATCTCATCTCACCCTGAACTCAGCCTACTTAGTTAGAGGTGAGAAAACAGAGCTTTCTTTATGCCAGTGCAAGGGGGAGAGCTTTTTATACTCACATGTAAGAGCAGAATTACAAAGAAGCAGAATAAGAGTTTCTTTTTGGGAAATGATGTCTTTTACCTAATGATCACAATTCTAAATACTAGATCAAGTTCCATATCCCAAGCAAGGCCCAGACACAAAGTCACTGAGAGTCATTGAGAGTCAACAAGAATGAGAACACAGCTACTCTAAAAATGCTATACAACAAGAGTTTTCCTCCATTTGCACTGCATTCTCCTGGGATAACCAAGGCAGCTTTGTCCTCAACAAAGAATGGTGACAACTGTGTGACCTTTATGAGACACAATGTGCTTGTGTTTTATGAGAACACAAAGGGTGACTAAGCAAGTTGGGTGACCCTCAGCCCTAACTCCTTCTAGAACTCATGTCCAGTTGGCAGAGCAAGGCTGAGACACCGCCATGAAGTTGCTTGTCCATTTCTAAAGCATATACGGGTAAACTACCTATCTCAAACAACATTTTGCAGGATCTGAGATTGAACAGAGGCAGTGGTAGAACAAAATCCAAGGCTCAGATATTCCAAAGTTCCAACCTTAAGAAAATGAAAGGAAAGAAGCCAACTTGAAACCTTAGTCCCCTGAGAGCCTGACACTGCAATATCACACTCAATTTCTATGTCTGGAAAGGTTGGCAGGGCCAACAAAGAGGGTCTTTGGTGTTCCATAATGTGTGGCCCTCTCCCCCAACTAAAGCTTGCTGTTCCTCTTGGTCTATTCATTACCTCTGTATTCTCTACTTGCCCATCTCAAACACATTCACCCACCACACACACACACAGACACACACTCACACACAAGCCCCAAAGCCTGTTACAGACCCTTGGCTCTCTCAACTCTAACCCAACCAAAAGTAAATGTGCCCTCACCATAGCTAACTACACAAAAGCGTCAGTGTGTCGACCTTCATGTCTTACTTACACAAGGCACCTTGAAGCATAGGGATCACTGCCTTCAATTCCCAACCACCCAATCATTTTATAATTTTGATTCAATTAATCTCTAATATTTCTTCAAGCCAGCAGAAAGCAGTGACCTAAATAGTCAATAAAGCGAAAATATCATCTTTTTTTGTATTTACTTATCCATAATATACATATTTGCAATTACATATTTTTTGCATTTATGCGTTTATTTATTTGCACACTGAATGCACAGGCAGCCACGTTCCTCACCGTGTGAACTTCACCTTTCCAAGATCAGTGTCTTCATCTGTGAATCTCTTATGAGGACTAAATGAAACAATGCACATGAAATGCTGGCCACTTCCTGGCACATGCAAAGTGCTTGGAAAGTGACAAAGCACTGATGATTTCAGAAGTCCTTGACTTTGATAGAACATGGATATAAACAGCAATGACACTAAGAAAATAATCTCTCGGGATGCTGGAAATATCAATCTTTGTAGTTTACAAGCAGCTCGATATCAAGAGAATCACCAGTCATCATGGATTGAAGGAAACTTGAATAAATTATGAATGGTTCTGTTGACAGACTCATATGTTAAATATGATACTTTTGAGAATGAATTGACGCTACAGAGTAAATAAATCTTTACAATTTTTCCAAAGAGTGTGGAAAATTGAGAGATAACCTTTCATTGAAAAACTATTTAGGTCCTACACCTCTAGCATCTAATCCAGCCACTGTGCCTTATTAGATCATGGCTCACCGTTTATTGGATGAAGCCAGATTTCCAGATTTCTTTTTAGCTTCCTCAACCAAAAACGGAGGATTCTTTCGCCTATCAAAGGAGAAGTTCTGGCTGAAGGTTTTTTCCTTACTTTATGGATTTTCTGACACTGCTCTCTTTTTACCACTCTACACAGTGCAATGCAGCAAACCAGAAAATCAAAAAACATGAGTAAATGTGACAGGAAAAGGAAATGTCAGGGCACAAATATTCTTCTGGTAAGAGCATCAATGGTCAGGGGACAGTGTTCTGGTGTTCTTCACATTTTTTTTTTTTTTTTTTTTTTTTTTTTTGGTTTTTGGTTGTTGTTTTGTTTTTGAGAGAGAGAGAGTTTCACTCTTGTTGCCCAGGCTGGAGTGCAGTGGTGTGATCTTGGCTCACTGCAACCTCTGCCTCCTGGGTTCAGACGATTCTCCTGCCTCCGGCTCCTGAGCAGCTGGGACTACAGGGATGCACCACCATGCCTGGCTAATATTTTATTTTTAGTAGAGACAGGGTTTTGCCATGTTGGTCAGGCTGGTCTCAAACTCCTGACCTCAGGTGATTCTCCTGCTTTGGCCTCCCAAAGTGCTGGGATTACAGGCATGGGCCACCACGCCCCGCCTTCACCTTGTCTTGAATGTGCTCACTTACATCTGCCAAAGAGGGAAGTACCTTAATGCAGTCTGTAATCACACTAATATTTCTGGGTTAAGGTTGTTCAAGCTAATTGGCCCAAGCTTTTCCCAATCTTCTGGTCCCTGGAGAAGTATGGATAAGGGGGAAGTCAGACAGGCAGTTTCCACTGAAAATTTAGACTCGAAGAAATTACCTATTTGACCTCCCCCTTAATCCTCCCTTTTTGTCCACTGTAAAGCTCTCCCACTGCCCTGCCTACCTTTGAGTCTCTGCCAAACGCAAGTGATGGTGGCTGACTCTTTAATCCAGGGAGATTGGGTATCAGGTTAAAGAGCAGGGTGGATGGAAGTGACTCTGTAGTACAATGCACTTGAATGAATTATCGCAGAATGCTCAAATGGGAAAGATTGAAGCAAAAAGAACCCTCAAAACTCCCCAGGGATGTGCTCTGATAAACCCTACCCTGAGTCCCCTCAAAGCCTTTTATATCCTTGGATGATGAGGAAAAGAAAAGATAGGGAAAGACTGCTATCCCCTAAGGAGGAGGCAGGGATGTAAAAGACAAGGGGGCACTGTTCCAAAGGGTTAATCTGGCCTGGCCACTGCTTGGCCAACAGCCCAGCAATGATAGGCATTGATGCCATGAGGAGCTAAATTGAAAAGCTTCCACAAAGGGTGTGGGATGGGGCAGGAGTATTGAACACAGCCCTTCTGTGAACTGCGAGTACAGAATTGGGCACGCTGTCTACAGCCTGAGAGATAGTGGGCCATGTGGGATGGAACTTAGCAGACAGCATAGGACTAGAAATCCATCAGTTTCAATGCCTGAACTCTGAGGGGTGCCTTCTGTTTTCCAAACACACTTCCAGGCTGGTGAACCCTAGAGAAACAAAGATTCAGTTATTACTCCTTCCAAGAGCACACACCCAGATGTGGCCTTGTATGGGGAAGAGCTAAGCATGGCATGTGGATGCTTTAGTTTGACCTCTATGTATATGCAATGCCACATCTCAGATGTAATTCTGATTTCACTCCTCTAGGGCTGTGAGTCTCAATCAGAGGTCAGCACCAGAATCACCCAAGGAGCTTTTCCAGTTTGCAGGTATACACTTCCCACCCCAGACCTATTGGAGCAGAAACTCTGGGGGTTGAGCCCAGTAATCAGGGTTTAACAAGCCCTCCAAGTGCTTCTGGAGTTCATTAAAGTTTGAGAACCACTGCCTTAAAGAAATAGTTTAAATCTGAGAGACATTCAATAGGACCATGTCCGGGTCTCACCCCCCAAGAGTACAGCCTACCTAATAGGAGTTTTATAAACTACCCAGATGTTTTTAATATGCAATCCAGGTTGAGACTCTCTGCCTTTAAAATCTATATAAATGGATTCCTCATTTATGAACCCCTTGAAACAGTGTGTAAAATTGGGTGTATATGTATATGTGTATTTTTCTGGGAGAGAACCCATAACTTTTATCAAATTCTCAAATGGGTCTGTTATTCCAAAAATGGTTAATAATATGAAGACTTAAGAGAGAGCATGCATTTTCTCTTATTTATTTTGTAACTGGGACACTTCATGAAGAAAGTGGTTCAAATATTAATGTATGCCAAAGATGCTAAATAAATATGAATTAACCTTTTTCAATCAAGTACAATATGGTTTCATATGTCTTAGAGTAGATGGGGTAAAGGAAGGACAGCTGTTATTCCATACTGGTCTCTGTCATTGTCATCATTAAAATTTATTCCCTACCCTAGAGACAAGCTACCATATTACATACAATTTTTCTCATTTGATATACATACAACCCTGTGAGCTATGCCAGGCAGGTAATACATTCCTATTCTTAGATGAAGGGTGAAGTGACTTGCTCAGGGTCACACAAGTCTTAGTAAAATAATAATTTAAATGAAGATCTCCATTAATGTTTGGTCTTAACTACGGGACACTAATACAACATGGAGAATGGCTAGACCATCTAAAAAACAGAACTCTGACTTGCAAATGCAGCAGCCTGCCCAGTAATCCAACCCCTTATCTATAATAAACAACAAAGGAAGCCAGCCTACTCAAGCTAGACTTATGGGAAGCCAGACTGCTATCTCTAGTAACAATCCAGGAGGCTAAACAATCACTTCTTCAACGAAAAAAAAAAGTGTTGAGGATTTGATTAATGAATGACAGTTTCTCTAATTTTTGTCACCACTTCCAGCTTAGGACCAGAGAGAAAGCCAAATATGCCACCAACCCCTTATGTAGACTTTTCCAGTCTGCAGGTATCCACTTCCCACCTCAGACCTATAGGAGCAGAAACTCTAGGGGTTGACTCCAGTAATCTGGGTTGTTGGCTGTAATCTGGGAAGTTGGCTGCAGCCAGCTTCCCTATGTCAATAGCCTCCAATCAGGACACACTTGAAGCTGTCCCTTTTTGCCCACTGTAAAGCTCTCCCACTCCCCTGCCTACATTTGAGTCTCTGCCAAATGCAAGTGATGGTGGCTGACTCTCTTGCTACATTAAACTCTGAATAAATCGCCTCTGCTTTTCTTATTTGAGTTGTATGTTTGTTTCCACAACTAACATTATGGGCTCACCCTTCATGGTTTCAAAAGCAAGGAACACCGCTACTTATTGCTAAATACTACATATACCTTCATACAGATACACCGATAGGATGATGCCTTTTCAAGTTAGCCCAGGGTAGAGTTTTTCCCAGAGAAATATCTATAGACCCTACCAATATGTGAGTCAAAGCGAAAGATAGAGCCATGGAATAGATTCTCATCCCAACATGGCTTCCAGACTGAGGATTCAACTGGATCTGGGATGAATATCTTCAGTGACACCTCCCTCCCCCAGTCCAGGTCATATTTAATTCTGATCTTCACCTTTGGATCTAGCTCTAAAGCATGTATTGGCGATTTCTTAACCATGTATAGGGCTTTTTTTCTCTTTTTTCTCTTTTCAAAGTATTATTTATGATCATATCCTCTTATGGAGTACGAGCTAGGTGGGGAGACTGATCTACAGAGAGATTGCATGACTTGCTTGAGGTCACATGACCATGGCCTCAGTCTCCCAACATGGCTCTGTGTTATCCCAAAACAAGATACACAGGACACTGCTGTCATCCCATTCAGGAATGCAGGACACTGCTGTCATCACATTACCAGCCCATATCTTGCTCATGGGGCCCTCCTGACCCCAAGGAAAGGCATTCTCTGCCTTCATTGCATGCTCACCTTGTCCCAAGGGAATCTGGAATGAGTTTCCTTCACAGCCTCTTAATGACACAATGGGGTTGAGAAAGGACATTGCTGAGTCATTTCCAGCCAAAGGAAAGTATAATTTATAGCCATCTGCACAGACCAACCTTGGTAGTAACTGAAATGACTTCCTTCTGGCACAGGGTAAGTACCAGGCTAATTGTCACCTGTACCCTTTAAAACAGCTCATTAAGTATATATGGGCTGCTAATTGCCTCCCCTAAGTTTTCCTATCTCTCTACTCTGGACATGATCAGGTTCTTCAGCCCCATGGGCTGCATTTATACAGCCTCAGAGGTTTGTTCTTCCAACGTAATTTAAATCTATATTGTGCACTTTTGGCAAAGTTTGACTATGGACAGAAAACTGAAAATTTTGCAGGACTTCCATCACATCAGTGCAGTCTCTGTCTGTTTACCTTTTATTATTGGAACATCCCTCTTGTTTCCTACCACTCAGCTTTTTGTGTTGCTTTCTTTCCCTTGCACATTACCCTCCACTGTATTCACCAAGTCTTTCATCTTTCCCATAAACGAAACTGATGTTGACAACACATTTCTTGTCCTTGCGCTTCACACCAAAGTGTCTAGTTGAAATATATGGGGCATAGCACAGTGAAAATTGAGCATCGGCAAGAGATATTCCTTGACATTTACTATATTACTCAGGTGATTCCTAATTATGTATTGTCTTGCATTTTACCTTTTTATCCTTATATGATTTGTACGTCCGGAGAGACCATAAACCAAGACACTACCATATCTTCCATTTATATTAGCCCTGTTAGCCCTCACCGTATCAGTGCCCAAAGAATTTGGTTGAATCAATGTCTTTCTTATACAGCATGCCCAGGTCCCAGTATTTAAAAAATAAACCTGCATTTATTGTTTCGAAGATTCAAAAAAAATCTCTTGTCCCACATGTCAAGTTTCTCAGATAGAAGAGTAAATAGTAAGTTTAAATGTTCTCTCAATTTAACTCTAATAATACATATCACTAAAATTTCATCTTTGAAATTTGGAGTATACATAGATACATATACACACACATACTATGTGTGTATACTATATGTATACATATATTTGGAGTACACATATAAATACATACATGTTTACATACACATGTGAACATGTGGATATGTGTACTCCAAATTTAAATTAAACCTTTGCTTGAGATTTCAAGCATAGCTAAATGTTTGAAACTCCCATTTCTACATTTGTAGCACAAACTCTACAAAAATTACTCAGCAAGTAAGACTGCTCTTCTAAAAGAAGGAAATGATCATTGAAATGAGATTTTACCTTGGATGGATTAATGTTTGAGGTCTCTAAAATATTCAAATAAAGTGTTAAACGGGAGCAACATGGAATATGTAGGACACCACATATGGAATAATATAATTTGTTCTATAACAAATACAAAAACACACATATGTATGCATATAGCATATAGATGTGTGGAAATTTACTTTTACTTTTCACTTTTTTTTCCTGAAATTTTACCATAATCATTAACCACATTTTACAGAAAAAAATACTAGCTAAGGCCAGGCACAGTGGCTCACACCTGTAATCCCAGTACTTTGGGAGGCCGAGGCAGGTGGATCGCAAAGTCAGGAGTTCAAGACCAGCCTGGCCAAGATGGTGAAACCCCGTCTCTACTAAAAATACAAAAATTAGCCAGGTGCAGTGGCAGGCGCCTGTAATCCCAGCTACTTGGGAGGTTGAGGCAGGAGAATCGCTTGAACTCAGAGGGCAGAGGTTGCAGTGAGTCGACATTGCACCACTGCACTCCAGCCTGGGCAACAGAGTAAGACTTCGTCTTAAAAAAAAAAAAAAAAAAAAAAACTAGCTAAAAAATTACCAATCTCTTAACATAATTTTCAAGATTAACATTTTCCATATGTACCCAATATGAAGTATCTCTAGATTGGCATCACTGCTTTTGCTTATTCTCCATGGGTCCTACTCCACTGAACATTGATCTAGACCAGGGTTGACAAGCTTTTTCTGGAAAGGGCTAGATGATAAATATTTTAAGCTTTGCAGACTAGTCTCTGTTGTAACTATACAACTCTGCTGTTGCAGTTTAAAAGCAGCCACAGCCACATGTGGCTATTTAAATTTAAATGCAGTAAAACTAAACACAATTTAAAGTTCAGTTCCTCAGTTGCACTAACTATATTTCAAGTGTCCAGTGACCACATGTGTCTAGCAGCTACCATTTCAGACAGCACAAAGAACATTTCCATCATCACAGAACAGCAAAACTTAACTCTCAAGATCTTCAAACTACATTAAAATTCTTCGGAAAAGAATGGGAAAGAAACATTTCATTCCCTAAGCTACTAAATCCTAGTCATTTTTGACACTTACTCAATATGAATGATTTATAATAGCATCAAGTAGTGTGAAAGTTTCATATTTTGCACAAAATTGCCATGGTGTGATTTTAAACAACATTTTAATTTTCACCAGAGATGAGGTGTTAAAAAGCATGGTGGAAATTTTATTTAGAAGAGTTAAGAATGGAAAGCCAAAACTATCTATACAATAAAAATTATGGGGCTGGCCTCCATTTATTTTTTGAAACATCTTATAAAACTGAAATCCAAAATACAATCATTTTAAATACATCCAAAAATGATGAGGAAGGAAAAAAACAGGTAAGAGAGAAAGATATCCAGCAAAACTGTGTCTAGGGAATGTATCATTTAAAACTACCACCTGCTTTCAGCGGTATTTGAAAGAGACTTTGTCCAATTACTACTTCCCATGATAAGGCCACACTTCTATTCCAAAGCTTGTTCTGGTTTCCTTAGAGCATAGGAGTCAAATATGGACACAAGATGGGACAGAGACACTTTCTTTTTAAAATCAAGCACTAGAAAGGTTGCCGAATGATGCAAAACTAAGCAGGATATGAAGAATAAAAGGAAGAACTTTAAGAGAAAAATTGCACCATAGCATTTCCAACTTGTTATCGGATTTGCATAAGGTTTCATTTTCCCCATGCATTTCTTGGTGGTTTAGGTAGACACACTATTTATTGCCTACCTGCAATTCCCTCTGTATAGTGGGAGAATTCACATTCCAAGAAAGCTGGTGGAAGAAAAAAAAAAAAAAAAAAACCAGTGGCCTGAGAGAAGCAGCTCACATTCATCTACTCACCAGCAGCCAAATGAGCTTTGTCTCTTCCACAGTCCATTTGAAAGTGGATACAAGAGCAGCTGCCCCCAGCAGCAGCAATAAACATTTGTCCTCAAAAAATTATGACCATTGACTGCAGAAGAGAGGATGGAGAGTCTGAGAACAAGGCAGTTTGCTTATTGATTTTGAAGCCCACAGTGTGACAAGAGACCAGACAGAAATGTGTTCAGTTAAACTTGGCACAGACAGGGGCTGACAGCCACATTTTAAACTGTATAATTTTATAATTAAAGATCAGGGTGGTCAAAATAAATAGAACAACATTAATCAAGTCTTTAAGATGCCAGTGTACAAATCAGCCTCTCTCATGTCAAAGAAACTTCAACAACTTTCAAAGGGCTTCATTTTGTGCAAACGACACACTATATTATAACTGTTTAATTAGCTCAGGTATCAAAAGGCAGATGTGGCTGCAATGGGAATCCCAACATTACATATGGCAACGGCTGCCTGAGCACGACTGTGGTCACATTCTCTATGCGACAGTTCTCCCCAGTCCTCAGCAAGCCCTTTTTATTCTCCAACTCGGTTTTTCTTTATAAAAATGGTCAAAATGTGAGCCTCCTCACAAGAATTTGATGAAATTTTATGTGGTTTCTGGAGACACACTTTGAAGCTGAAGGCAGTGAATTTTAAATGAACAAAGAAGAGTTGTGGTTTTTAAAGCAGTGCTTCTCAAACTTTAATGAGATATCCATCACGTCGGGATCCTGTGAAAATTCTTATTCAGGAGACCTCGGTAAAGTCTAAAATTCTGTGCTTCTAATCAGCTCCCAAATGATGGTGATCTGCTGGTCCACAGACCACACTTGGGATAGCAAAGCTAAGTAACACATTAATTCTCCATGATCAAAGACTCCTCCTTAGGCTTGGAATTGATAGAGGGTATTATTCTTTAAATGCAGAGTTCAAAATATTAGAGTGACATAGGACCTAAGACATTATCAAGAATAAATTCTTCCATTGTTATGAGCACTGAAGGGACACACTCACAGTTACACCACAGTGTGGTGGCAGTTTCCGGGTCTGGCTTCCTTTTGACAGCCGCAATAACACATATCTCAAGCCCTATGCAGTAGAAAAGCGTGTTCACTATGACAGAGAAGAAGGAAAAGAGGGAAGGAAGAGAAGAGAGAGGGAGATGGTTTATTTCTCACATATCTGTGTAACTGAATTCCACAAAAAGCACGGTACACGACATCAAGAATCATTCGGGAGAGTTGTAGGGCTAATGAGGTTCCAAAAGAATTAATCAGTTCACAAAGACTTTACCATTCCTATCCAAACCTTTCCTTGTAATCAATACTATTACCTTCTGAAAAACCTGTTGAGGTGGTATGGCTCCCATCCTAACTGCCTTACTTCCCTCCACCAAAGCTTTTATACAGCACCTATTCTGTACCTAACACACTACTAGTTTCTTCGTGTATGGTATCACATTCAATTATTGCACAAATCTTTCAAGTGGATAGAATTGCCCCTTTTTTAGATGAGAAAACTGAATTTGATCGTGATTAAGTACCAAGTATGTGGTAATACAGCTAGTAAGCGGCTCAGCTAAGATTCAGAGTCATGGCCCCCTATTGCAACCCTGAACTATTTCTTTGTTTTCAAGCCTGAAATTACACCAGGCCTATAGCTTAAGTCAACTTGTAATTAGTTTACAAATTTATTATGTTCCATTTGAAAGCTAGCGTTATTTCTAAAAGAAACTGCCTGTCCCACATTGCATCAGTTTGTAGATTTAGGATTTTTTAAAAGGTAAGGAATAGCTCAACTCCACCTTTTTTTTTTTTTTTTTTTTTTTTTTTTTGCCTTTAGGACCTCAGGAACAGAGATTTGAATTAATCATATGTATTAGTCAGGGTTCTCTTAGGGGGACAGAACTAATAGGATATATATATGCATATATATAAAAGGGAGTTTATTAGGTATTAATTTCCATGATCACAAGGTCCTACAATAGGCTGTCTGCAAGCTGAGGAGCAAGGAGAGCCAGTCTGAGTCCCAAAACGGAAGAACCTGGAGTCCAGTGTTTGAGGGCAGGAAACATCCAGCATGGGAGAAAGATGTAGGCTGGGAGGCTAGGTCTGTCTCATTTCTTCACGTTTTTCTGCCTGCTTTATATTCACTGGTGGCTGATTAGATGGGGCCTACCAGATTAAGGGTGGGTCTGCCTTTCCCAGCCCACTGACTCAAATGTTAATCTCCTCTGGCAACACACTCACAGATATACCCAGGATCAATATTGCATCCTTCAATCCAATCAAGCTGACACTCAGTATTAACCATCACATCATACCTCTGGATTTGGAACATATTATAATAATCATTTTGTACAAGGACCTACTCTTGTTTTCTTTCATTTTTCCCCACAACCCTCATTCCTATCTGTCTCCTCTCCACAGGTTTCCACTGTGATGTGCTGGATATGCATCTTTGAATAGTTGTACAGATACATACGAATTTTAATTTGCATGTATGATACTGTTCTATTTTTTAAAACAAATGCTCTCCAAAGGTGTTTCACTTACTACTGCAAATGCTCCCAGGAAGCAGTTTTAGGCATTTCAACGGGGCAGCATGTCCCTGAAGGGAAGCAGAGAAAGGCTGGCACTCAGGCATGGAGAAAAGTCTCAAGAAAGGGGCATTAATTTCCCTCTCTACCAAGTTATGCCTGGTCCTCAGTGTCTTCCCTGGGGGAAGGCTCATCCGAAGACCTCCTAGAGATGCTGAAAGTGTAGATGCAACCAATGGAAACCCAGAGATGGATACAGGGGAAAACGTTGTCCATAATCCAGGCATATAACTCAGGCATAAGAAATCATAACTGATTTATTTTACTCCATCTATTTCAATTTTTTTACACTTTTAATATTTTCAGCATGAGGGCCACTGATTATTTTACCTCTTTTCACTTAAAGAAAAGTTAATTATAAAGACTCATGCCATAATTTCCCAGGGAAGTGTCAGGATGATCTAAGATGAGTCCCAGGCCTTTCCCATGAAGCAGACTCTCATGGATATTGTGAAATTGATATTTGAACAATGTGTGCACATTCATTTCTCTATTGCTTCGAGGACATTCGAACCCAGGAAGGCAGGTGGGCTTCTGAGTTTTGCTCTGTACCAGCGGTTCTCACTCTTGAGCTGGCATGAGAGCCCCCAGAGGGTTTGTTACAGCTGGGCCCATCCCCAGAGCTGCTGACTCAGTAGGGCTGGGGCTAGGGCCCATCAGTCTGCATTTCTAGCAAATTCCCACGTGGTGCTGATGCAACTGATCCAGGGCTTTCACTGCAAGAACCGCTGCTCTACGCAATGTTAGGACCAGATGTTTCAAAAGATCAGAAAATGGATTGGGATTCTTAATTGACTCTTTCTGTTCCGTGTCTATACAATGTGTGATAATTTTTATTTTCTCCACATATGTCTTCTTGTTTCTTAAATCCTCGTGATCCTCTAGATATATATTTGGAGTACAATTTTCACTCAATGCCCCCAAAAAACCTGTTATGGTTTTCAAATACTCTGTATCTTCATTTTCTGTCTACTAGATCTGTTAGTTTCTAAGAGTATTAAAATCTCTCACTATGAATGTAGATTTTCAATTGTTTGCTTTATTTATATGTCAAAACTATGATGGGCACTGTAAATTGCTTTATGATTCTTTTATCTTCATGGTGTGTTTTTGATTAATATAAAACATCTTTTCTTTTTCCTTCTTAATGCTTTTACCCTTGAGTTACATTTTGTCATTTTAGCATTATTACTTCAGTTTTCTTTTTATTATTGTTTGCCTGGTTTGTATTTTTCTTTCTTTTTATTTTCAACCTTTCTGCATCATTTGGTTTTATATTTGCCTCCTGTAAACAGCTCATAACCGGATTTTTTATTCAATCTGAGAAAGCCGTGTTACTCGCATAGATTGTGATTCCTGACATGTTTTACCATTTTGCAATTCTGTTTTGGTTTTCTGTTTATTGTGCACCCTTTTTATTGTTTTCCCTGTTTCTTGTTAGTAAAGTTTTCTTTATTCCATTTTTCTCCTCTGATTACTTGGCTATTCCTCTATTACTTCTATTCTCTAAATAATTACCTTAAAATTTTTAACATGCATATTTAAACATATTTTCCAACACTGAAAATTCTTTGTTCATTCAACAAATATTCAATGCCTGCACACCCTGTGTGAAGCATTGTCCTGGGAGCAGGGGTTCCACAGAGTAGGAACAATAAGCTCATGGAATTTACATGCTGGTAGGAGAAGCAAGGCACTAAGGAAAGTAAAGCTCACCTGCAGATATTTGCAGAAGAGCCAGGAGGCAAATGTCTGGAACCACCGAGCAAGATGGAATGTCATGGGAGATGACATCAGGGAAGTAAAGAATGTTGCCAGGGCTGTGTGGGTCAAAGTGAGAAGCTTAGCGTGTTGTTGTTGTTGTTGTTGTTGTTTTATTTTGTTTTTGAGACAGAGTCTCACTCTGTCGCCAGGCTGGAGTGCAGTGGTGCAATCTCGGCTCATTGCAACTTCTGACTCCCTGGTTCAAGCGATTCTCCTGCCTCAGCCTCCTGAGTAGCTGGGATTACAGCCACGTGCCACCACACCCAACTAATTTTTGTATTTTTAGTAGAGACGGGGTTTCGCCATGTTGGCCAGGCTGGTCTCAATCTTTTGACCTTCTGATCTGCCCGCCTCGGCAATGCTGGGATGACAGGCGTGAGCCACCGCACCCAGCCGAGAAGCTTAGTTTTGCACTAAGTTGGGAATCACTGGAGGATTTTGACTGGGGAGAGAACCAACCTGACCTGGGTTTAAGCAGGTTCAGTCTGGCTGTGGAGGTGAGAATCCAATGATAGAAAGCACCGGCAGAAGCAAAGGCTGTTAGAAAAATCCAGTCAAATCCAACAGTGGCTTGGATCAGAGTGGCTGCAAGGAGTGGGGAAGTGGCCACATTCTGCATATATTTTGGAGGTAGAGCCAAAAGTAAGGTTTGCTAAAAACCAGATTATCGGTGTTAGCATAAGAGAGGAGATGAAGTTAACAGCAGGTGTTTAATCTGCAACACGGAGGACCAGATGTGCCATTCACGAGAGCAGAAACTGGTTCCTGCAGGACAGGGTGGGAAATGTGGGGGCCACATGCAGGTCCTGTTCAAATTTGAGATATCTACTACACATCCCAGTGAGACAGGGTGTGCAGTTATAGAGAAGGGACTGCAATCGATGGGAGGCAGAGTCCCCAACATAGGGATAATATTTAGACAGGAACTTTGATGAACTCTCCTAGGCAGGCAGAGTAGATGGCAAAGAGAAGAGTTCCAAGAATTGAGTCTTGGGGCAGAGACCATGTAAGAGGCCAAGAAGAGGAAGATAAACCAGGAAAAAAATTAAAAGAATGAGAGAGAAAAAAAGTGAGAACGATTGCAGGAAAATCAGCTGAGATGTGTTCAGGAAGCCAGGGACAAACAGTGTTTCCAGGAGAGAATGTCAATTTCTGTTGATAGGTCAAGTATAATGAGCTCGGAGATTAACCACTAGATTTTTCTAGGAACAGTTTCAATGGAGGCAAAAACCTGTTTGGAGTATTTTCTAGAAAGAAGGAGAGGAGAGGAATTGGTAGCAATTACAGATGATACTTTGAAAGAGTTTTGTTGCAAAGAAGAGATGCCCTTGGTAGCCTCAGTCAAGTCAGGTGAAACTTTTTTTCTAAGATAGGAAAAATAGTAACATGTTCATATGTTATGGCACAGATTCATTTGAGAAGAAATAACTGATTTCTGCAGAAGAGAGAGGAAAGCATTGATGGAGAGCAGGTAGAATACATGGGGACATCCCTTTTTCCCCTTGGAATATATCTGCTAAAGTGACCAGACCACTTATCCTGTAGAGTTTCCTGAAGTCTGGTTGTTGCTCACTGCATTTTCATGGTATAGTTTGGAATGTTCTCAATGGTTTCTAAACACAACTTTGTAATAACAAAGCTTTTTCTTTAAATCAAATTTTATCTGGAAGCACAGTAGAAAAAACCTCAGGAGGTGCAGCTTGCGTGTTGGAGTGGGGCCAATTGGACAGTCCCAAAAGTGAGCCAGGGGCTCCACCACGGCTGTCTTGGGGCCTTGTATCTGAAAAACTATGGAATGGATAATTAGTAGAGAAACACAGATTTCTGTTAAAAGGGAGCTTTTGAACACCTCCACTTGTTTATAGCGTTGAGCCCAAATGAGACCAAAATCTCACTTCTTGAAATAGCTAGAATGCAGATTTTCCATTTAAAGCTATTGTCATGACAAAAGATTATCTTCCATAAAGTGAAAACCACAGGCAACAATGTCTGGGATTTGTACAGCCCTTTACATTTCAAGAGTTTTTCACAGACAGACATGACATCCCTAAATTCTAGCTGCTAACCACCTGAGAAGGAAGCTGAGGCTCAAAAGGTCAAGGGAGGCCATTATCACACAGATAAGTGAGGTTCTCTCCATAGACTGTTTTCTTTGGGTATGGAGATAACAGTATTGACCAAAGACATCAATAGGGCTTG
This sequence comes from Pongo abelii, assembly GCF_028885655.2. Taxonomy (NCBI): domain Eukaryota; kingdom Metazoa; phylum Chordata; class Mammalia; order Primates; family Hominidae; genus Pongo; species Pongo abelii. The sequence goes on along the minus strand of NC_071999.2, from coordinate 107,085,011 downwards.
CACTCTTAAGTGGATTGGCCAGAAGTAGCAATGCCCAAGTGTTCAGATATTTGGTTTCTTTAATGATGAAGAAGACATGTTCTCCAAATGACTTTGCAGAGCCAGAGACCCAAGCAGTGATTACTGAACTCAGCCAAATTAACTGGCCCTTGGGAAAGTCAGAATATGGCCTCTTCAGGGGGCCCTCACTAACTCAGCTCACCAGCCTGGGAAGCCTTCTAATTCAAGTAATATTAGAAAGGGGTGTTTTTCTCACTGGTTGTCCATTCCATGTGGTACACAGAACTATTTATTTATTTACTATTTATTTATTTACTATGCATTTTGTATCATGTTGTATCATGTATCATGTTGTTCCCAGTTAGAGCATATCTTGGTTCTGCTGCAGCACAGCTTTGGGGTTTATTAGAAAAGTAATGAAACAAGGGAATCAAACATGTCAAAAAATGAGAGACAATTTAACAAGAACATTTTTGTGTAGAAACAAAGACCTGTTTTTTTAGAACTGTGAGTTTCTTGCTGTCTTCTCCAGGCTTATGTAACTGCTAATTTGCAATCAGGACTTAAGTTATTTTCACACCCTCATATTAAAATGCAGAGAATTCATAAATATTTACCAGATAATTGCATGTGATACATAATTTCTTCTCTCCCCATAAATTATGAACACATTTGATACATCGTGAGGAGGAAAAAAGTTTAGGAAGACAACAAACAAAAATGGTCATTAAAATTGCCGGTCCCACTTTGGTGGCCTGTCCAATTCTTTTTCCTCATAAAACCCCACTATGGAAAAAGAAAGATTCTCAAAATTCCTAAGGCAGTGGCTTAAATTAAACATCCACAGTCCAAGATGAAGCTGACTGATCCAGGTCACTTCCTAACTCAGGATTCTCACACTTACAAAGGTTCCAATAATCAACCATTAACTACTGTAGCTCCCTGAAGTAAGCTTTTAAAGGGCCATAAAGCCACATTTTCTAGCTTCTCCTCTAACACAGAAATCTTCACATTGATTTTCCTCTTCTCATCAGTTCTAACCCCAATATCCCAAACTCATTTTTATTATCTTAAATAATCAGAATAATCTCCAATAAGAAATAATAGCCAAATAATAACTAAACTCTTAAGCTATAGAGGATGCATTGCTTGAATGCTATGGCATAAGAGATTAAAAAACATACAGATTAAAAACCAATAACTCACCATTCCAATCTAGCTACAAACAGGTATTGTCTATCCCACACGGTGTTTCAAAATTTTTAGTTGATTACTAACATTGACAAATTGGGAGATTTCCTATAAATCTGCTTTTATGGCTCAACCTCAAAATTTGGAAAATCTGGCAAAACTGGGTTCACTGATTATCTTGGGGTCTCCAAATTGCCATAGTTCCTACCATTCCCTCCTGCCCTTACACTCACTCTGTTTCCCTTTGTAAGCATTTGAGCTTGCAATCCCTTTCCAATTGTAATTCCTGTCCAAATGCAGCCTGCTTCAGTAACAGGGGAACCTCGAAGACATGAGTAGTAAATACCCTTTTTTGTCCCATTTCATTATTCATTGATTTATTCCAACAATAGCATGCCCTATGCTAGACTAGAACTTTGAAGATATTAGTATACATCTAGTAGAAAGGCTAACATCTGAAAATCTGACAGCATCAAATGCTGGAGAGGATGTGGAGCAACAGGAACTCTCACTCATTGCTAGTGGAAATTCAAAATGGCACAGACACTTGGGAAGACCATTTGTCAGTTTCTTATGAAGGTAAACATAGACTTACCTAGGAGTGAATCTGGCCCAAAATTGAAGTATAATAAATCATTTTGGAAAGAAAGGAGGAAGGAAAGAATGAGGGAAGAAAGAAAGGAAAAAGGAGGAAGGGAGAGGGAAGGAGAGGAGGAAGGCAGGAGATGAGAGATATGGGAGGAAAAGACGAGGAAAGGGAAGGATTTGCATTATGATAGAAAAACTGTCATGGGATGAGGAGGATTTGACTGTGCAAGTTTGGATTCTCAGTAGAGGTTACATATGAAATAAGATTTGAAAAATAAATAGGAATTAGCTAAGCAAAAAGGCAGATAAAGCCATCTTATGAGATACTTAGTAAACACATTTGCTCTTTTCCTGAGCACTCGACTAGTCATAAACACAGTTGCGGTTGGATTCATGTGACCAAATTTGGCTATCACAATATAAGTGGCTAGTAGAGTGAGTCACCACTTTGGTTTGCCCAGGAATTTCCCTTTTTAGTGCTGAAAGTCTGATTTCCAGAAAACCCTTCTTCATGACACAAAGAGTCCAGATTTTTGGCAATGAATGCAGAAGTTTGGGATGAGAAGTACAAACCCCCAATGGACAGGGTTTGAACTTCCTGGGCAAACCAGGGTGGTGACTATATGTGGAGTTCTTCAAAAAATAGAGGCTGAAAGCAACCCTGTTTTTAGTGGCAAAAAGATATGGCAAAGATTATCAGCCATCCATAGCTGTCATCACTGTTTTTTCCCCCAACCACTGATCTGATGACGTCATTTTTCGTTCACAGTAATGAGTCATTCATCTTTACATCATTTTGAGTGACATGACTGAAGTTTGCAATTTAAGTGCATTGTAATTGTGAACCTTCACAGACCTACTTTGCCTGTGAATTACCTATTGTGCCTTGTGTCAAGATGGTGCTATTTTACTATTTAACAGTGTGAATGTTGTGATTAGGACTAGAATTAACTAGTCCCATTGTTGTGCATGTTTTCTAAGAGTTCAGATAATGAAAATGAGAATGAATACAATACCAACACCAACATGACCCAGACATCACTGAAAACAAGGCTAAATGACTGTTATTTTAATTCCAGTTGGAAGGACACATAGAACTGAATTAGCAGGTAAATAATCAAAAGAGATAACAATGCACAATCTGTAGAAAAGGATTTGGGATCAGACCTGGTGGAGAAGAGAACATGAAAGCGTATTTGGAGATGGAATCTCACAAGTTCAGAAGGACACAGGCAGGTATTTCTAAATCAATCAAAAGTTGTCTTTTCTCGCCAAAAGACACCAATGCCCTATCAAAAACTGTAGCTGCTAAATTAGCTAGTGTGCTAATTAGTGCTAATGCTCTAAATTAGGGCATAACACAGGAATGAACACACACCATTGCATGGTTCCCTTGATTGCTTTATGGAACTGAATAAAGCCAAACTTTCTGATTCAGAGTTGCAACTAGACTGTTTCACGGATGAACAAAGAGGAGAATTTTGATAACAGATGTGTTAGCCTCTCTGAGTATGGAGCTGATTCTGTCAGATCTTACCAGTGATCATATTTTCTACAGTAAACCAAGTGATGTATAGAATCACAGCAACACAAAAATGTCCTCTTGGATCTTAGATACTTTGATGTGAAAAAATGGAGTTTCAAATCAACTTGATTTCTTTGAAGATGTTAAGGAAACCACAGGAAATACAAAACAGAAGATTGTTGATATATTGTGTCCAAATACAAACTAGGCTTTGCTCATCTGTCTGCATGTTCAGGAGACAATGCAAATGTAAATTTGGGAGAATTCCATCCAGTTTGTAAACTTCTTACCAAAGAAAATAAAAAGATCTGACTTCTAAATGTCCTACATCCTTTGTCCATGACACTGCTGGAAAGAGGTGTGATTTGCTTACCTGGGATACTGAGGCTTTCCTAATCAAAGTTTTTGGCCACTTTACAATTTACTCAAAATGTGCAAAAACACTTTATGAGACTTTTTGCTTTGTGGAAAAGTGAAAAGAGATTACTTCCTAAAACATGTCCTACAAGATAACTGTAATTGTGGTCCACCATAAAAAAGATGTTAAAATGTTGGCTTTCCGTAAAATCATACTTTCAAAGAGTGGAACAAGAAAAACGCCCTTGTCTAATTTGGAAATACATCAAGGATAAGAATAGAAAAAAAGATTATAATAATACAGACATTTATGTGCTATTTCTCCAAAATTGTGTGATGACCTTTGAAGAGGCCATAAGAGCTTAGAAAGAGATGAACTAACCGTCCCTGAGTTGTTTGATGCAATGTCTAAGTTGTAACAAAAACTCATAGAGAAAAAAGACCACACACTTTTCTAAAAGTTGGTCACCCTAGGTGGAAGGGATGTTTGCCACTTCTAGCCCAGCCTATAAAACCTCCCACAGAATCCTCTATACTCCCACTTCCCTCATCAGGTGAGTACAGTGATTGGCCAAAGGGGTCCAAGGGCCTAAGACATGGCAGAGCCACTAAATCTAAGGAACCTGGATCCCTGAAGTTCTGTGTGGAGCAGAGTTTCACTGCCACCCTGCATTGGACCCTGGCATGCGCAAGGTGTTAAGACCCTGAGACTCTGGAGCTGTTTATTACAGCAGCTGGACTGCTCAGACATAGAAGGTGGCATAATGCTGTCTCATGCAGGAAGGAGAAGAGGAAGCCACGGCATGAACCCTGAGGATGTGAAAACCTTGGTGCCATCAGGGAAAGTGCTTCAGAGCAACTACTTCCCCAGGCGGCAGCAGCCAGAGCCAAGTCTGTAGAAGAGGCAGCAGAGGCCCATAATTCAGGGCCTGCACCCCCGCCTTGGGGGACAGGAGCACCCAGGAGCTCTCCCAATCAGCCCTGGGGTGCTCTCCCACTCAGCAGCCTGGGAGGAGCAGCACATTCCCTTATTTACTGTAGCTTGAGCAATGGGAGCCATCGATGGAACCAAAACAATTTCTCTTTATTCTTGTCATTATAGGAGAGGTGGCCAATCTCATCACCCTTCTTGGGATTTAAGGTTTTATGAGTAAACATCTGGCAACTGGAACTTCAGGGGCCCAGGAAGATTTAGCAATAAGGCAAATCAAGCCAAGCCTGCTGTGTGGTGTTTACATCAAAAGAATGTTTACACATGGTGAGGACAGAAAACAGTGGGTGGTGAGACGGTCCCTCTGAAACTTCTTCACTCTCCCTCCCTACTTTCTAGCAGTCCACCTTGCCTGACTGACCAAATGAATGAATTAATAAACATCTTCCAGGTACAATTAGAAGCGGCTTTCATGGGGGTTGAGGAGTAGCAGCATGAGAGTAGAGAACAAAAATGGTGCAAATTAAAGGAAATGAGAGAGGAAAAGTAAACTTACAAATTATTTTTATGTTGAAGGTAAAGGAATAAGAAGGATACAGGCACATAAAGACTGCCTCACAATTTTCTGCCATTTCTCACTCTCTATTTTATTAAAATAAGTTTTCTCTTGGCAGGGCACAGTGGCTCATGCCTATTATCCCAGCACTTTCAGAGGCTAAGGGGGGAGAATCACTTGAGCACAGGATTTCAAGACCAGCATGGGCAACATGGTAAAGCCCCATTTCTACAAAAAATACAAATATTAGCCAGGCATGGTGGCACACACCAGTAGTCTCAGCTATTTGGGATGCTGTGGCAGGAGGATGGTTTGAGCCCAGGAGGTGGAGGTTGCAGTGAGCTGAGATTGCACCATTGCACTCCAGCATGGGCAACGGAGTGAGACTCTGTCTTAAAAACAAAACCAAACAAAACAAGTTTTCTCAAAAACTAAACAATGAGTACATTCCGTTTTATTACTCATTAATTCTTTTAAAAATACAGCTATTATTAGCTTGCAGTGAGCCGAGATCACACCACTGCACTCTAGCCTGGGCGATAGAGCAAGACTCCGACTCAAAAAAAATAAATAAATAAATAATACAGCTATTATCAAGCCATGAAAAAACATGGAGGAATCTTAAATGCATATTACTGAGTAAAAGAAGCCAATCTGGAAAAGCCACACACGCTGTGATTCCAACTATATCATGTCCTCCAAAAATATGGAGACAGAAAAAGATCAGTGGTTGTCAGAAGTGCAAGGATGGAGAGACAAACAGGTGAAGCACAGAGGACCTTAGAGCAGAGAAACTGTTCTATATGCTACCAGAAAGGTAGGTTAAGGTGGATGCATGCCATTACACAGTTGTCAAAACCCAGAAAATGTACAACTCCAAGAGTGAGCCCTAATGTAAACTATAGATTTGGGTGATAATGATGTGTCAATGTAGGCTCATTGATTACAACAAATAGAATATTTGGTGGCGGGTGTTGGCAGTGGGAGATAATTGGCAGGGGGTACATGGGAAATCTCTGTATCTTCCTCTCAATTTTGCAGTGAACCTACAACTGCTCCAAAAAGTAAAGCCTGGATTTTTAAAAAATACATTCGACTTTCCAAAATATAAAATATATTTTATAACACTAATACAAATTACAATATATACCACTTATACACATGTACACATAAAACACTTACACAAATGTAGCATGTATATAAAATGTGTACAAAATCTCCTTTCCGAAAGATCACCATCAGACAGGGTTGATTTTGCTTCTTTTTGTTTTCTTTTGTTTATTTTTTAACCTTTAAAAACAACACTGCTAAAAACAACATGGCTAACTCTAGGTCCAAAGGTTCATGGAATCCATACTTGACTGAACGGCAACATTTTATTTCAAAGCATGCCCATTTTTTAATGATGTTGCCAGTCACTTTATATATTTCCTATGTGTCTCTACATTGCAATTAAATCTTCAACAGATACAGTTCAACAACATCCTGGGGCAGGAAGGGACGCACTGACTCCTAGGCGATAAAAATTCACAATAAAGCTACAGATGTAGCAGAGTGAGAATTACCGCACCAGCAGGAACTGAAGATAAAAGAGGATTACACAGGATGAAATGTAGTAATTGACTAGAAGTCACTGAAAAATACCAGATGGATGTCACTGCTCTATATAACTCTAATGCGCCTGTAGACTTTATTGGGCATCACTAGAGATTCACTTTTAGTATTTTCTTGAGTGTAATTGAAGTTTATTGATATGCTATTATTGCCCACTTTAGATGTGACCATAAAAAATACAGTTTGATGTACTTATATCGCCATAGAAATCTTGGGCTTTGCAGCTTAAAATAAAAGCTCATAGTAATAATTGCCATAATATTTATTCCTCTTCCTCCATTAGTCCTTTACGTAGAATATGGACAGTAACTGCTCCAGATAGCGCTGAAATTGCAGGGATATTTTCAGGAGTGATTGGTACATAAAAGATCAGACATGCAATTTTGGATACTACCAAGGGAGATTTACAAAGGATTTTTATGTTGAAGGTAAAAGAAAACAAATTTATGTGCTGAAATGAGCTGCCATAGGTGGCGTGGTCCCCTATTAGTCTTCATGGGTTTATTTCCCATTTGGTTTTCAACATACGAGTGGGATACAAATCACTGTCCATCCAAGCTACAATATTCATTCTGTAAACACAGAAGTCTCAGATCTCAGCAAAAGACCTCCCAGCACAAGCACAGGCCATTTCCCCCAGCAACAAACATTTTAAATTAAGCTGGAAATAATGGGTGTGAAAACTATTGCTTCTCAGAAAAGCGAAGAAAAACTCTTCCTGGGAATTCCAAGTACAGCTCGAATCATATCACTGACAAGGTCGTCTAAACAGGTAAGAAGCTGCTGTAGTCCAAAGTCAACTGGCCAGCCCACTTGATTATATTTTCACAAGCTGAAAATCAAAGTCCATTAAGAAAGGAAACCACTTAATTCTGATCTCTGGTGAGCTGCATCGAGCAAAGCCAGGAAAGGAAGAATGTGAAGCCTAGCCATTGGAACCCAGGACTCCTCAGGGAAAAGAGAGGCAGGGAAGGCAGATCCCAGCTGAAAGACGTCCCTTTCATTTTCCCCACAGCCCCCTCTCTCCAACCCATGCACACATACTCCATTCCTATGGACATACCCTATAGGTCCTGCCCCAAACACACTTATTTTCTATGGGCTGCTCAACTTCAGTGTTAAGAGCAATGTGCTAATATGGCTAAGGTAAGGACCACTGCCTCACCTGTACTTCCAACCCCACAGTAGTATTCTCGAAGGGTATTTGTCCATGGACCACTTGTATGTGGATCTCCTGGAGTATTTGCTAAAAATTTAAATTCCTAGGCTCCACACAAGACTCATTGACTCAGAATCTCTAGGAATAAAGAACAAGCAATCTACATCTTTAATAAGCAACCTGGGGAAATCACATTCACAGAGAAGTTTGAGAAGCATTCACTTAGAGTTTACAAAGACCTGTAAAAACAAGTAAAGGGAAGAGTTGGTACTACATTATAAAAAGGAAAAACCATCTAGATATATGGTGCCTGACTGTGGATCTGGCACATAGTGGGGTCTCAATATGTTGAATACTAGATGCATGAATGAAAAACTTCAAAAGAATAAAGGATTCAGGATAGAATGTCACCAAGATAGCTGACTAGCTCCTATTACTCTCCACCACCAGCCCCTCCAGCCAAAAAAAAATCCAAAACAATAAATGAACAACTCCATTTCAACAAATAACTAAAGAAGAGCACAAGAGAAGAGCAAAGCAGCAGCAAAAATCCTGCAGAGCACAGAATCACATGGTGGCCACATAGCAAAAGAAAGGAGGCACCTCTCCTCCACCACCCCAGCCCACAAGTGGGGATCAGCCTGAAACCAAGAGGGACCCCTTCCTGCAGGGGAAAGGTCAGCAAGAGGACCCCAGCAGCCCCCATCACCAATGCAGACACCTGCAATTTTCACTACTGGAGACTCCTGCAGTCCTCACAGGCTCAGAGCCCCACTGAGAAAGCTCTCTGGAGTCCACACACTGAGCTACCCACAGAGAAGGAGCTGACACTCTTCCCTGCCTTTCCACCATGGCCCATGCTGCTACTACACTGTGCCACCTTGGAACTGGAGACACGCTACAGTGCGCCCTGCTCTGGGGGTGGATAGCCACTGAATTCTTGCATCCCTCAGGCTCAGCCACCAGTGTGCCATACCCACTTGTTGCCATCCCAAGCAGAGCTGCTGCTACACTTTATTCCCTAAAATCAAGCTACTGAACTGCTACATCCTCCACATCCTAGTCAGTGGTGCACCCTCCCCTTAGGGCTAAGTGGAAGTGGTGTTCCACCACTGGGGACTCGGAGCCTCGAACTACCAGAGCAGTCATATGCCCTGGCACCACAGTTGAGGCAGCACCCCACCCCCGAGGGACCTCAGGCCTTCCACACACTGGAGCTGTCTTGCACCCCCACCCCATGCCACAGGTGAAGTGGCATTCTACCTCCAGGGGTTCTAAGTCTCCAGCACACCAGAGCAGCTGCACCTCACAGAACCACAGCTGATGCCGCACCTACCCACAGGGATCCAGAGGCTCCACTGACCCATGGAGCTGCACTTTTTAAGGCCAAGTAGACACAATGCCTCATGTCCCAGGGAATCAGAGCCTTGGCTGAGTTGTGCCACCCTATCCTCCAAATACCCACAGAGCTCCACCTACCTAGAACAGGACTACCCCCCTGTAGTCCAAGTTGCTGAGGCTCTCTGCCTCTCTGAGGAGTGGAACCATCACTGTGCTGTTCCCTGCCTCCTAGGACTCAAGCCACGGTGGCATCTTGCCATTGCTAGTTCATTCCTTCTGCTATACCTGGCCTCACAGAGCCTGGGATACTGCTGTGTCAGGGTCCAGAGGTATCAGCGCATGATATCTTATACCCCAGAACACAAATTGTCATGTCTGTTGGCTGTGGGTCGTGAATTGCAGCTGTGCCCTGTTCCTCAGGGCCCAAGCCTTCAGAGAATCCCTTATTTCCTGGAGCCATGTCAGTACTATATATACCCTGCTCTTAAGGATTAGAAGCACAATTCTATCCCCCCGGGCCTGAGATGCTGGGGTGTGCCTCAGAGCAACAGATCCTGGCCTAGTGAAAGAACTGCATTCACTTGTGCCTTGAAGAGTGAATCTGTGCCTCACATCCCAGGTGCTATAATAGTTTTTCAAGACCCTCAGCCCAAGAACCCAGCTCCACAGCCCCCCTGAGCACCTGTGTCTTGGATCCCAGGGCCACTGTGGCTGCCTGTGAGCTGTGTCAGACCCAATACTAAGAGAGATACCCTCAGCTAAGCCTCCCCACTTTGAGTAAGACAGTAACAGAGGATATTGATATTGTCTTTGAGAAAGGCAATAACAAAGGATTCCCTAAAGCCCTTGCCCTGATAACCTATGCAGCCACCATTATTGCCACAAACTCCTGCAGCCTAGGCCACCAAGGCACCTGCTGTCATTGCTAACATTGATCACAGCTGAAGAATCTGCATGGAGACTATAGCATTACACTCACAGTGAACTAGTGAACAGTGAACATTCTGCTCGACCAGTACTCTCAGGCCCATCTGCAGGTGAAAGTCTTCCCCTACAAAAGCCACTCTGTAAAGTTTGGAAGAGGTACACCACCAGGTGCACAGACATAAATGCAGAAATACAAGAAACATGAAAAAGCAAGAAAACATGACACCACAAAGGAACATAATAATTATTTGGTAACTGACCCCAAAGAGTTGGAAATTTATGAGTTACCTAAAAAATAATTAAAAATAATAATCTTAAGAAAACTCACTGAGATATAAGAGAATGCAAATAGACAACTCAATGAAATTAGGAAAACAATTAATAATCTGAATGAGAAATTCAAAAAAGAGATAGATATCAAAAAAGAACCAAACAGAAATCTTGGATGTGAAGAATTCAATCAATGAAATAAAAAATTCATTTGATAGCTTCAACAGCAGACTGGATCAAGTAGAAGAAAGAATTTGTGAACTGGAAGATAGGTCTTTTGAAATGACTCAGTCAGAGGAAAAACAAAAAAAAAAGAATGAGAAAGAGTGGAGACAGACTACAGAACATATGGGACACCATTAAGTGAACAAATATTCACATTATAGAATTTTCAGAAGGAGAGGAAATAGAGAAAGCAATAGAAAGCTTATGTAATGAAATAATTCCTGAAAAGCTCCCAAGTCTTGGAAGAGATATGGACATCCAGATCCTTGAAGCTCAAAGGTTCCTAAATAGATTCAACCCAAAGAGATCTTCTCTGAGATACATTATAATCAAACTGTCAATAGTCAAAGAAATGAGAAAACTTTTAAAGCAGCAAGAGAAAAGTGCCAAATCAAATATAAGGAAATATCTGTCAGACTATCAGTGGATTTCTCAGCAGACGCCTTGCAGGCCAAAGGAGAATAGGATAATATACTCAAAATTCTGAAAGGAAAAAAATACTCTTAGCCAAGAATACTATACCAAGCAACGCTATCCTTCAGAAATGAAAGACAAATAAAGTCTTTCACAGACAAGCAAAATACAAAGGAATTCATTACCATAGGCCTGCTTTAAAACAAATGCTTAATGAAGCTCTTCAAGCAAAAACAAAAAAAAGGAGAATATTTACTATCATGAATACATATGAAAGTATAAAACTACTGTTAGAAGTAAGTACATAATCAAATCCAGAAAACTCCAATACTATAATGGTTGTATATAAATTACACATATCTCTAGTATGAAGGATAAAAAAATGGTCAAAAATAACTAAAACTATAATAAGTTGTTAAGCAATACACAATATAAAAGATGTAAATTGTGACATCAAAAACATAAATTGTGGGAGGGCAGGGTAAAATATAGAGTTTTTTACATGATGTAAGTTGTTATCAGCTTAAAATAGTAGATTACAACTCTAAGATGTTTTATGAAAGTCTAATGGTAACCACAAAACAAAAAGCTACAGTAGATATATAAATGATAAAAAGAAAGAAATCAAAGCTTACAGAAAATTATCACATCACAAAAATAGAGAAGAGAGAAAGAAAGGAACAAAGGAGCTACAAAACAACCAGAAAACAAATAACAAAATGGCAGCAGTAAGTCCCTACATATCAATAATAACCTTGAATGTAAATAAATTAAAATCTTTAATCAAAAGACATAGAGTGGCTGAATGGATTTTAAAAATTAAAAACAAGGCCTAACTATATGCTACCTCCTTATAAGAGATACACTTAAGCTTTAAGGACATACATAGGCTGAAAGTGAAACAGTGGAAGAAGATATTCCATGCAAATAGTAATTAAAAGACAGTAGGGGTAGCTATACTTATACCTGATAAAATCGACTTCAAGTGAAAAAATGTTGCAAGAGACAAAGAAAATCATTATTCGATGATAAAGGGGTCAATTCATTAGAGGACATAACCATTGGAAATATACGTATCCAAAACTGGAGCACCTAAAACATAAAGCAAATGTTAACGGAGACTGGGTGTAGTGCCTCATCCCTGTAACCCCAGCACTTTGGGAGGCCGAGGTGGGCAGTTCACCTGAGGTCAGGAGTTTGAGACCAGCCTGGCCAACATGGCAAAACCTAGCCTCTATTAAAAATACAAAAATTAGCTGGGCGTGGTGGCGGGCACCTGTAATCCCAGCTACTCGGGAGGCTGAGGCAGGGAGAATTGCTTGAACCTGGGAGCCAGAGATTGTAGTGAGCTGAGATCGTGCCACTGCACTCCAGCCTGGGTGACAGAGCAAGACACTGTCTTAAAAAATACATATATTAATGGACATGAAGGGAGAAATAGATAGCAATACAGCAATTGTTATTGGGGGCTTCAATAACCCAGGATAGCAATAAATGCCTACATTAAAAATAAGAGGCCAGGCGCGGTGGCTCATGCCTGTAATCCCAGCACTTTGGGAGGCCAAGGCGGGTGGATCACGAGGTCAGGAGATTGAGACCATCCTGGCTAACATGGTGAAACCCCATCTCTACTAAAAATACAAAAAAATTAGCTGGGCGTGGTGGCGGGCACCTGTAGTTCCAGCTACTCGGGAGGCTGAGGCAGGAGAATGGCATGAACCCGGGAGGCGGAGCTAGCAGTGAGCCGAAATGGCGCCACTGCACTCCAGCCTGGGCGACAGAGGGAGACTCCGTCCCAAAAAAAAAAAAAAAAAAGAAGAAAGATTCCAAGTAAAAAGTCTAACATTTTGTGCCTCAAGGAACTAGAAAAAGAAGAACATGCTAAACCCAAAATTAGCAAAAGAAAGGAAATAATAAAAATCAAAACAGAAATAAATCAAATAAAGAATATAAAAACCATAGAAATAATCAATAAAACCCACTTTCAACAATGTATCAATCAATCAGACAGAAAGTTAATAAGGAAATACTGGACTTAGAATTTCACTTTTGACCAACTGGTGTAACAGACACATATAGAACATTCCATCCAACGGCAGCAGAATACACATTTTTCTTCAGTGTGTGTGGGAACATTCTACAGGACAGACTATATGTTAAGCCACAAAACAAGTCTTAACAAATTGAAGAAGACTGAAATCATCTCAAGTATCATTTCAAACCACGGTGGTTTGAAACTAGAAATCAGTAATAGAAGGAATCTTGGAAAATTCACAAGTATGTAATGGGTCAATGAAAATATTAAAAGAGAAATTTACAAACATCTTGAGACAAATAAAAATGGAAATACAAAATACCAAAACCTATGGGATGCAACAAAAGCAGTTCCAAGAAGAAAGTTTATAGCAATAAATGTGTACATTAAAAAAGAAGAAAGAAAAAAAAGAAGAGAGATCCCAAGAAAAACATCTAATATTATGCCTCAAGGAACTAGAAAAAGAACACACTAAACCCAAAATTAGCAGGAGAAAGAAAATAATAAAAATCAGAACAAGCCACCTGAGAGGCTGAGGTGGGAGAATCACTTGAACCCAGGAGGCGAAGGTTGCAGTGACCCGAGATTACACTACTGCACTCCAGCCTGGGGGACAAAAAAGAGAGGAGACCCCGTTTCAAAAAAAAAAAAAGAACAGAAGTAAATCAGTAAATCAATAGAGAACATAAAAAAACTAAGAGATAATTTTTGGAAAAAATAAACAAAATTGACAAACCCTTAACTAGTCTAAGTAAAAAAGAGAAAAGACTCAAATAAGTAAATCAAAAATCCAAAATGAAGAAATTTCAAGACATCCCAGAAATTTTAAAAAAGATAATAAGGGACTGTCATGAACAAATATATGCCAATGAATTAGATAACCGAGAGGAAACAGATAAATTCATAGAAAAATACAACCTACCAAGATTCAGTCAGGAAGAAACAAAAAGCCTGAATAGGTCAATAACAAATAATAAGATTGAATAAGTAATAATAAAAAAAAAACTCCTAACAAAAAATATCCCAGGCCCAGATGGCTTCACAGCTGAACTCTACTAAATATTCAAAAAAAAAATAACAATAATTCTTATACTCTTCTGCAAAATAGAGCTAAAGGGAATACTGCCAGCATCACCTGATATCTAAGCCACACAAAGATATCACAAGAAAAGAAAACTACAGGCCAATTTCTCTGAGGGCCATTGATGCAAAAATCCTCAATAAAATACCAGCAAACCAATCCAACAACAGATCAAAAAGATTATACAGCATAAAATGAGATTTATCCTTGGTATGCAAGACTGGTTTAACATACACAAAGCAGTCAACACAATACATTACATTAACAGAATGAAAGTTAAAACCACATGATCATCTCAACTGATTATCAACTCAAATAAATAAAATCAAAGATAAAAGTGAAGAAATTTCAACAGACACCTCACAAATTAAAAAAGATAATAGGGGACTGTTATGAACAAATACATGGCAACAAAATGGTATGATGTTGAAAATACATTTGACAAAGCCCAGCAGTCTTTCTTGATAAAAGCTCTCAACACTTTAGGTATAGAAGGAAAGTTCCTCAACATAACAAAGGCCATTTATGAAAAACCCATAGCTAACATTATAAGCAATGGGAGAAAACTGAAGGTTTTTTCACTGTGATACAGGACAAGACAAGGATGCCCATTCTTGTCACTTCCATTCAACATAGTACTAGAAGTACTAGCAAGATCAATCAAACAGGAAAGAGAAATAAAAGTAAAATGATCTCTATTTGCAGATGACATGATCCTACCTATAAGAAAAAAACGAAGTATCCACACACAAAAAAAGGTTAGAAATAATAAATGAATTCAGTAAAGTTTCAGGTTACAAAGACAACATACAAAAATCAGTAGCATTTTTATATACAAATAACAATCTAACTGAAAAATAAATCAAGAAAACAATCCTATTTATGATAGCATTTTTAAAAATCTAGAAATAGATCTTGCCAAGGAGGCAAAAAATCTGTACATTGAAAACTATGAAACATTAATGAAAGAAATTGAAGAAGATACAAATAAATAGAAAGACAGCTCATGTTCATGAATTGGAAGAGTTAATATTGTTAAAATGTCCATACCACCCAAAGCAATACACAGATTCAACACAATCCCTATCAATATACCAATGGCATTCTTCATAGAAATAGGAAAAATATTTCCACCATAATGAGAACTTGTCTCTACAAAAATTAAAACAAAAAGGCCGGCCTCAGTGGCTCACACCTGTAATTCCAGCACTTTGGGAGGCTGAGGCAGGTGGATCACGAGGTCAGGAGATCGAGACCATCCAGGCCAACATGGTGAAACCCCATCTCTACCAAAAATACAAAAATTAGCTGGGTGTGGGGGCGCGTGCCTGAAATTCCAGCAACTCGGAGGCTGAGGCAGGAGAATTGCTTGAACCAGGGAGTCAGAGGTTGCAGTGAGCCAAGATCACACCACTGCACTCCAGCCTGGCGACAGAACAAGACTCCATCTCAAAAAGAAAAATAAAATAAAATAAAAATAAATTTTAAAAAAAACTAGTTGGGCATGGCGGTGCATGTCTGTAGTCCCAACTACTCAGGAGACTGAGGTGGAAGGATCACTTGAGACCAGGAGGTCAAGGCTGTAGCAAGCCAAGATTATGCCACTGCACTCCAGCCTGGGTGACAGTGTGAGACCCTGTCTCAAAAATAAAATAAAATAAAATAATATAGCAAAGCTATAGTTATCAAAATAGTATAGTACTGACACACAGTCTACTAGAATAGAATAGAATAGAGAGTGCAGAAATACATTGAAATATATACAGTCAATCAATTTATGGCAAAGACACCAAGAGGACACAATGAGGAAAGAATAATCTCTTCGATAAATGGTGCCGGGAAAACTGGATTTCCAAATGCAAAAGAATGAAACTGAACCCTTATATCATACACATAAATCAAGCTGAAATAGATAAAAGACCTAAATATAAAACCAGAAATTATGGACGAGAAATAGGAGAAAGTTTTCTAGATATTGGCCTTGACAGTGATTTTTTGGATATCGCACCAAAAGCTTAGGCCACACAAGCAAAAATCAATCAATCAATCAATCAATCAATCAATCAATGGGACTACATCAAACTAACAAGCTTCCACACAGCAAAGGAAATAATCAACAAAATTAAACAGCAGCCTACAAATTGGGGTAAAAATATGTGTAAAAGATATGTACAAGAAGTTAATATCCAAAATTCATAAAGAACTCATACAACTCAATAATGGGAAAACAAATAACTGAATTAAAAAATAGGCAACAGACCGGAATGGACATTTCTTCAAAGAAGACAGAAAAATTATCAATAGGTATATGAAATGGTCCTCACTATTATTTTGTATGTATTTATTTTGAGATGGAGTTTTGCTCTTGTTGCCCAGGCTAAGCGCTATGGCATGATCTTGGCTCACTGCAACCTCCGCCTCCCAGGTTCAAGTGATTCTCCTGCCTCAGCCTCCTGAGTAGCTGGGATTACAGGCGCCCACCACCACGCCCGGCTAATTTTCTATTTTTAAGAGAAATGGTGTTTCACCATGTTGGCCAGGCTGGTCTTGAACTCCTGACCTCAGGTTATCCACCTGCCTCAGCCTCCCAAAGTGCTGGGATTACAGGCATGAGCCACCACACCCGGCCCTCACTATTATTAATCATCAAGAAAATGCAAATCAAAACCTCTATGAGATACAACGCTGGATGGCTATTTTCAAAAAGACAAAAAAAAAACAAGTGTTGGCAAAGGTGTGGGCAAAAGAGAGCTCTTGTACACTACTGGTGGGAATGCAGGTTGGTATAGTTATTATGGAAAACAATATGAGGGTTTCTAAACAAATTAAAAATAAAACTACCATATGGCCCAGAGATTCCTCTTCTGGGAATATACCCAAGGGAAACGAAATCGCCACCTCATAAAGACATCATGTGCACTCCCACCTTTACTGTAGCGTTCTTCACAACAGCCAAGATACGGAAACAACATAAGCATCCAGCAATGGAAAATGGATGAAGAACCTGTGCTACCTACATACGATGGAATGTTATTCATCCCTAAAAAAGAACAAGGTCTTGCCATTTGCCACACATGGATGAGGCTGAAGAACATTACTCTAAGTGAAATAAGCCAGACTGAGAAAGAAAATATTGTATGATATCACTTAGAGTAAAAAAAAAAAAAATTCAAATATTCAGAGATAGAGGACAAAATAGTGGCTAGCAGGGGCAGGGGAGGAAATGGGGAGATGTTACATCAGAGGATTCAAAACAGCAGATATGTCAGACGAGCAAGTCTAAGGATCCAACGTACAACACAAGGACTTTAGGTAACAAAATTGTGTTGGAGATGGGACTCATGCTAAATGAGTGGATTTTAGCTGTTTTTGCCACACAAAAAACATAGGGTAACTATGTAAGAGGATGGAATACCAATTTGCTTCATGATAGTAACTGTTTTACTATCTATATGTATCCTACAGTATGCTGTAGACCTTAAATATACATGATGAAATTTATTTTTTTAAATAAAAGAAAAAGA
Source organism: Pongo abelii (assembly GCF_028885655.2). Classification (NCBI taxonomy): domain Eukaryota; kingdom Metazoa; phylum Chordata; class Mammalia; order Primates; family Hominidae; genus Pongo; species Pongo abelii. Next base: position 107,067,273 of record NC_071999.2, on the reverse strand, counting down.
ATAAAAGATCCACTTCTTTCATGTCGGCACCAACATATTTTCACAGGTCAACTACATCTGCTCCTACTTATCTATTTTGGGGAAAATGAATTCATATTTGTAAGTAGTTACTTACAAATTCTAAGAGTAAAATAGCCACAGGCTGGCCCAGCACCTCTGTGCATCTGGCTGGACGGGGACATCCAGCAACAGGAGGGGCAGAAGAAAGCAACAGAGATAAGCTGAAGCCCAGCTCAGCACAGCACGGGCAGCTGGGGCTGTTTGGAAACAGCAGAGAAAGACAGGAACTCCCAGGAGGATGCCATGTCTTCTCCCTTTGCTTTCTATCACATCGTGGTCTTGATTACAAAACATAATACATATGTGGACAAATTTCCATTTCACAACTCTAATAGTTATGAGCATTACACAAACAACAACAAAAAGCCATATGTCATGACTATTATTGCTATGTGCCAGCGTACCTATTCCTGTCTGGTGTGTCTGTCTTGTCCCCCCGTTATCCTCATCTTCCCATATGCACATTTTCACCACGGACCCTAGATTTCACTGTGGGACTGAGGGCCTATGTACAGTGAGCACAGAAGCAGAAACCAGATCTGCCCTTCTTTTTGTTTTTCCCTTAAGAATCAAAGGTTTTAAGCACTGACTTTGGTTCTACTGAGGTTCTGCAGGTACCCAAGTGCATGAAACACAGTTCATTCCCTCAATGAATACATACTAGTCAGAGGACTGCTAGAGCTGAAATGTGTCACCCCCAAAATTTGCATGTTGAAGTCCTTAATTACAGTAACTCAGAACATCACTATGTTTGGAGACAGGGTCCTTAGAGAGAGAACTGAGGTAAAATGAGGTCACTGGGGTAGATCCTAATCCAACAGGACTGACATCCTTCTAAGAAGAGATTACGACACAGAAACACACAGCGGGAAGACCACGTGAACACACAGGAGAAGATGGCCATCCACAAGCCAAGAAGAAACCAACCCTGCTAATACCTGGATCTTGGACTTCTGGCCTCCAGAATTATGAGAAAATAAATTTCTATTGTTGAAGCCCCCCAGTTTCAGGTACTTTGTTATAACATACTTAGCAAACTGATACAGATGCACTCAGTCCTGTGAAGTGACCTCTGCAGATCTCAAGGAAGAGGCTGCAGAAGTCACTTTATAGGACTGAACGTTTCTGCATTCCTTTGCTCTGGCACTATAACAAAGCACCACAAATTAGGTGGCTTACAGCAATGGAAACTCATTCTCTTACTCAGGGTGCTGGAAGTCAAAGATCCAGGTGTCGCCAGGGCGATGCCTCCTCTGAGACTGAATAGGATGCATTCTTGACTCTCCCAGCTTCTGAGGATGGCCGGCAACTCTTAGCAATCCTTGGCTTGCAGCTGCATCACTCCAATCCCTACCTTCGTCATCCCCTTGCCTTCTCCCTGTGTGTCTCTGTCTTTATGGGGCTATCTTCTTATAAGGACACTAGTTGTATTAAATCAGGGTCCACCCTACGATGAGTATGACTTCATCATAACTCATTATATCTGCATCTCCCCTATTTCCAGATGAAGTCACATTCTGAGGTACTGGGGTTAGGGCTTTAGCATATCTTTTAGGGGGACACAATTCAACCCATATCAGCTTATTGTAAACATACCCAGTGAGCTGAGGTAGAAAGAGAAACTGCCCCATCAGCAGGACAGTCACCTTAGGCCCGAGTTTTCCTGACTCTCAAAGACACGACAGAAGTCACAGGCAAATGAGAAAATGCTTCAGCGTCCCCTGAGGCTTCACAGACTTGGAACCCATGTCGCATTGAGTTGCTCTCCATTTGCCTTCCATGATGAGACTATAACCAGGGTAATTTCACTTCACCCTGAGTTTGGAGTGACTCTCTTGGGCAAAGGAAGTGGCTCCACTTCAGGAGTGACTGGGCCACATGGCCCAGCATGGCCAGGAGAGCAGTTGGCACTGCCCATCTAATGCAAAGTACCTGCGTTGAAACAAAAAGCTAACTAGACCCACTTCAAAAGGTGGTTTTATAAGTGATCTGCACTAAATAATTATAATTGCTAAATGTATGTCTCATTTAACTATCAGAAATTTTTGCCCAGAGGCTGAGGAAGGAAAATGGTGTGATCTGCCAAAATTTACACTCCTAGAAATACTGTTCCTATATATACGCTTAAAGAGTTTTAAGAAACGAGGAAACCTAAACTCATATACTGAAATGCATGAAAGAGAAGTCTTTGTCTTTGCAATAAGCTGCATTAAAAACTAGAATGATATTTAATCACACCTTCAGTCACCAAATTAATGCCAATTATTTGTATCCAATCCCCCTTCTATTCAAGATAACTACAGAATCCACTTTGGGTGCTTGGAGCCCAAACATCAGCAGCCATGGTATTGGCCATTGGATGGTGACTCTACATGTGGTTAGTTAGGATTTAGGGGATAGAGAAAAGAACAGTTGCATCCACCCAGTGGTTGAATGGTGACTGCCTCACGCACAACCCCGTTCCAGCAGCACTTGGCCCCTCTGATGCAGATGGGTCAGTCTCAGGACCTGCATAGACAACTAGCTGGTGCTTGCCTGCCATAGTCCCAAAAATCAGAATCTCAAGAGACCAAAATCCATGTCCCTGGTACTGAGGCAGGGCTCTGTGCGTTGCCTTTCTTGAGAGTCCCAAAAGGACGTAGCATGTGGTCAGAATCAAATTATTACTATAATATTTTACAATTATTTCCAGGGTCAATTTGTTGCATAACGCATTTAAGCATTTATGGACTCAATGAGTGTTTATGGGGTGCCTGTTATTTTTCAGGGACAGGCACTTGTAAGTTTCTCCATTCATCCTTTCTGAGTGCCAGGCACTGTGATCTGCACCGGGCATAAAGTGGAGGATCAAAGCCACGGCTGTTGTACTCTTTTCCTGCTACTGATTTTTGTGAGGAAAATACCCAAACACTCCTGGCCTCCAGCCCACCACTAGCTTCTCCTCATGCAGTCAGAATGACTTACCTGATTGATTTGGTTCAAATTCTCCACCGTGTGAAGCTAAGCTATTAAAGATTGTCATCAAGCCAAGCACAGTAGCTCACGCCTGTAATCCCAGCACTTTGGGAGGCTGAGGTGGGTGGATCACCTGAGGTCAGGAGTTCGAGACCAGCCTGGCCAATATGGCAAAACTCCATCTCTATTAAAAATACAAAAATTAGCCAGGCGTGGTGGTGCATGCCTGTAGTCCCAGCTACTTGGGAGGCTGAGGCAGAAGAATCACTTGAACTGGGGAGGCGGAGGCTACAGTGAGTCGAGATTGTGCCATTACACTCCAGCCTGGGTAACAAAAAAGATTCTCATTAGAGGAGGGCAGGATCTGCCCCCTTTCTCTTCTTCTCCACTGGACTCATGGAAACAGACATCTACCTAAGTATGGGCACCTGCAGACTCCGCCTGCTCCCAGAAGCCTCTTCCAAAGTGTACTGACGAGGAAAAAGGCACCCTACCCATGTGGGCTCACACATGTCCAATACCTTCCAGTCCCCCTGCCCACAGGCAGTGAAAGAGTGACTGGGACAGAGACACACTGTGAGGCTGGATCAGCACTTGAGAGGTCTTGGTGGTCTCCACTCTGCCTGCCTTGAGGGCAGAGCAGCAGGGAAAGCCATTCTGCCAAGAGAAAAGAATGAAGCACTCACCACAGAGGGAAAAAGAAGCCAAGAGATAGGCAGAACAGTCCTTGGGTTTTTACCAAATTCCCAGCTTTTTTTAATGATCACCAGTGACAAGGGTGATCCTTCCATTTTCTCACTGGTGCCTCTTTTTATCTTATTTTCCAGCCAATCAAAAACACATGGAGAAGAGGATGTTAGTATCTCCCAACATGTGCATGTACGCACACAGTCTGAATAGAGAAGACCATCTGCCCCGCCCCTCTCCCATTCCCCCATCCACCCATTGGGTGTGAGCTCCCCTGGCAAGGCCTCTGCACCTTCCATGATAATGTCACTCAGGATTTATAATGATGAAAGTGACAGAATAACTCTAAGATCTTTGATGAATCCTGGCACCATTGTAGCTTCTTATTTATCTTGTGTCTTGGGTTAGATAGAAATTTATGTTTTGATTATTCCCTGATAATTCATTCCATAATAGCAATAATTAAAACTTCATAGTTACAGCTATTCCCTTCTTCAGCTTTTAATTTCACAGCTTAAAAAAAGTTTGCATCTTATGGGGATTTCAGGCAAATATGGTACAAAAACCATAAAATATGGTCCTCATCTCACAACAATTTGGGATGCTGAAAAAGAGGGAGAGGAGAGGTTGAAACAGTAGAGCAAAGCAGAAACTAAAATTTAGGAGATTGCAGAATCACAGATAAAATCTGTGACCCTGCTTCCAATGTTTTTACTATAGCTATAATCAAACTCTTTAGCGGACTGCTCAGTATATGATGGGTATAATTTCAGAGTGCTCTCTGACCAAATCTCTTTTACATTGGGAGAAATGGTGTGTTGGCATTGATCTAGCTCTCGGAAGCATCTTGGACTCTGCCTGAGAGGTCACTACCCCTTTGTGTTCCCTCCTCACTTGTCAACTCTGGGTACCAGACTGTGGTCACATTAATGCCCTTCCAAGTGACTCATTTGAAGAACATATGAATGTACTTAGCGCTCTCTTAGCTCTAAAAAAATATGAATTGCCAAGACCTCACCATGATGATCCTGGTTTTCATGATCATCTAAAGTATTAGGAAAATTCCTTGATGAAGTCAGTTGAATGTGTCGAATTAAAAAGCAGTAGAGACATGCAGACAAGGACACCTGGTGTGTCATTAACCATCCTCACCTATTCACAGTCATATTTGCCAGCCCACCCTGCTCCACACGCAGATGCATGCACACATGCACGCGCGCACACACAACACACATAGGCACATACACAAAGACTACTCTGCCACCCTGGCCCCCTAAGACCGCAGTTGACTGAACCAGAGGCTAGGCAATAGATCGAGGCTGGGCCAGGGTCCCTTCTCTAGAACTTGGAATTGAGGAAGTGAAAGAGTGACTGGGACAGTGACACACTGTGAGGCTGGATCAGCACTTGGGAGGCCTTGGTCATCTCTGCTCTGCCTGCCCTGAGGGCAGAGCAGTGGGGAAAGCCATTCTGCCAATAGAAAAGAACAAAGCACTCACCACAGAGGGAAAGAGGAGCCAAGAGACGAGCAGAATATTCTTTGGGTTTTTATCAAATTCCCAGTTTCTTTAGTGATCATTTCTGAATCCCAGTGCCATCCCTGCCCTTAAGTTGCATGAAACACACCTACCTGTGTCCCTAATAATTAACTTATTTTTGTTACTTATAACCAAAAGAGGTGGATATGATGCACAGCCACTGTAAAAAGTCGCTGGGTGCCCAAGTTGTAGCAAAAGTCACAGTGAACAATAACGCCTCACTCTCCCTTGTTAATTCCCTTGGACATATGAATAGTGCCTGTACACTACTCATTTTCTGTCAACAAAGACGTTCTCCAACCCCTAATCTAGAGCCCTGAACCCCTTCTGGGAGACAGAGCTGGTTAACAATGCTTAGATGTGCCCAATCTCTGCAATAGCCATGAAAATAATGGACCGGTACCATGCAACTCAGATTAGAAAACAAGAGGTTAAGTGTGTCCAGCCCAGATCATCAAAACACAATGGCACTTATTTATATCAGTCACAAGCGGCTCCACTTAACAGCTTTGTTGGAGAAAAAAAAATGGAGGGAAGTAGGGAAAGCATTCTTGCTACCGTATTGAAAAGCATGAAAATGATCATTTGGATAACGTAGCTTCTGTCTTAAACACTAATACGCCCACAATGAAAGTGGAGATCAAAATAACGGCACCGACAAACAGTGTAAACGTGTCTCAAGAAGCACACCCAGGGTTTCATTTTCTGACTTACTTAAAAGGCTCACAGGTTGCAAACATCGTTCCTTTCTCATTTACAAAGCCTAGGTTTGTCATGCCTGTTCAGGGCCAGTGTGACCGAGTTGGGTCTCCACTGCCCTCCTTTAAAGTATGCATAAAGCAGAAGTGCCCAGAGCTGTCCCTGAGCACCAGACCCAGCTACCACAGCCCTGGAATGCAAGCCACTTCGGCTGGGAGTGATGAAAGCCCAGGATCAGGCATCTCCACCGCTTTGATTTGCAAGAACAGCTTGACATCCATAGCAACATGGTTAACGTGAAAAACACAAGATAAAAACATTCCATTTAATTAAAAGCCCACAGTTCAATGGTAGTATAATTATTACAAGTGCATTTTATGGCCGTCTGCATTCATTTTGGGTACATAAATTAATATGCAAATTACCAGCCCCTCTCGTGTTCTTAAGAAGTTCCCCCTATCAATCTTTTTTCCAACATGTCAATTGGATAAAGCATGGCTTTTTAAATGCAAAATAAAATTCACATTTATGGTCCTTCTGTAATCTCCCTGTGCTGGCATGCTTTGTTTTAGATGAAGAGTGTTTAATTAACAGAGTTCACCTCTCCCTGAGGGCCTTCAGGACAACAGAGAGGCCAAGACACTTCTATGGTCTTCGGGCTAGTCAGGATTAGAGACGATTTTCCATCTCGAGGACCACCTATCAAGGTATTTGTGATTCTCCACTCAGCCCATCAAGGACTTTGTTATGGGAAAATATTGTTCTGATTTACAAAAAAGCAAATTCCCAATCATAGACAGATGTACTTAATATTATTCACCAGGGAAATGCTATAACGAATTACTTAACAGATGGTTTCTGGGTATTTAGAAAACATTTTGCACACAGGCAGCGGACTCTAAGAAACAGTATGGGAAAGAATGAGATCGGCTGATCAGACCTCATTTCCTTCTTTGATAGAGTTGCTAAACTGGTTCATAGGAGGATCCCATAAGTACAACTTCTCCTACTATAAGTAAAGCTTTTGGAAAAATCTTTCACAACTCCCTAGTAGATGTATACAGTAGATGAATCCACTTTTGGAGCAGACACACCTGCAGTGTATTCAAGCATCAGGACTTGAATGTGGGACTTTGAGGTATTCTCTAGAGCCCCAAACTTGGTGCTATTCTGTCAATACCTCTAGTGTTAGCCTGAATAAAGCCAGAGAATATATGCTTGAATAATTCACAAGGTTCTGAAAGCTAGAAAGGACAACTAGTATACTTTTTGTCAGAATTAAAACTCCTGAAATACAGACATCTCAAGATACTGAGCCTATCTGATGAAAAAAAATCCACTTTCCAAGGACAGGATCAACTTAACAGTTTATTTTTAGAAGTAAGTTTTAGTTGCCTGTGAGTCCAATACTGCCCATTAGCTTGATATGGATGCCTACCTGATGATAACAGGTTTCATCAAAATAACAATTCTAGAATATAAGCAAAATGAAGGCAAGGATTTTGTCTTATTTGCTGCTGGTGCCAACCACAGTACCTAATACATCCTAGGCGCTCAAGGAATATTTATTGTATCAATAGCAGAACATATTTTCCATCCAACTTTTTTAGTTATAAACGAAATTTGCATGGATTGTAGAAATTTGGAAAGTGCAGGAAAGCAGTTACCCTTAATCCTGAAATGGTCTACATTAATATCTTAGCATATTTCCAAGTCTTTTCTCTATGCACTTTTCACACGGTGAATATATTTACATTATAAAAAATTATTTTCTATACTATTAAAATCTTTATAAATGCAATTTATATAACTGTGTAACAGTTGACTTTGTCTATGTAACTTGGTTCCCTTAGCTGACAATGTATTGTTGACTATTTATGCTGCTTCCAAATGTTTTAAATATTTAAACTGCTGTGATGAGTATCACTGTGCAAAGCTTTCTCTATATTTCAGAATGAGTAAGAACTTTCTGGCAGTTGGATATGTCCCAAAGTAAAGTGAGTCCTCTGATGAAAATTGCCAAGGCAATTGCCCTTCCTAAAATACAGTGCCTGTCAGGGAAATGTCAGAGAAGATAGTTAATTTTGGTGAAACATGAACTTTGGAGCCACATATTTCTGCCTGATTTTTGGCTCTCCCGTGTACCTGCTCTGTAACAGATTGGGCAAGTTTTCTTGTAGTCAGAGCTATTTTCTGTTCTACAAAATAGTAGTAACATGGACTTTGCTGGGTTGCTGTGAGGGAAAAAGGAAACTATTGCCTAGTAGCTCTTGATGTAATAATTTAGCACAAGGTGACGATTGTGATTGAGCACATACTGATGGTTGTCATTGCTGCTTCTGCTACCAGCGTTATATGATTTGCAGGTGGATTCATTCTATTTCAATCTGGAGAGACTTGACCCTACAGAGGCCACTAGCAGGGATGCTGAGTGAGATTGTGCAGGCAGGACCAGTTACAGAATTTGCAGGGCCCAGTGCAGAATGAAGATGCAGGTCTTCTTGTTCAAAGTTATTAAGATTTTCAAGACATCACCAGCAGAGCATGAAACCTAAGCACAGGGGCCCTGTGGGATTGCACAGGTCACTCATGCATGAAGCTGGCCCTGTGTAGAAGCTGTATGCAGTCAGCTCTGGGGAATGCAGCAGCTCTGATGGGCTTCTTACTCTGGGAGGCTGCTATCCACAGTGAAGGAGGAGCTCAGTGATTCTACCCTATTATTATTATTATTATTATCATTATTATTATTATTATTATTACTACTACTATTATTGAAACGGAGTCTCACTCTATCACCCAGGCTGGAATGCAATGACATGACCTCGGCTCACTGCAACCTCCGCCTCCTGGGTTCAAGCAATCCTCCTACCTCAGCCTCCCAAGCAGCTGGGATTACAGGCATGTGCCACCACACCTGGCTAATTTTTGTACTTTTAGTAGAGATGGGGTTTCACCACATTGGCCACACTGGTCTTGAACTCCTGACCTCAGGTGATCCACCCGCCTTGGCCTCCCAAAGTGCTGAGATTACAGGCGTGAGCCACTGAGCCCATTATGTTAATGTGAATGTGGACGTGACTATCCAAGCCTCAACTGGCTCTTGGCAGAATCCTGTAACTTGGCCTCCTAGAACACATACCCACTCATTGTTGGGCAGAAAGTTCTTCCAAGTCAGCTGAACAACCAGAAAGGCTAAGAACAAACTCATCGGGAGGTGGGGAGATGAGAACTACAAAAAAAAAAAAGGCCACCTCTGACTTAATGGCATTTGAAAACTTCTAAAGTCATCCTGAACTATGCCTCTCCTGACAGTCTCCTACTACTTTCAATGGTACAGTGTTGTGAGTCCTAAAATTTTCCAGAAGGTTCCAAAATAGTTTTAGAAATCTATTTGTTTCAGTCTGTTCAGGCTGCTACAACAAACTCCCATAGACTGGGTAGTTTATAAACAACAAAAATTTATTTCTCACAGTTCTGAAGGCTGAAAAGTCCTAGATCAAAACACTGGCAGATTCGGTGTCTGATGGGAGCCCATCTTCTCACTGTAACCTCACATGATGGCAGGGGACAACTCTTTCATCCCTTATGAGGCCACTAATGCCATTCATGGGGGCTCCACCTTCATGATCTAAGTACTCCACTTCCTACTCCATAACCGTGGGGATTAAGATTTCAGTACGAATTTTAATGGGACTCAAACATTCAGTCTATAGCAATTTTCCTATAATTGCTAATAACTTCCATTCAGTCAAGAAATCAGAGGGGACCAGTACCGTGGCACACACTTGTAGTCCCAGCTATTTGGAAGACTGAGGCAGAAGGAACGCTTGAGCCCAGGTATTTTGAGACCAGGCTGGGCAACATAGTGAGACCTCATCTCTAAAAACAACTGAAAAATAAAACATAAAAAGAAGAATAAATAAACCAGAGGAGCTTTCTCTAAAATATAAATCAATGTTGTTGGGATTATGTGAACAATAGGTGGTTACTGACATCCAGCAGTTGTTATAAGAAGAATGGCTAATTATCAACATTTATAGGTCTTTCTACATTCCAGAAAAATTACAATACCCTTATATTTTCTTATTCTAAGACTTTATTTTCCAAGTTTTTCCCTGTGTTCAATGTTTCTTTCTAAAGAGTCTACTTGCAAGTATTGCTTCATTTATCAAGCGATTCAGACTCGAACTGGATCTATAATTCCATGCAGGGCCCCTGCCTTGCCACAGTCCTTTTTCCTATCCTTCTTCTAACCTGGGTCTTAATGTAACTCTGTCCCCCTGAGGTAAGCTGAAAAACAGTCCCCAAAAGTGCTCACATCCCAATTCCTGAAACCTTTGAATATTACCTTATATGACAAAAGAGACTTTGCAGGCATGATTAAGTTAAGGACCTTGGGTGAGGAGATTATCCTGAATTAGCCAAGTGAGCCCTAAATGTAAAAGGGAGCTAGGTCAAAGGAGACATCAGAGATATGACAGCAGAACATGAGGTCAGAGTGATTTGAGGAAGGGGCCACAAGCCAAGAAATGTAGGTGGCATCCAGAAGTGGGAAAAAGCAAGGAAACAGATGTTCTTCTAAAGCCTCCAGAGGGAACCAGCTGACTGACACCTTGACTTTAGCCCAGTGATCTGGGCTTAGACTTCTGGCCTCCAAAACTGTATAAGGATAAATCTGTGTTGTTTTACAACACTAGTTTTGTAGTGATTGTTACAGCAGCAATAGGAAACCCTTTGACTATGCATTACCTTTTTCCTAGAAAACCTTTTCTTCATCACCTACCTCCTCTCACCTCCTTCTTTCATCAACCTCATGAACAAATTACTTCTATAGGGAAAAGGAATTCCCAAACATCTTTTTAAGTAAGTTTTTGTTGTAATTTTTAAAGCATGTACAAACATTGAACGAGTAAAAACTCCTGTGCATATAGCTCTTAGACAGCTCTACCACCAAAATAACGTCACAACATAAATGCAAATAAAACTACAGCCCCAATACAATTTTTCAAAAATCATTACTGTGATGGATGGTATTTACTGAGAGCAAATCACTAACACTGTGGTTCATAGAAGAAAGATATATATATACATCCCTTTTGATTTTGCTGATTATTGACTTGCTTCTTGTGACTTTAAGCAAGACAGATTATCACTGAAGCTCTCACTGTTATCTCTGCTATTTTTCCTTTCTAACACTAAACTAAAATTGAGCCCTGAACCATTTTATCGATAGGCCATGCAATGTAATAGTATATCCCAGAACAAAATATTGTCATCTTCCACGTGTTCATTTAAAGAAAAAAATCATAATTTCATATTTAACACTACAATTGCTACTAATAATTACAAAAACTTATGTACACATTCAGGTTCAGAATAATATCAATCAATACTTTCATGTGTTGGTTCTTCTGTGTTGAGCAGCCACATCCCATATGTTACTTCATTCGGCCTCCACTTTCTCCACAATTCAACTGCTATGAATTACTTTTTCATCCAGTGTCCTAGAATGTTTTTTTTTTGCTTCCAGTTATCACAAATATGAAAGTAAATAGAAGTGCAAATGCAGACCTGAAATTGCCCAGCAGCACCCAGTTAAGAGATATTCATCTGTTACCCAGCATATTCTTCAGCAAATTTTTCTTTAGCTTGCCATCAAATGAAAATGGTGAAGTCTCATAAAACTCATGGGCCCTAGAGAATTTAACCATAGCCCAGAGAGACAAGAAAAGCCAATCTGGGAAATTTTAGTATAGCCTTTGCTGATTTCTCTACCCTTTTTTTCCTCTACTTCAGTCGCTATAATTAATTTGTTTCCATAAATTTCCTTTTCTTCCCTAAAGTGGTCCGATCTGTTTTACTTCCCTCTCTCTTGTCTGATAGCAAATCCCACAGCTGCTAATCTCCCATCTAGGAATCCTTTCCTCCTTTTCTCTAGTGGAGCCCAGGCCACCGGGATGAGTGGATGCGTTTAATAAGCCAAGAGCTGCCTCCGGGAGGTGCCATTCTCATTTTCTCGCTCAGCAAACGCACTGATGCTATTTCCTTTTTTCACAGTGCTCCCTCCACTCCACTTCCATTGCTTCCAGGGCCTTTGAATGACTTGCACCACATTATTGCCTAATTGTGTTGATCTAAATATACTGACTCCTTGTCGAGGGACATCTACTTTGACATGTTCTCATGTCAGTCTCATGTCAGTGAACATCTGCTGGTCTTTCCTTACCTACTGCATAACCTGGAATATCTCCTGAGAGAATCTATAGCCATAAAGCAGCAGCAACGGGTGCAGTGGACCTGGGGCCTCAGCCTCAGTGCAGTAAGTTTTGTCTCCCAATACTGGGTACAACTCGCACTAGATTGTGATCATTTGCACGCAACGAATGTGACTGCTCATGCAGTTGTTTCAGAAAATAACTTTTTGGCCTCTTGGACAAGTATACTGTTGCACATTTCAGCACCTGAAAAAAACTACTCAATGCTAAATACTCAGAAGCAAAATAAATATTCAGTTAACTTCATGTCGAAGAAACTCCAGCCTGAATTCATGCACCCCACTCTTGGGATAGACGGCGTTACTGTTCCCAATTCTTCACGCCTCCCTGTGGCCACAAGCTTTGTCTTGTGACTCTGCACCTCCTTCTACTGGAGGGGGAGTTTATTCCCTGTCCCATGAAACTCAAGTTTGACCATAGGATTCATGTTGGCCAATGGAATGTGGGTGACAGTGATGATGTGTAAGTTCTGAGCCAAGGCCTTGAGAGACATTGCATGCTTCCACTAACTCTTCTGGAAGCTTCCAACTTCTGCCATGAAAGGAACATGCCCCAGCTAGCCCACTTCTCCAGGAGACTGAGAAATGTGAGACCTGCCAAGCCCACCAGAACCCAGTTTAAATCAACCAAACCCCATCTGTTATGGGATGAATTATTTCCCCTACCAAAATTTATATGTTGAAGCCTTAAGCCCCAGTACCTCAGAACGTGACTATTTGGAGACAGAACCTTTAAAGGGGCAATTAAAATAAAACAATGTCATATGTGTGGACCTTGGTGCAATAGGACTGGTGTCCTCACAAGAAGAGGAAATTAGGACACAGACATGTCTGTGCAAGACTATCTGAAGACACATCAAGGGGCCACCATCTGCAAGTCAAGGAGGAAGGCCTCAAAAGAAACCAAGCCTCCGACACCTTGACCTTGGGCTTCTAACTTCCAGAACGATGAGAAAATAATTTTTTTATTTAAGCTACCCAGTCTTGGTATTTTGTCTTGACAGCCCTACCAAACGAGTACACCATCCAACCACAGTGTAATGAAAAAGTGTAGATGATTATTGTTGCAGCCATTGAGTTTTGGAATGGTATGTTACCCAGTTTCATTGTGGCGACAGCTAACCATTACATGAATTTCCACTCTTCATCCACATTATGGTCCTTATAGTTACAATACAAATGTTTTGTTTATACAACACAAAGCCAAAAGTTCCTGGAAGGCAAGGACCATCTTTCATTTGGCTTTGTGCCCCTTTGTCTGGAATGATGCCTATCACAGACCAGGTACTCAGTGAATGATGGTGGAATGAATGAATGAGTGAGGACTAAGGGTGTACACAAGTAAATGGATGCTGCTCCTAGCTTTGAAAAAAATGGAGGAAACATGACAGATGAATGGTTTTGAAGGAAATTCAAGGGTAAAACTTGGAATATGTTTTACTGTCTATGTGCAAAGAATAATGGGGGGGGGGGGTTGTTTGTTTTTTGGGTTTTCCCCTCTCTTACCATGAAATTGCACGTCCAAATCTGTTTTTCTTTAGTCCAGTACTACCTAAGGAGCAATTAACCATTTATCAGGCAGCAACAGGAGCAAAAGTCTATGAAATGCAAGCTCATGACCCCCCTGAGACTTTGGTCTGTAGCACACATCATAAAGGAGTCTAAGGCACTCTCCATCAACCAGGCGCTACAGGATGTCAAGAGCGTATTTCTGTGAGAAGGGAAAATGAATTGATGACAGTGAATGTTCACTGAGGCCATGCATATGACTGCTGTCTTTTAAAAATCAAGACTGGCTGGGCACAGTGCCTCACGCCTGTAATCCCAACACTTTGGGAGGCCCAGACGGGCAGATCACCCGATCTTAGGAGTTCAAGACCAGCCTAGCCAACATGGCAAAACCCTGTCTCTACTAAAAATACAAAAATTAGCCAGGCATGGTGGCACATGCCTGTAGTCCCAACTATTCAGGAGGCTGAGGCACAAGAATCACTGGAACCCGGGAGCTGGAGGTTGCAATGAGCTGAGACTGCACCACTGCACTCCAGCCTGGGCGACAGAGTGAGACCGAGTCTCAAAAAAAAAAAAAAAAATCAAGACTGAGTCCCTCTTAGTTCAATAGTCTCAAAATGGTTTCATAAGCTCCATAGTAATCCTCCTGGAAATGGTTTTGTAGCAGTAATAAACTCACAATTATGTGTGCTGATGATCGAAGAGAACAGACTAATAGATAATACAATAGTAGTTTATAGTTTATAGTTGGCAGGTAGTTTGGCATAGTGGAAAGTATACAAAATTAAAACAGGTCTCCTATCACTTACTAGCTGTGTGACCTCAAAAAAGTTATTTCACCTCTCTGAGATTTAATTCCACATCTTAAATGAGCATAGTAATGCCCATGTCCTAGCAGTCATGTTATCTGGTATTGTACTTGGGGCTTAGTAGGCACTTAATAAATCGAAGGTTTTGTTATTATCACTGCTATCATTATTTGGCTTGCTACATAAACAGAATTACTTAGCTCAATACATTTAATGTCCATTTTCCTACCAAACTAAAACCTCCTCAATGTTAGGGATTATTACTCATTCAGTACATTTTTATTGGTGAGAGAATTTTTACTGGACACACTCACACTCCTGCACTGTCCACAGAAAACAAGCTGCTATCATCACTGGAGATAACCAATTATGCAGACAACTCACTCACAGAGAGAATTTCTTCTGATGGTAGCAGTGAAAACTTTGCTAATGAAAAAGCTAATTTTATGGAATGCATCCAAGAGGGACATTTTAGAAGTATTGGGTAATTAATTCATTTGAAATTTAAAATGAGTTGTTTATTGACTTTAGCTAGATAGCTTTGTCTTTTTATTTCTGAGTTGTTGGTTCCCTGTTCACAGTCTGATTCAGGCTGCACGACGATATCTCCCTGGCTTGCAATGTTCTTATGTTAAAACCGAATGCTGGGATTAAATTTAAATTTTTCCATTTCCTTTATGGCAGACAATATCAGCACACCTTCCACTCCCACCAAGGTTGTCTAACAAGACTTTATAACAGTGTGAATCTAAAACTTGTATTTAACACAGGTAATGGCAATAATTGAATGTTTGGAAAGAGTAATAAGGGTTTAGTCAACTGTTCCCTACCTTCAAATTTGTGCTTATGACTTTTCTCTCCTCCTTCTTTTTTTTCTCTTTTTTTTTTAGAGACAAGGTCTTTCTCTGTCACCTAGGATGGTGTGCAGTATCATGAACATGGCTCACTGCAGCACTGACCTTGGGCTCAAGCAATCCTCCCATCTCAGCCTCCTGCGTGCTGGGACTACAGGTGCATGCCACCATGCCCAGCTAATTTTTTAAATTTTTTTGTGGAGACGAAGTCTTATCATGTTGCCCAGGCTGCTCCTAACCTCCTGGGCTCAAACGATCCTCCCACCTCAGCCTCCCAAAGTGCTGGGATTACAGGCATGAGCCACCACACCCAACCTATACTTACAACTTCTTAAGATGTGGAGAAGTTGTGGGGGGAATCCTGCTAACCCCTTCAGTGTCAGGTATTATCCCAATCTATTATCTGAAAAATAATTTAAGTTTACTTTATTTCCTACCACCAAATTGAGGTAGAATATTGAGAAGTTAGCAACATTCTGTATAATAGTGCTTTGTTTTCTAATTTATTTGTGTTTCTTTTTTGGAGGCATTGCAGTTTTTAATTACTTCATGTTATTTTAAAATTTTGTAAGTAACACACACTTATTACCTTCCCAAAATACAGAAATATTTAAAGAAGGAATAAAGATCACTCCAATCCACAACCTAGAGTATTAACTGCAGTCAATATTTCAGTCTGTAACCTTCATATACAAAAATTGATTTTTACAAAAATAGAGTCACAACTGCATGCTGTTTTGTAACCTGCTTTTCTACCCTTAGTAACTTACTGTAGATATCTTTCATGCCAATAAATATAGATCTATGTCATCATTTTCAACAGCTTTATAGTATTCCATGGTAGAGACCAGAGATTGACAAACTACTTGGCAAACTAGTCCCAGGGGCCAAATCCAGCCCACTGCCTGTTTTTGTATAACCCACAAGCTAAACATGGTTTTCACATGTTTAAATCCTTACTTTTAAATTATTATATTGGTGCCTACATATATCTTCAATTTTGCCTCCTGACCCCAAATATTTTGATCTCGTCCTTTAAGAAAAAGGGCTGACCCCTGTTATAGATGTATCATAATTTGCTTAATTCATCCCACATTGATGGAAACGTTGGCATTTATAAGATTTATCTGGGATAAACACCAGTGCAGTGAACAACCTATGTATGGCTTTTATCGCTGGACCAAAGTTTCCCTTAGGATAAAGTCCTATTACTGGAATTGCTGGAGCAAAGTAGCCTCTTTGTTAAGGTTTGGAAACATAACTACCTCATCATTCTCCAAAAAGTTGGCCAATGTAGGCTCTCATCAGCCTCTGCAGTATCTGGAGTGAGGGTATTCCCTTCCCCCTCCCATTAGCCTACAGGGTAATAGCAGATCTTTCTAGTCTTTGCCAATGTTATACATGAAAAACTATTTCACATTTTCCCTTTAATTTTCATTTTTCCCGATTCCTGACATTGACCATCTTTTAATCAGGTAGAAAAACCATTAGTTCTTTGGAGAAAAACCTGTGCTCATCCCTGGTGCATTTGTCTTCCGTGGTGTGCAAAACACCTTTCTCTCTACTTCAGGGTGTTATTTCATCTCCTTGACCTTGCCTTGTGAATAATTACAGACCTTTACTCATAAACCCTCCTTTCCAAGATTTTAATCACTTTGTGATTGTTATCTGAATCCTTTCCAGCACTCTTTCTCCATCCATAGGTCTATAGACAGATGTTTTAAAAACCATTTCCATCATGTTAAGTATTCCTCCTCATTGCGGACTTTCTCAGGCAGGTCAGGCCTCTCCTCCCATGCTCAATGCGGGCCCATGGCTGGACGCACTGCCTGGGCTCAGTTTGTGGAACTAGAGGCATAAAACCATGCAGCAAGAGCAGGGTGAGGCTACTTCACTGCATTTCCCATCTGAAAGCAGCTCCAGCAACTTCAACAAACCACTTCTCCTACTATGAAGATGAAGTGCCATTCCCCTTAGAAATTTTAGCCACAAGAAAACTCAAAGAAGTCTCATTACTATCAGCTAATTTTTACCCTCGGGAATAAGGGTGACTCTTTCCAGAATCTTCTGCAATGTCTAAAAGTATGAAGATTTTATTCTCTCTGCCTAGTGAAGGATCAGTGCATTCTCCAAATCTCAGAGTTCATTTGAAAACAAATTTCCACATCAAATTACAGTATGTGACTCTCTAGCCTACTTGAATGACTATGGTGCATGTCTGATAGGGAATTCAGCAGCAATAACAATTCCCAGACTCTACTGGGAACTGTCAGTTACAGCCCTCGGGTGTCATGTTTCGCAGGAATGTTTGCACCCTAAATATCTAATCTTGGCTAGAACCGAAGTAGTAGCAAGAAAGCAAATTTCCAATTACACCTACCTATAATATAAAAAGGTTGACTCCTGAAAGATGCTGTCAAAGAGCTTAAGGAAATCAGAGCATCTCCTCTTCCCATCCTCACTGAGGGGCTCATTTACCTACCCTGGGAAAACAAAGCCCAAAAAAACCAATAGCTAAGGAATTAGTAGTCATTACCTGTCTGCCATGCTTGAAAAACCAACCAGAATTTAGACAATAAACACCAGGAGATTTCATACACTGGTACTTTATTTTCAAATGAGGCCCCATTAAAGATTGAGCTATTTTCAGAGTGTTAGAGGAAGCTACAGTAGCTTCCTTTATTCATTGTTTTCATTTGCTTCTTGATTGTTTTGCTTTCATCCAGCATATAAGCTGTTCATTTATTAATTCATTCAACAGACATTTTTTGAATCACCAGGCAATGAAGAAAATCCTCTGTCCACCTGGATATAAGCCCCTGGTCATTTGTCATTGGCTCTTCCAGCCTCAGCAGTTGCCTCCCCATGTTTCTCCAGAGAACCTCCATAGCAGAAGAAAATGATCTGTCCAAGAGCGAAAGACAACTTGCCAAGGGGTTGAAATGTAGAGGGGGGAAATCAACGAAAAGGCTGGAGAAATGAGACTCTCAGTTTCCCCACCTATAAAATGGGACTATTACCTTTTACATCTCGGATGTCCCATGCCACTACGCCTCTGAGTCGGGATAATTCTCTTCTCTAGGTTTCCTACTAAGACACCTATGCACACTCCCACTCCTCTAGTCAAATTTTGAGTCAGGTACAATCTATGATGCTGGGAAATACCAACACAAAAAAGCCCTGATTCCTGACTCCAAGTCGCTTAAAGTCTAGAGCAGGGAGATATTCAAGTAAATTACATACGGCAGCCCCATGTGATAAATGGAACAACAGAGGCGGGCACAGGGCTGATGGGAGTGCACAGCAACGTGCCCAAGGCAGACAGATATGGAAGCCATAGGCAGGGCCAAAGAAGGTCTCTCTAAAAACAAGTACAATAGTTGCTATTTTACTGAACACTGACTGCCTCCAGACCCCGTGCTGAATGCTTTATATGGATTACCTTATTGAATCCTATTAAATTATATTCTTATCTTCATTTTATAGACCAGGACCCTGAGCCTTCAAGAGATTACCTAAGTCACTCCACGGGACGCACCAGACCACACCAGGGACCACACCAAAGCTAGAACTCAGGACTGTCTAGACCCAGGGCCCACCCATGCTGTCTTCATGCCATACTCTACTTCCTCGAGCAGGTGACTCTGGGCAAGTACAGCTGTGGGTCCAAATAATACAGGGTGGGGGACCCCATGGCAGAGACACAGCCCTGGGGAGTCGGTAGGCAGAGCCACTGTCTTACTCTGAGTCAATTCACTAATTAGCATTGGAGGGCTCAAAAACATTCCAAAAGAATTTCTTTGAAGTTTAAATAGACAATCCCTCCATCGGTAAAGTATTGTTTTTGTGAGCGTGGTGTGGTACCCAGAGGGCTGGCCAAAGGGTCAGGAGAACAGGATTCTTGTCCTAGACCATTCCCTGATTAGCTCTGTGAATTCTAGCAATTCCATTACATCTTTGGGCATTGGATGCCTCACCCAAGAAATGAGAGGCTGGACTAGATGGTCATAGGATTCCTCCCAGCTCTGACATTGTCTGGCCTCTAACTCGTGGTTCTCTGTGGTCAGGATGTGCGTTGAGTCTACTAGGCCTCTGAGTCCGGACAATTCTCTTCACTAGCTTTCCTCCTAAGACACCTGGGCACACTCCCTCTGCAGTTACTCTTTGAGCCATCTCATTGGCTATTTCATCTTTTCTCACTTTGGTTCCTCGGTAGGTTTCCCACTGCTGCCGTAATGAATCACCACAATCCCTGAGGGCTACAAACACCATGCATCATCATCCACAGTACTGTGGTCAAATATTGAAATGGTCTCACTGGACTAACACTAAGCTGTCTACAGAGCTGTCTTCCTCTCTGCAGGCTCTAGAAGGGAATCCATGTCCTTGCCTTTTCCAGCTTCTAGAAGGTGCTCACATGCCTTGGTTCCTGGCCTTCCTCCTCTGTCTTCAAAGCCAGCAACAGCAGGTCAAGTTTTCCTCACTGCCATCGCCCTGGTTGTCCTCTGCCTCCCTCTTCTCCTTGTGTAGCCTCCTTGGATTACACTGAATCATCTCCCTTTTTTTTTTTTTTTTTTTTTTTTAGAGTCAGGGTCTCACTCCATCACTCAGGCTGGAATGCAGTGCTATGATTATAGCTCACTGCAGTCTCAAACTCCTAAGCCCAAGTGATCCTCCTGCCTCAGCCTCCCAAGTAGCT
Source organism: Pongo abelii (assembly GCF_028885655.2). Taxonomy (NCBI): domain Eukaryota; kingdom Metazoa; phylum Chordata; class Mammalia; order Primates; family Hominidae; genus Pongo; species Pongo abelii. The sequence goes on along the minus strand of NC_071999.2, from coordinate 107,047,186 downwards.
GGGACTACAGGTGCGTGTCACCACACCTGGCTAATATTTGTATTTATTTTTTGTAGGGATGGGGTCTCACTACGTTGCCCAGGCTGGTCTCAAACTCCTAGGCTTCAAGTGATCCCCCTGCCTCCCCAAAGTGCTGTGAATACAGATGTGGGCCACCATGCCTGGCCTCTCTATTTTAAGGTCAGCTGATTAGCAAACTTAATTCCACCTGCAACTTGAATTTGGCATGTAGCAGGTTCCAGGGAGGATGAAGGGAGGGCCATGACTGCCCCTACAGTCCCCTGCATCCTTCAAATACAGTCTCTGTGCCACTTTCACCAAGTGGTTTGGACAGCACAAGATTAGCTGTGGAAATAGCTGCTGCCAGACCAGTCCTATCCAGTTAAATATCAATTTCACATGAGCAACACATAATTGTTTTAGTATAAGCATGTCCCATTTAATATTTGGGACATATTTACACTAAAAAATTACTTGTACATTTGTATATTGCAGTTAAGCTGCCACCTTCCTCATGACCTGTCCCCGAGGTTTGCCTGCGCCCCGTGATGGGAGAAAATGAAAGGTTCACAATGCTTTAAGAAGAAGACTCGGTATGGGAACTGGAAGTGATACAGTTCAGATGGCCCATTCTTGTGCTTCTCCTTTTCCAGAATATGCTGAACAGCCCCCAATACAGTGTTGAGGCCTCATTCCCACAATGCCTTGCTCTAAACTAGGACCCATCAAAGCTACTATTTCCCTATACATAATGGAAGCTTAAAACAGTATGTTAATAACTGATCTAAAAAACTAAAAAAATCCCTGAAGAACCACAGGAATGAATTTAAAGTAGATATTTTAGATAAAGGATAAAGTTCCCTGTGTGTATGGTTGCAACATAAAATATAGGATGTCCAGTCAAATTTGAATCTTGGACCAAAAAAGAAATAATTTTCTAGGCCAGGCACAGTGGCCCACACCTGTAATCCCAGCACTTTAGGGGGCTGAGGTGGGAGGATCACTTGTGCCCAGGAGTTTGAGACCAGCCTGGGCAACATAATGAGACCCCATCTACACAAAGTTAGCCGGGTGCGGTGGTGTGCACCTGTAGTCCCAGCTACTCAAGAGGCTGAGGTGGGAGGATTACTTGAGCCCATTAGTTCGAGGCTACAGTGAGCTATGATCACACCACTGCACTCCAGCCTGGTTGACAGTGCAAGACTGCAACTCAAAATAATAATAATAATTTTTTAGTCCCAAATACTGAATGAAATATACTTATACTAAAAATTTATTTGTTGCTCATCTGAAATTGATATTTACTGGGTGTATTGTTATTAGATAAATCTGACACCCCTATCTACCTGAACCCACTCAAATTACACTATACAAGCAGCTCTGTATTTCTCCCGTCCAAAGGCCAGACATCTTTCCAAGGTCCACTGTTCCCTAGCCTGGCAGAGAACACTTCATAGAGATCTGCAAACCCTAATAATTGTTACCAGTAATTTTTAAAGCCACTGTAAAGCCATCACTTTTCATGTGTTATTTCCACTTATATATATTATAATCCTCCAAATAGCCCTGCAAGGAAGAAACTCAGTCTCAGAGAGTAACTTGCCTGTGGTCACCTAGCCACTGAAATGCAGACTGAAAATGCAAATCTAGGTCTGTCTGCCAGCGGATGCCAAAGTCATCCCCCTCCCCGACTCCACTCCCAGCCATGTCCATGGGGTCCAGGGCTCTCACACAGGGAACCAGGCCTCTGCTCCTTCACAAAGTTTCCATGGTTTCGCTGTCCACACATTTGCATTCTCGGTGCCACAGTTCTCTTTCTCTGGCATTAATAAAGTCATATTTGAAACTTGAAATAAATGTACCTGTGAGCTCAGGCAGGAAAAGATGAAATGCACAACCAATCTGTAGGACAGAAGGGAATATTTTCTGCTGTCACGCGGCACAGGAGCTTAGCTATTTCTGTATTTACAGAGATTTCCTAAGTTGTTTTTAAAGTCTGAGGCATATCGTTTACTAGGCCACCTTTGACTAAATTGACAGGGCCAACTTTTATTTAATTCCATTTGATATTAGATCTGCTCCAAAGCTTCGGATTTGATTATCCAAACTAAAGGAGGGTATTGGAAAACGCAAGATAAGGCAAAAATTAAATTTTCCCTCAGCATATATTTCTTCACTTACATTTTGTCTAACACTGCGAAGCAGAGTCAGAGGCTGCCCTGCCTGAGTTCTGCCTAGCTCAGCCTCTTCTCTCTGTGCATGAGTAAAGGCCCCAGACTAAGGAATGGTCACTGTGCTGTGGTCTTTCCTCAAGAGGCAGAGATAGGGTTAAGCAATGGGTCTTCTGAGGGTTGTCCTGTTAGGTCACAGCTGAAAATGACAGCTTCATCTTTCAGGACTATAGATCCAGGCCTACTGTCAAGTTAAAGTGCCTCTGAGTGATGAATGAACTATAACTCCATGCCTACCATTGAATGATCAATAGACACCATTTGTCGTTTCTTTCCTTCAACTGTGGTAGGTGCTGGGAATACAGAGATATACTACACATTATCTCTGTGCTCTGGAAACTCACAGTGTTGAAGGGAATTGAACAAAAATACAATGTAATGTGAATGGATAAACAAAATGTGGTATATATCTACAATGGAATATTACTCAGTTTTAAAAAGGAATGAAATTCAGGAACATGATATAACAAGAATGAACCTTTAAAACTTTATGCTAAGGGAAATGCTAAGGGAAATTAACCAGACACAAAAGGGCAAATATTGTGTGATTCCACTTCTATAAGGTACCTAGAATAAGCAAATTCATAAAGCCAGAAAGTAGAAGTTACCAGGGCCTGGGAGAAGGAGAATGGGAGGTTATTATTTCAGGGGCACAGAATTTCCATTTAGGAAGAGTTTTTAAAGTTCTGGAAATGGGTAGTGGTAATGACTGCACAATATCGTGAGTGTACTTAATGCAACTGAATTATACACTTATAAATGGTTAAAATGGTAAATTTTATGTTATGTATTTTTACCACAATTTTTTTCACCAAACTGAAATTTCCTCTTAAGGTAACTAATAAGCTTCTAAGGACAATTAAAATCTGATAATTTCCTTGCTAAAAAATAAAAATAAAATACAATAAACACTATACATGCCAGAATTAGCAAAAAAAAAATCATCTAAAGAAATAAAACTAAGATGGCTATTTAATTCACTAGGAAGCCATATGAATTTGCTTTGCAACATTCAAAATATAGGAGGTGATATATTTCTTTTGCTTGGCAAACAAAATAGAAATGACTCAATCGCAACCTGCTACAGTTGGATGAAAATCCAGGCTCAATCATTTTGTGAGGGGGTTGGTTGGAGGGAGGAGATTTCCTGAGATGTGGCAGGAGTCTGGTGGAGTTAGTCGTGCCCCCCAGGGAAATCTGCTGAAGGGTGGAGCTTGCTGGAAGGTGGAGCTTGCTGGAGGGTGGAGCTTGCTGGAGGGTGGAGCTTGCTGGAGGGTGTGTAGCTTGGCTGTTTTTTCCTAGAATATGCACTCCCTTCACACCTAATTTAGCAACAAGGACCATCACTAAGATGCTAGAATTCAGCTCTCAGTAATATATGCAGTGACCACACCCCCCACCAAACCCTTGCCATCATCATCAGGATTTTTATTTATTTTTACATATTTATATAATATATATGCACACACATATTGCTGTACATGTTCTTTGCCAATAAAATCTAAGATGAAACAATTTATTTTATTTATTTTTTTTTTTGAGATGGAGTTTTTTGCTCTGGTCACCCAGGCTGGAGTGCAATGGCGCTATCTCAGCTCACTGCAACCTCCGCCTCCTGGGTTCGAACGATTCTCCTGCCTCAGCCTCCCGAGTAGCTGGGATTACAGGCACCCGCCACCACACCCAGCTAATTTTTTGTATTTTTAGTAGAGACGGGGTTTCACCATGTTGATCAGGCTGGTCTTGAACTCCTGACCTCAGGTGATCCACGCCCCTCTGCCTCCCAAAGTGCTGGGATTACAGGCGTGAGCCACTGCACCTGGCCAGATGAAACAAGTTAGATATATGTATATCAACAATACCACTATATTATATACAATATTGTAGATATTACATATAATGTATATAATGTAATGCATGTATATAATGTATATTGTCATGTAATATATATACACAATATTATATAGAGAGAAGTATTGGTGATATACATATTTCTAAACTGTTCCATCTTATATTTTATTGGCAAAAACCCATGTACAACAATAAACATGCACGTGTAGCTTCCTGGTGAAAACTGGAAGTAAAATTCCATATGGCTTTTAAATTTCAGTTTGAGTTCTATTTTCAAAGTGTATTGAACCATGATAAAGGAATTTCCTGTACAAGAGAACACTATATTCCTTTGTACCTTATATGCAAAATATGGGCTCATGCTGTGAGTCATCACAACACAGGACTCAATTCTCAATATATGTGAAAACGATACTTGCAAATGGTAAGACAAACTTAGATTTCATTCTTTTAAAAAATTTTCGAGCAAGCTATCAAGAAAAAGTATAACTGAAATCATGCTTAAAATACTATAAAAAAATAAAAATTCTACTCAGTACTGAATTTCTTGCAAAGCAAGATTAATGTCCTGAAGATATTGGATAGTTGTATAAGACAAATCACTGGGCCTCAGTGATTTAAAAAAAAAAAAAAAAAAAAGATTATTAGGCCAGGCACGGTGGTTCATGCCTGTAATCCCAGCACTTTGGGAGGTCAAGGCAGGTGGATCACGAGGTCAGGAGATCGAGACTATCCTGGCTAACACAGTGAAACCCCATCTCTACTAAAAATACAAAAAAATTAGCCAGGCGTGGTGGCGGGTGCCTGTAGTCCCAGCTACTCGGGAGGCTGAGGCAGAAGAACGGCGTGAACCCGGGAAGCGGAGCTTGCAGTGAGCCGAGATCGCACCACTGCACTCCAGCACTCCAGCCTGGGTGACAGAGCGAGACTCTTTCTCCGAAAAAAAAAAAAAAAAAAAAAAAAAAAAGGCTATTAAGATTATTAAAGATAAAAGCAGGACATACTGGTATATGCTGCCTTTTCAGGAATCCACAACGTTGTATATTCTCTCCTTTAGTTTTAATTTTATCACCATGCTTAACATCATTTTCTTATTTGCAATATGTGTTAAAATATTGTCCTATTAGGGTTAACTTTATTAAATGTCAGGAAGAAGGATATAAAAAGTGATTAATTAAACTGATTATAAAATGTTTTCAAAGTATCATAGATTTTCCAAGTAATTAATTCAAAACACTTTACTGCAATGCTAAATGGCATAGACACGGCAGCCTTTTGCTAATCAATGAATAGCTTACCTTAATCTGAGTTTATTGAGAGCATTTTTTTTCCCAATTCAGATATGTATATTCAGGTCCCTGGAGCAAGATCAATCTTGAAACAATTTGACCCTTTCTCAGGAGTGGGCACCCCACTGTGATTTCAACTCTGAGAGTACACTGGCCACATTCTCTAAAAAAGGAGACTCCTACCCCAAAGGGAAGTTGTAGTAACATTTGCTGATAATGCCCATATTGTTGGTATCAGTCAGGATTATTTGTTGCATCAAATATCTGTTGCAGAATGATCTCTGTCTCATTTAAGTAACAACAGCATTTCTGAAAGAATATTGAGCATCTCACAAAATTACCAGAAGGCTGCAGAATTAGTCACACTTACAGTTGTCTAAGACCATTGTCATACTCTTCTTCACTTACGACATTTGTTGAGGCTTATCATGTGTCATATTGTTCTAAAAGGTTTACAAGAACTAATTAATGTAATTCTCACAACAATCCTATGAGGCAATATAGTAGGCTGAATAAAGGCCATGCAAAATATTCCACTCAAGAATATTACTCCTAATCCCCAGAACCTGTAAATGTCACCTTATGAGGAAAAAATGTCTTTGCAGATGTGATTAAGAACTTTGGCTGGGGAAGGTTATCAAGGATCAAACTAAATCTAATCAAAAATGTCTTCATAAGAGAGAGGGAGAGGGAGATTTGAAATACACAGAAGAAGACAAGGCAGAGATTCGAGTGATGTGGATGCACACCCAGGCATGCCAGCAGCACCAGAAGCTGGAGAGACAATGGAGGACTCTTCCCTTGGGCCTCTGGAGGGGGCATGGCCCTGCCAACACTGTAATTTCAGATTTCAGGTCTTCACAACTGTGAGAGAATCACTTCCTATTGCTTTAAGCCACTAAATTATGGTAATTTATTTTAGCAGCCCCAAGAAACGAATACAGGTAGATAATATTTCTGTCCTAATTTTGCACTGGGGAAACTAAAGCATGGAAGGAAAGATGATGGAACCTGCCAAGGTAAGTGGCAGAGCCAGGATTTGCACTCAGGCAGCTTAGTTGCAGAGCAAACCCAAATATAGAATAAGAATCCATTCCACTGAAGACAAATCACTGCCATCTCCACAATGTAGGCAACCATCCACAAAGACGCTGGTCCCCCACCCCACTTCTCAGCCCCCAGGATACATCAGAGACTCAGGGCTGGACACTGCTATTAGCAAAGTGGACACTTGGCAATAGGGGTAGCCAAGTCATGACTCACCTTTTCCATCAAGGGCATTTTATCATGAGTATTTTGACCAAGCACCAGAGTTGCTGCGGAAAGAGGCTGCCTGCTAGACACAAAGCAGGTCCTTCAGCCTCCCAGCTCTTGGGAGTCCACTATGTATTGGTTTCCTGAGGGCTGCCAGATCAAAGTACCACATACAGGGTGGCTTAAACAACAGAAATCTATTGTTTCACAGTTCTGGAGGCTGGAAGTCTGAGATCGAGGTATCACTGGGTCTGGTTCCTTCTGAGGTTTGGGAAGGAGAATCTGTCCCACGCCTCTCCCCTGGCTTCTGGTAGTTTGCCAGCAATCTTTTGGCACTCATTGGTATAGAAGCATCACCCCAATCTCTGCCTTCATCTTCACGTGGCTGTCCCTGTGTGCATGTGTGCCTCCAAATCCCCAGTTGTATGGGATCAGGGCCCACCCTGATGACCTCACACAATTTTTTGATTTTATAGAGAGACATGGGCCTTGCCTACCAACAAAATTTGACCTGTAGGAGATTCCTTAAACATAAAAAAGGATTCAATTGCTATATAGCTGAAAGAAGAATGAATGTACATTACACTGTCCCAATTAACAGATCCATCTGAGCTTTCAAAGCAAAATACCACCTTGAATTGTTATAGTGATGTTTACTTTCTGAAATACTTTCTCATCAGTACTTCCGGCTTATGCTAGATGGGAGGGCTGACCATCTGACTTTGAAATCTAAGAACTGAACCCACCACCCTAGGTAAATGTCCAAACTTAAGACCAGGAGGCAGGACCCTGGTATGGTGGGAATCAGAGTCATTTACTCATGCCCTCATTTATTAATTTCTTCATTCATCTGATTCATTAAGTCCCTCCCCTATACCAAGCTTATTTTAGTCTTACTCCCAGCACCAACACTGTGGAGCATTGAAAGAATGACCTCATTTCTTGGTAGCTCAGTTGTTTCCTCAATAGAATAAGATGATAAAATCTACATCATGAAGTTCTCTTATAGCCCTACACTCTAGAAAAAGACATTTCTGAAAATGCTGGATGTTCTGGTATTTTTTATAGGGAACATTAACCAGTCTAAGTGGGGTATATAAAAATATAAAGGATCTCTTTTCCAATTAGGAGGTGATATCATTTGGCTATGTCCCCACCCAGATCTCATCTTGAACTGTAGCTCCCATAGTCCTCACTTGCTGTAGGAGGGACCCAGGGGGAGATAATTCAATCATGGGGGTGGGTTTTCCCATGCTGTTCTCATGATAGTGAATAAGTCTCATGAGATCTGATGGTTTTATAAAGGGCAGTTCCCCTGCACACACTGTCTTGCCTGCCACCATGTAAGATGTGCCTTTGCTCTTCCTTCGCCTTCTACCATGATTGTGAGGCCTCCCCAGCCACGTTGAACTGTGAGTCCATTAAACCTCTTTTTCTGTATAAATTACCCAGTCTTGGGTATTTCTTCACAGCAGTATGAAAATGGACTAATACAGAAGGTATGCCTTCTTTGAGGTCATTGGTGTTGACTGCACACAGTCAAACACTCCATTTCCTCAGGGTGACTACCCTTCTGTAGTTGGAATATGACAAGCCAGGGACAGTAGGCTGAGGTTCAGTACAGAAACAGGTCTTCCTGAGCTCATTACCAAGGAAGAGAGCCAGGTTCTCAGGCTGCTGAGATGGGAAGAGGCTCTAAGCACCAGAGGAAACTGCAAGCACAAGATTGTTTGATTGTAGATGAATGTTAGAATTAAGCCACTGCCACGAGAACTACTGCTCTGGAGACTTCAAGTCCAACGAGAACCTAGAGATGGCATCTCAGGAAGGGATGTAGCAGAGCCACGGATGTGGAAGCACGTACACGGTGCCCTTGACTTGCTAGTGACTCCAGACAGAAGTACTGGAGCTCGAAAGACTTTTCAGGGTGAGGATGACATGTGGTAAAAAAATATCAAGTTTCAGTTCTGGTATGAGAACAAGCATGAGAATGTTCTGGTAGAGGGCTTTAGCCCAACACACATAGAAGAGCTTCCAGAGAAGAGGCTAGGCGTGGAATGCCTGATAAGGTGCCAGGAACATGACCCCCTGGGAAGTATGGCTTAAATATCCTTGGGAGCACTGATATTGATAGGGATAGTGACCTCACAGGCTTTAGGACTCAACATGAGACTCAAGAGGCATGAGACAATGTCAAAAAACACAGCACACAGTGCAAGAGTCTAGATAGATCTGTGGACTTTGATAGAATGTTGGTGGTCAAGCCATCCTGGCTAACATGGTGAAACCCTATCTCTACTAAAAATACAAACAAAAAAAATTAGCCAGGTGTGGTGGCGGGTGCCTGTAGTCTCAGCTACTCAGGGACTGAGGCAGGAGAATGGCGTGAACCCAGGAGGCAGAGCTTACAGTGAGCCGAGATCGTGCCACTGCACTCCGGCCTGGGAGACAGAGTGAGACTCCATCTCAAAAAAAAAGGAATGTTGGTGGTCAAGGAGTTAGAAAAAATGAGCATGAAACGTGACCATGATTGGTTCCTTTTAAGGACAAGTAGACAAGAATAAGATTCAAATGCAGGTCTGACATTGAGGATCAGTCCATGAGGCAAGGAGAAATGGAATGCAAAATTTGCCAGGTGTGGTGGCTCACCCCTGTAATCCCAGCAGTTTGGGAGGCTGAGGTGGGAGGATCACCTGAGGTCAGGAGTTCAAGACCAGCCTGGTCAACATGGTGAAACCCTGTCTCTACTAAAAATACAAAAATTTGCTGGGCATGGTGGCAGACACCTGTAATCCCAGGCTACTCAGGGGGCTGAGGCAGGACAATCGCTCTAACCCAGGAGGCAGAGGTTGCAGTGAGCCAAGATCAGGTCATTGCACTCCAGCCTGGGCAACAGAGCGAGACTCTGTCTCAAAAAAAGAAAAGAAAGAAAGAAAGAAAGGAAGGAAGAAAAGAAAAAGAAATGGGATGCAAAACTCTAAACCAGTGCAGAGATAGTAGGCAGTTGGAGAGGCCCACATGGCAAGCAACCAGTGGAGGCCCAGTCAGCTGGCATTTAGATGCCAGGATGTCTAACCACTGAGTGGGGCTGAGTTCTATACAAAAGCAATTCCCTTATTTAAGAAAAGGGGCAGAAGAAACAGTTATGAGAGATCTGAAGTACAAAGCAGGCATCAGTCACACTGAAGCAAGGCTAGATCTTGGTCACCATGTTTTGTACCACGCGATTTCACTTGCCCCAGCTGTGTTGATTGACTCAGACGTAAGTAAGCACCTGACCTAAGGGCAGGCAGTCCAGAGACTGGGCAAGGACCAACAACACGGTCTAAAGTGAAATAATGAGCTGACCCCCTCGAATTCTCCCTCAGTGTATCTTAGGAAACATGGAGAACTGGGGCCAGTTCAGAGGGAGCTAAAGCTACGGGAGCAAGAGAGGGGCCAGGGCAACCACAAAGGGCAACACTCAAGCTGGAATTAAGAGAAAACAAGAGTTATATCTAAATGGCAAAAAGCCACGTGGTGAAAAGAAGAATGAAAGGTACAGACAAGGGAGCAGAAATGCCTGGAGAAAGAGAAGCTGTGTGGTCTGTGAGAGTCATAGCACAGTTGGTCCTGCAAGCTGCCTTCAGTTTCAAATATGTCCTTATAATAAACATCCCTTTTCATGAGGTAACTCAAGGGAATCTGTTTCTTACAACCCAAATCCCCAGTTAAAACTGCAGAACCTAGGCCAAGCATGGTGGCTCACACTTGTAATACTAGCACTTTGGGAGGCTGAGGACGGCAGATGGTTCAAGCCCAGGAGTCTGAGACCAGCCTGGGCAACATGGTGAAACCTCGCCTCTACAAAAAATACAAAAATTAGCTGGGTGTGGTGGTATGCGCCTCTGGTGGGTGGGAGGAAAGATCAACTGAGCCCAGGAGGTCGAGGCTGCAGTGAGCTGAGATAGCACCACTGCACTTCAGCCTGAGAGACAGAATGAGACCCTGTCTCAAAAAAAAAAAAAAAGAAAAACTGTAGAACCTAGTGCCAGGGACCTTCCGACCAAGAACTCCTCCTACCTTTTTATGATGTGCAAGATGTGTCTAGGGTCAGGGTGGGGTAACATCCAGTGAAGGCTGAGTGGCCCTAACTTCAAGGTCAAAGAGCTTAAGAAATTGCAAGTCAAGGAGGTACAGTTGATCCACATGATTCACAGATTCTGTATTTGCAAATTTGCCTACTTACTAAAATGTATTTGTAACCACAGGATCAATACCTGTGGCTCTTTCCTCGGTCATTTGCAGAAGTGCACAGAAAATTTGAGTCACCCAATGTGCATGTTCCCAACAAGGTGAACAAGTTCAACTCTTTGCCTTCTTGCTTCAGTTCTCATACTGTAAATGTGTCCTTTTCACAGTCTATCCAGTGCCACCTTTTTCTTATTTTGTGCTTTTTCTTGGTGATTTCACTGTTTAAAATGCTCCCCAAACGTAGTGCTAAAGTGCTAGCTAGTGTTCCTAATCACGGGAGGGCCATGATGTGTCTTATGGAGAAAAGATGCATGTCAGATAAGCTTCATTCAAGCATGAGTTACAGTCCTGTTAGCCGTGAGTTCAATGTTAATGAATCAAAAATGTCTATTAAAAAGGTGCCTTTAAACAGAAACACACATAAAGCAAAGTTATGGATTGATCAATTGATGAAACTATTATGACCAGAGGCTTATAGGAACATAACCTTGTATTTCCCCTAGGAGCAATGGCTTAGTATTTGCTAATTCAGTGTTTTTGGTGACTTCATCAAACAGAACTACCTTGAACACCAAGAATCGACTATATAATACTTTAATATCTTGTTGGGGAATGACCCCATCAATCATACTCGGTGCTGTATCTTCAGTGTCAAACATAGCACCTGGTACACAGTAAGTATGCAATAAATATTTGTTGAACAGAGGAATAAACAAAGGAATTCACTCATTAAGAATCAAAACAACCAGCAGCCTGGGTCAGAAATTCTCTTTGCTCTTGAGAATCAATGGCAATGAGAGTCTTTCTAAAAAGCATGAGCGTCACTGCATAAGGGTGATAACCCTGGGGGTTTTTAATTATATCCTACCAATTATAACTACTGCTGCAAAAATCCCCAGTCTGTACTCAGTGCTTTCATTTCTAGAGCTGTTCGACAAGGCTTCACGGGCATCCCATAAGCCTCAGACATGGCTTGCTGGTATCGACTGTTGCCTCTAGAGGGGGAAACAGACATGGTGAATCTCATCTGCTTCTCTAGGGTCAGCAGTAACACAGGATTTGAAGCCCCTGGTGTGTGTGCCATGATCCTTAGCTAGGATTCATTTCCTCAAAATGAAGTCATTTTCTAAAGAGAATTATTTCGCATTTTGGTAATTGGAGGTGTCACTATAACCAGAATTGCAATTTTAGTGCTTCTGTGTTGAGGCAATCTGGGACTTAAATTTTACTTCATTATGTTTCATTATAAATATTTCTACTGTCAAAACAGAGTTCAGTTGGCAGTCTTTGCCCAGAAGCATCTCAGAACTAATTTAGCATGAGGAATTTAAAGCTGTCTTTCTCCAGCCTTGTTTTCTAGGTCGTCCTGGAAGCAACAAGAACAGAAGGATGGAGGCACACAGCATTCATGGCTCCCAGCATGCACTTTAATCTTCTCCCCAGCACAATTATCTTACTAGGCACTGAAAAATCTATTACCCCGATTTACGGCAGCTCTGGAATCATAAGAAAGCACAAATTGTTCCCATTTTGATTGGAAAAGATAAATTGCAATCACTTCGGAAGGAAGCTTAACACTGGAAGCTCTTGTCAACCAGAGTGATTTTAGTTGGAGAATAAAGAGCTGGTCACAGAAGACAGCAGAGGAAGAAACAGTTTCTAAGGTATCATGGTTCTGATCACAAGTGAGGCTGTACGTGCTCACTTGCACAGGCTGGAAGGAACATTGCCAAATGTGAATTTAGCAAGACTAATAAATGACTCATATATTGTATGTCATGTTCATATTAGCAACAATGAAACAGATTGCAAACACCAGGTAAAGTGATTAACACAATATTTGCCATGCCCAGAGAAGCCAGAAATACTATTAGAGTTCTCTCTTTGATTTTAAGCTCGGGTGTTAAGAGTACAGGCTAAAATATTAAGCACAAATTTGCCCCATTCCAGGGCATATGGCTTAGGTAAGAGAGTAGCAAAACTAAAGAAGTGTTAAGTGCTTCAGTCTTATAGGAAGACAATTTTTCAAAAAAAAATTTTAGAAACAACCTGTCGCCCAGGCTGCAGTGCAGTGGTGCCATCATAGCTCACTGCAGCCTTGGCCTCCTGGGCTCAAGTGATCCTCCCTCCCCAGTCTCCAGAGTAGTTGGGACTACAAACACATACCACCAAAGTTGGCAAATTTTTAAAAACCTATATTTTGTAGAGACAGGGTCTCACTATGTTGCATAGGCTGGTCTTAAGTGCATGCCTTCAAGCAATTCTCCTGCCTCGATCTCCAGATTGAGCACTGGAGTTACAGTTGTGGCCACCACACCAGCCAGAAGACAAATTTTAGAGTAAGCAATGGAAGCTGCAGAGAACATTAAAGGGAACACGGAACTAAGAGTACAAGGACCTAGGTTTGAGTATCTACCTGTCTATCCAAAATGGCTATACCACTTGAAATAAGCCATTTGGATTTTCTGGGTCTTAATTTTGTCATCAGTAAAGTGAAGATAATTAAAAACTTTCCTCTCCACAAAACAAAGTTAGAAAAAAATGCTGTGAAACCATGTGCAAGGTTCTTAGAAGTCTGCATATTAGCTTTGTATGACATTTAAGGGTTGGAAGAAAATTATCTAATGTAAATTTAATTTTTTTTTAATGCAACTGTTCATAAAGAGACTGTTCACTCAGATTCTTGCCCTGTACACAGTCGAGGCAGTTGTGCAGGCAGAATACATAGTCAGGACACCTGAATTACTTTCCCAGCTCTGCCACTGACTAGCTATGAAGTCTGAGTACGTCACAGCCACTTTAGATATGAATTGAGTCATCTAGAAAATGAAAGAACTGGACTAGGTGTTTCTAATGCCCTTTCCAGTTCTAAGATTTTATAAAGGACTTTTTTTTTTCCATCTGTTGTTCTTAGTTACAGATACTTCCGATCCCTTCCCGTGTTCAGGGATCTTGTTTATTTCAACTCCACTGGAAGCAGCAGGGCAGAGAGGACTACTGAAAGCAAAAGAATGAATTTCTTTTCTTCTTCATTTCCGAGGTCCTATTATAATTCATGGGACGTGAAAAGGGGGATGATTAAATTCAGGATTTCTGATTTCTTGATAGAAGATTATTTGGAAGGAAAGTTGACTTTGCCACGCGTCGCAAACTCCTGAAAGTGATCATATTTGAGCTGAGTGGTTGTATAAACCTGTGTTCAATAAAAGCATATCGATTGGGCAAAGCAGTCTTCCAAAGCTGAGAGATAGGATGCAGTGAGCATGCGGCGGGGTAAGAGCACTCCTCAGACTTCAATAATGTATTGTTAACTGGCGTAATCTTCTGAGAAAGTGCAAGACCTCAAATTAACAGCACTGAATTGAGTCTAATAACTACATTTCACAACATCATATCTACTCCTCAATCAATACTTAATTTTCTCATACAGCCCTCGACCTCCTGCAAGCTTTCATTGTGTTTTGCAGAGAATATCATTGACCTCGAGGAACGCCGGTCACCTACAACCCTAATACCCCCAAAAAGCCAAAGGCATCTTGAAATATTCCTGAGACAAATACAGGCTAAAATGCACACCCAGGATAAAAATTGTTCTACCACATTCATTTCCATATTGTGTCAGATCTGTCTGATCTTCATCTTACTGGAAGCCTAAAGTGACTCAGGTTTGGAAATCAGCCTGCACTTTTAGAAGTAACTTTAAGAGACTTGGCTTGAAGTCACATGAGTCAAATCAGCAAATTCATACTCTGAGGTCGCTTTTTGCTGCCTAAATTTCATATTCTACAATCCTGGAGCTTTGATCACAGAAGTTCAGCAGGTCTAGAGGGAAAATGACTTTTTCCATTTCAGTTAACAAAGGTTACTCTGGAGTGTGACAGGAGGATTAACTCTGAATCTTTGGGGACTTTCTTAATATTTTGCTCCAGCATCTCATTGTTGTACATTACATAGCACAGGTATTATTCAAGATAGGAAGAGGATTTTCCAAAATAAATAATATCTTTTCTACTTACTCATTCAATTCATAAATCAGGTGCTGAGTTGACATTTCTTCCAAAGATAAATAATGTGAAGGGGGCAGCCGTCTCTTCACATTTCCCAAAATGTTCTTTGGCAATAATCAAGTGTTGCTCTTCCCAAGGTCTGGTTAAATACCACTTTAACATTTCTATTTATATGAGGTTTCTGTTGTCAATATCACAAATTACCACAAACTTGTCCACATCCAGCAGGAAAATGGGTGCATCATTGTCCCAGCCTTTCCAGAATAATTATTGAGATTCATTATGATTAAATTGGCTCCAGTTGCACGATCCCCCCTGAACCAGTACCTGAGAGCAGGGTAGATGGCTTAACCTGGGCATCATGTTCCAATCCTGGATCCAGACAGAAAGCACAGCTCTTTCACCAAGATAAGTGTGAACGGATCTTGGGTAGCAAAAATATTGTGCAATTGCTGGACATCACTGTATTTAAAACTTTTCACCAGCTTCATTATAAACTTATGAGTGCATTATATTCTTAACTATTACTTCATTGTTGGACATTTTAGATTGTTTCTAGTGGCTTATTATTAAAAAGTAGTTGCCCAAACAATAACTTTGCCCTGGAATATTCTTTTTATTTAAGATCATTTTCTTAAAATATATTTGCAGTAACAGAACTATTGAGTTAAATAGAATAAATACTTTCAAGTCTCTTAACACACATTGCCAAATTTCTTTCCAGCAAGGATTTTTCACTTTATTTTTCTGCTACCATTCTGTGAGAATTTCCACATCGGTGCACTCTTTCCCAACATGAAGCATATTCATCTCCCTTCATCTGTGCCAATTTGAGAGGTTCAAAGAAGACCCAGAGGGAGCTTGATAAAAATCAACGGATCTGATCATGTGACTTTGCTGTATACAGGATTTCAATGACATCCTGCTGCCTTGAGGACCAAAGTCCAAACTCCCTGGGATGATGCACAAGGCTTTCTAGGATGTCAACCCCAATGGTCTCCCCACCTTTGTCTCTGCTGCTTTCCAATCCAGCCCTGGAAAACTGAACAACTTAGAATTCCTCAGACTCTGCATCTACATTCATATTTCTACATGTTTGCATACACTCTTTCTTTCTCTCTTTATCATTCTATTTCCAATCCAAGAATTCCCTCAACCCGTATATAACATCTAATTCAGGTCTCCATCACACAGTATTGCATTAATCCTTTGCATGATGACCCTTTCCCATACAAAAATATTTTCTGTGGTGGGGGCCAAAAATACATATTTTTCTGCAAATACTAGGCCCTGGCACAGTGTCTGGCACCAAAAAAAAAAAGACATACAGTAAATAATCGTCAAATGAATCACAAGTGGGATGGAAAGAGAATGGATATTGACAAAAAAGAGTGAAAAGAAAATTGATAAGGTACAAAGAAAATCTGCATTTGTCCTCTGTGATCTTGAAACAATATTGAGGCGCTCTGAGCTTCCTTCTTCACAACATTATTTTAAGATCATATTGAGTATATCAAAGTGCTGTATGACTCTCAGATGGTATAATAAATAATACACTTTAAAATATTCTTTAGGGTTTTGAGAAGCCCTGGCTCTGCAATGCTTCAGGAATATCCCAGTGTTTTATCACCTTCACAAACCTCACACAATCATATGGGGGAGGAAAAAGTGGCAGATGGGAAAATAAAGAGTATTTAGGAGAAATTACAAGCAGACAGCACTCTGGAGGTTCTAGGGTGAGCTCCAGCTTTTCTATATAGAAAGCAAATCTAGAGTTGTAGTAAACAGTGCTGCTGAAAGCCATTAACTCAACGTGTTGTTGGGGTTGAAATGACTAAAAGAGACATTTTACGCTCTCTGGATCAGGGTTGCATAGAAAATGGAACCCTGGAAAAGGGCGTGTAATCAACAATACAGCCAGTGCAGAAAGGCTGTGTACCACCTCACAAAAAAATAAACCCAGAAAAGAGGCCAAGAAGGGCAACTAAGTGATCATAGGAACGGATCAACATCTAAGGCCAAAAAAGATTCATTTAAAAAGATAAATTGGCTGAAAGACTCCAAAACATGCCTCTACCTATCTGCAGGCTCCAGCCCTAATTGAGGCAACAGAGCATTATGCAGAAGAATGAATATTCAGAAGAATGAATATGCAGATTATGCATATCAGAGCTGATTGATGGCTTTTTGGCCCTTCAGCTGGCAAACGCTGACCCTGGCACCCAAGAGAGGCCATTTCACAGCTTCTGGAAAAAGAGGTTATTTTCACGGCTTCTGGAAAGAGAGGCTGGGTAAGACAGCTGCTGTCACTTCCCATAAGCCACTCAAGAAGAGTGGCCACACACACCTCGACGGGTTCTGTCGGGCAGAGGCAGGGCCTGGAGCTTGCGGACATTACCAGGATATACTGAGGATTAATTAGACCATGTCTCTAAAGTACTTTGAAATCCTTGGAGGGAGGTCTTTTAATTATAGTATTGGCCGGTAGCAAGTGGAAAAATAGATAGGGAAATAATACCAGTTTTGTCTGGGTAGGAAAGAAGAGTCACCATTTGGATAATTTTCTTGCCTCAAGTAATGTATCTCTGTTCTTCCTCCTCCCTGTTCTAGAACCTAGATATTGCTTGGATGAGACACAGCAACGTTACGTCTCCATTTGCTCATGGAGGGTGCTATAGCTGTTTTTTTTTTTTTTTTTTTTTTTTTTTTTGAGACACAGTCTAGCTCTGTCACTCAGGCTGGAGTGCAGTGGCGTGATTTTGGCTCACTACAACCTCCGCCTCCCAGGTTCAAGCTATTATCATGCCTCAGCCTTCCAAGTAGCTGAGATTACAGGCATGAGCCACCACATTCAGCTAATTTTTGTATTTTTAGTAGAGACAGGGTTTTACCTTTGTGGCCAGGCTGGTCTCGAACTCCTGGCTCATTTGATCCACCAGCCTTGGACTCCCAAAGTGCTGGGATAGTTGTTCTTTTTCTTGATATTATTATTCAGATGTATTACTCTTCAATTCATTTTTGAAAATTGCCTTTTAAGAAGTAAAGATGCCGCTTTTCTCTGCCTATTTAAACTTTATATTAGTTGAATAGAAAGAGCATATTTACCTTTATTCAGTTAAAAGATTTGGTTTTAGATGTAATTTGTTTGCTGTTAAATTTATTCCCTATTGAGGAGTAAATACCGGCTAGTAACTGCTTGTCACAGGCACACGATGCTGTCTAAGTTTCTAGGAAATTAAGTTGTACTTCAAACTTCAAATGAGAAAGCCAGGCAGGGCTTTTTAGTTGTGACAACATGAGCAGGTCCAACTCTAAGTTTAAGAGTTTGTAATGAGACATTCTCCAGAAGAGACTGAAATAATCCGAATTTTGGCTCACACAGCATTGTGCTGCATTTAGTCATTTGTATTTAGGAAATAGGAGGTTTGACTTTGTTTCCATTATCATTTCAGGATTAATCATTTAGGATTAATCAGTTCAATTAATGATATTAATTAGGAGGAAGGAATTAGATTATCACCTAGACTTAGGTTCTAATTTTAATAAGTTAAAAAATAATTTGGAGTGATGGGTCCTACCTTGGCATTATGGGCCTTAGAATGCAGAAAGCCGCATTGAGTTTCTCCAGGTTGATGTGCTAAAAAATGAGGGTGAAAAATGACAGGTGCACACTGGACTTGCAGGTTTGCATGGTGCTTGGCACAGATATGCCTCTCATTCCTTGCAACTTGCCGTTAAGGCAGGAAAATGAATGTGGGTTGAAAGTGGATGAATGGAAGCTCGGAAAGGGAATAAGAGAAGCCCAGGGCACAGTCACTTCCTGTAGCTCTCCAATTCAAAGGCATCCCAGGTGTAAGCCCACAGTTCAGTGTATGGCCGAGACGAACTACCTGGCGATTAAACTGCAGCCAGCTGCCTTCAGGCATCAAAGGCCTTCCCCTGGGGTATCCAGAGGCCCTGCCTACATGTTAGTAGCCATATACGAAACCATGGGTGTCTACTTGGGAATTATATACCCCCGGAGGCATCCCTAAAGGCAGGTGAGGGCGTCCAGCCAACATTTGCAAGGTCTGCTCGAGGGACTCTTTTCCTGACACTCTGCAATGCAACACAAGAATATTTTTATCCTTAATTATACAAGAAGCAACCTGAGTGAGAGAATTAAGACCATTTGACAGATCAATAAAGAAAAATGAAATCTCCACAGGTCAGGGATTTGGATGCTTTTGTCTTAATTGCTTGAGGATCAATCTTTCTACGAATCTTCCCAGAGCCCTTGTCAGGCCCTCACCATGGCCCCTCCCACCTGGCCCTCTGGGTCAAGGGCATACAACACTGGATTGGATGATTTCCAACTATGGATCATCTTTTTCATTTGCATTATGATTTCGTCTTTGATCCATTGGGCTATTTAGACATGTGGTTTAATTTCTAAATATATGGGGAGTTTTTCAATTTAATCTTCTTGCTATTGATTTCTAACCTAATTGCGTTGTGGCAAGAGAATGTGGTCTGAATATTACCAGTTCTTTGAAAGTAATTGATAGTTGCTTATGGCCTACTATATGGTCAATTTCAGTAAATGTTCCATGTGTGTCTGTGAAGAATGCACATTGGGGCAGAATTCTACATATGTTCAATAAATAAAGCATGGTAATTGTGTTATGCAAATTTTCTTTACCATTTTTCAGTCTGTTTGACATATCAATAACTGACAGAGATGTGTTGGAATGTCCCACACTGGTGGTGGGTTTGTCAGATATTTCTTCAATTTAGATCTATCAATTTTTGTTTTATATATTTTGAAGATATTTTATTAGGGGCATACACATTTGAAATATTAAATCTTCCCAGTAAATTGAATCTTTATTATTAAAAAGTGATCCTCTCATTCCTCAATAATGCTTCTTGCCTTAATATCTACTTTTGTTTGACAGTAATATGACTGTCACAACTTTCTTTTTAATTGTATTTGACAGGTATACATTTTTCCATCCTCTTTCAACCTTTCTGTTCTTATAAGAAATATTTCTTAGAAATGTCATTTCACTAGATCTCTTTGTGTTTTCCCCCAAAATCTGTTTTTCTGACAATCTCTTTTAAGGTATGTAAATTCAGCTTATTTACTATTTTTGAGATAAATAAATATACCAAAATTTGTTTCTAATATCTTATTGTTAAATTTGTATTTGTCTCTCCTTTTCTATGCCTCTTTTATTTCCCTTTCCTAAATTTTAATGCTTCTTTTTTCTTTTTTCTTGGTCTTTTGGGATGGACTGAAAATTTTTACTTGTTTTATCATATTTTTCATGTATTCCCTTTACTGGCTTGGAAATTAAAGCACCCTAAATCTGATATTTTACTGCCTTTGAAATTGTGCTATGCATCTTTAACTTAAAGTTTAGTAATAGATTATATCTCTTTTCCAAGGAGACAAGGACTTCAAAGAACTTTTATATAACCACTATTCTTTCCCTGATACAACTGACAAACACAGTTGACAAGTGCTTCCATTCTGGGACTTTTTTAAAGACAAAAATGAATCATTATTCTCTAATCTACAAACTCTTTGCTTCAATGTATGTATTTGCCATTTTATTGGCTCTGCATTCCTTTTTGCCTCTGAGACTTTCCATCTGTGATCATTGTTTTTTCTTTCTGAAATACACCCTTCAGATGATTGTTTTATGCTGATTTGGAAGTGGTAAATCCTACACACCTTTATCTAAAAACAAAAGGTCTCTATTTCTCTCTCACTTTTAAAAGACAATTTTTCTAGATATGGAATTCTAAGATAACATTTCTTTTCTCTCATGAATATATTATTCCACTATTTTCTGTCTTCCATGTGACTATTGAGAAGTCCACTGACTAATTGATATCCTTCATAGGTGATCATTTTCTCTGACAACTTAAAAGTCTTCTCTTTGGCTTCAGTATTGTAAAGTTTCACTAAGCTGTGTCTTGGTATGGGATCAATATATTCACCTCTTTCAACAGTCTTGCAATTTCCCAGCAGTGATTTCTTCAAGTGTTGTCTGGCTTGATTCACCCTATTTTCTCTTTCTAGAAACTCTTAGATTTTTCGTATACCTTTTCATTCTGTGCTCCCTCTTAAATTTTGTATTTCTCATCTCTCTTCTCTGCATGTACTCTAGATAGTTTCTTCAAATATGTCTTCTTGTAATTCTCTTTTTAGATGTGTCTAATTCACTGTCTCATTATCCCACCAATGATTTTTTTCAACAATTATAATTTTTATTTTCAGAAGCTCTCTTTTGTTCTTTTCTGAATTGTTTTGGATCATCCTGTCTCCTGTTGCTGGCTCATGTCTGGGAGTTCATCCCCTATGAGTGGTAAGGGTTAACTTTCTAAGATAGACACCCCGAAGGTTGGCCTCCCCGAAAAGAACTTGGCCTCTTGCAAAGCTCCATGGAAACCAGCCACAGCTCTGTGCTTAAGGCAATCAATCCTAGTCAACCTCAAAGGTTGGCCTGCAGCCCTCTGGCCATGCCTGGGGATATGCTGCACTTCCTCATCGATGAACACTGAGTTGGCAGACCAGCGCTGGAGCCAAAGTTCTGCCATATCATATTGCTATTGTATCTCTTCCCAACCAATGCAATCTAAAAGCCCCACAGCCCAAGGTTAGGGTCCTCCTGTGGACTCTGATGTCTGCCTCTGTACCAGCCTAACTCAGTGCATTTTATCCAATAAACACTATCTCATCTCCATGAGTTGATGCCACATCTCAGTTTAGTACCAACTTCCACATCAAGATGCTGCTGTTGGCATCTGCTCCCAAGATAACCCTTTTCCTCCTGCTAGCTTACTGCTCAAGCCAGAGGTTAGTTTCAGTATTCTCCCCTCCATCACTGACATGCTTTGAGAGAAAGTTCCCCAAGAGCTTTGGAGAATGCTAGGAGAATGCTAGGATCTAAAACGTTGGTAATAGGCAGTTTGTTCTCATCCCAGCCTGCAGATTAGAATCACTTGAGGAGTTTTTAAATATCCCAGTATCCAGGCAGCACCCAAGATCAATATATCAGAATCTGTGGGTGTGGAACCCAAGCATCAGTATAGGGATGCAAAGATAAATAATTCGTGATCTCTGTCCTGGATAAGCTCACAGACACAGGAGGAAACAGATAAGCAGACTATCAAAACAATGTGACACAGGCCACATTAAAGAGCTGAAGTGGATCAGAATACACCACCCCAAGATACGCCACTTTGGCATATGTATTATTATGAGCTGAAGGCAACTGAGTATCAACAGATACAGAAAGAAGACTTCTCAGAGATTTTCTTATCTGACTAAAAGCAGAAACTTCTGAGAAATGAAGACTGCCATAAATCCTCTCTCCAGCAGTTTTATAGCCATGAAGAAGATGAAAAGTCACCAAGATGAGTCTGCAGAGGGAAACCTTGCTAAAATAACCCTTATCTTCCATGAGTTTCTGCACACACGTTCACCTTCCCACAATTTACCACCATCCCAGAAGCCTAAACCTCCCTTTTCTTTGTCTAGTCACTTCTCCACAATGTATTACCCTTTGTTAAAATGGTATATAAGCTTCCAATCTAACTGCTTCTTGGGGTTTTCTCTTTCTTGTGAAGCTCCTGTGCACAAAAAAAATTAACATCAATAAGGAAACATATCTTTTCTCCCGTTAACCTGTCTTTTGCCAGTTAATTCACAGTCCCCAGTTACTGAGTCTGAGTAGAGGAAACACCTTTCTGCCTCACCCCAGATATGTGTGTATGTATTAGGAGCAGAGAGAACACAGTTTTGGAGCAGGACATGTGGTGTGGTGAATTCACCATCACATCCTTATCGCTATGAAGAGTTGGGGGCTGGGGGGCAGAATTTCAGGGACAAATTCACAGAAAAGGGAGGGGATGCCTGTGCTGTGTTGAAGATTAAATAGAAATTTGTGTTAAATGCAGTGGCTCATGCCTATAATCCCAAAACTTTGAGAGGCTAAGGTGGGAGGATCACTTGAGGCCAGAAGTTTGAGACCCATGTGGGCAACAAAGCCAGACCTGCCTCTATTCTCTCTCTCTCTATATATATATATAATGTGTGTATATATACATATATATATAATGTGTGTATATATATAATGTGTATATATATAATGTGTATATATACATATAATGTGTATATATATATAATGTGTATATATAATGTGTATATATATAATGTGTGTACATATAATGTGTATATGTGTATATATATAATGTGTATATATAATGTGTATATATATAATGTGTATATACATATAACGTGTATATATATATGTATATGTATATATGTATATAAATAAATAAATAATTAGCCAAGCATGATGGCATACATCTGTAGTCCCAGCTATACAGGAGGCCAAGGCATACTCCACCCTGGGTGACAGGGTGATACCCTGTCTCTAAAAATAATTTTTAAAATAAAAAATAAGAATTTGCCAGGTGGGAATAATTCCAGGCAGACGGAACAGCAGAGGCAAGGCACACAGGCACAAGAGAGTGGAATGCCTCAGGCATTTCAATACAGCTAGAGAACAGGCAGTGTCAAAAGCCTCTTAGAAAGATAGGAAAAGCCTGAGCCAGGAGCTCAGACTTTTTTCAGAAGGCAATGAAGGGGTATTGATGGATCATAAACACTAATTACTTGGTTAGATTTGCATTTTAGTAACAGGTAAGGAAACAACAACCCCACTACTGTTCATGTTGCTGTCATAAAGAGGCTGGACTATCATTTTCAAGTGTGGCTTTTGGATGTGCATGGAGACCACAGGGCTAGGCCACACCCTTCTAGGTAAGGAGTGTGGTTGCCCCTGAAGAAAACAGAGTACCACTATCAGTCCCCTTGGGAAGACTGGAGATTCTAGGACAGAAATGGAGGGCTTAGAGGTTTTTTGCCAAAGGGCAGGGAGATCTCTACAAATGCCTAGAGGAGCTCCCTGCATGAAGAGGACACATGGTCTCTGCCATGGTGCAGCAGAGAAAAAACTGAGCAGGGAGCACAAACACCTCCCCCAGCATCTCTGAGCATCTCTGGTGACAAGTACAAAACAGCTCCTTGTATTGTCATTCGCTGTTTTTCTCATGGAGAGAAAAAGCCTTTTTTAAGTGCTTACATGCCAGATCTGGTGTCTGCTGTGAGGTAGGAAATTAAAGAAAAGGGTCTATGTCCTGAAGTAGCCATGGGAAAATAGAGCTATAAATGTCGGCAGAGGCAGCAGCCATGAGTAATGGCATCCCCAAAGACAGGCTCTATCTCAAGGACGGGAGCAGGGAACATGCGGTCCAGCTGACCCTCCCACCCCCAAAGCATCTTCTCCACCATCTTTTAGGTAGACTGGGATGTCATGTTATTAAGAGAACCCAGGGGTCCTCAAATATAGTGTGGGCCAGGGACCACAGGGGAGGAGACTGGAAGCAGGAAACTCTGTTAAGAGGATCCATGCCTAGTTAGGAAATGACAATGACCTAAGACAGTGAGGATGGAAAGGAGGGGAGGAGAGACATTTAGGAGGTAGACTGGCCAGGGTATAGTAAAATAGGCCAGATGCCAGGAGCAGGAGGAGAGTAATGATCTTGCAAATGAGAATAAAGGGAGTATGCATGAGAAGCAGCAGGGAAACTTCCTGAGGAGTGTAGCGGAGAAAAAAATTAAGTTAACTGGGATGCAGCCTTTTCTAGTTCAGAGAGGCAAGCTTTAAAAGTAAGGGAGCAGAGACTTAGCAGGAAATAAAGGATTCCACTCCTCTAGACAATGAAGACAAAAACCATGCCCTGTCTTCTCATCTGACAGGTCCCAGCTTGTGGCTGAATACGTGTTTAATGAATGAACAGAAGAAAAGAAACCTTTAAACATATACACATATATTAGCAAATGAAAACGTATCAGTCTGGCAAAGTGAGCCTGCTGCATAGTAAGAGTTAGGATTCAAGCCCAAATTAGTCTTGTTCCAAATCCTATGTTCTTTCCACCATGACATCCAAGGCGCTAGAGGAACTTGGGGTGGTTTTTTTTTTCCGTTTGGTTTTTTTCACTGAGAATGTGTCTCAGCTTTGTTCCAACAGCACAGCTCTCTTCATGAGGGCCACATGCCTCATGCCATGTGACGGACGTGGTATGTGTACAAGGAGATTGAACCACAGAGGTGCCAGGTATTACACAGCTAATCAGGATGTGAAGCTGAATTCACCACACCGCCTGTCATGCTCTAAAACTGTGTTCTTTCCACCATGAAAGGCGGATTCAAAGCTTGCCTTGGCTTCTTAGTGGTCATATTCTCAGTCTCAATTTCCTCATCTACTCAACAAAGACACCACAAGGCCTCACTAACAGGGCTGCTGTGCAAGCTGAGTGAGGAGATGCATGCAGAGAGTGGGGTGCAGCCTCTGGCACAGAGCAGGTGTCCTCACTACTGTTTGTCTGCATGGTGGGCAGAGTGATGGCCCCCAAGGACCCCACATCCTAATCCCCAGAACCTGCGGATATGTTAGGTTGTATGGCAAAAGGAACTTGGCAGATGTGTTCTACATTGTGGATCTTGTGACAGATCTGGAGGAGCCTGGATTATCTGGGTAGGCCCAAGAGGATCACAGGAGTTCTTAAAAGTAGGAGGAGGAGGCCAGGCACCGTGGCTCATGCCTGTAATCCTAGCATTTTGGGAGGCCAAGGCTGTCAGACCACTTGGGCCCAGGAGTTCAAGACCAGCCCAGCCAACATGGTGAAACCGCATCTACTAAAAATACAAAAATTAGCAGGTGTGCTGGTGCATACATGTAGTCCCAGCTACTCAGGCGGCTAAGGCAGAAGAATTGCTTGAACCCGGGAAGAGGTTGCAGTGTGCCAAGATCATGTCACTGCACTGAAACCTGGGCAACAGAGCACGACTCTGTCTCAAAAAAAAAAAGCCCAGCTACTCAGGAGGCCGAGGCAGGAGGATCCCTTGAGCCCAGGAGGTCGAGGATGCAGTGAGTTAGGACTGCACCACTGCACTCCAGTCTGGGCAACAGTGAGGCCCTGTCTCAAAACAAAAGAAACAAACAAAAAGTAGAAGGAGGAGGAAAAAGAAGAGAATTAGAGAGAAAGATATAAAAATGAAAAAAGAAAAAAAAAGGTAAGTGAGAGATGACAGAGACCATGCTGCTGGCTTTGAAGATAGAAGAGGCAGCCATGAGCAAAGGAAGGCAGGGAGTCTCTGGACGCTGGAAAAGGAAAGACAATGGATTCCCTAGAGCCTCCAGCAAGGAGGCTGCCATCACTAATTCTAAGCCATGTCAGACTGCCGACCTGCAGAACTACAAGATAATACATTTGTATTGTTTAAGCCACCACGTTTTTGGTAATTTTCCCAGCAGCCATAAGAAATTAACACAGTCTGGAGGAGTTAAGGATGCTATGCTGTTAGTTGTTCTGCGTGCCAGAGTCATGCTTCTTCAGAAGTATACTAGGATACACTATAAGCCATTTCAGGGCAGGGACTACGGATGATATCTGCAAAGCTCTAGGAGCATCACTTGATTTTGTCTGTGCAACTTCCTAGGAAATTCTGCCAATGCATCAGGCCACTAGGAAATGCCTCTAAGGGAAGAGCCTGTCCCCTCAAGACCACTCCTCTGTCACCCCAACATCCAAATACAGGAGACTGGGCTTCCAGCAACTAACCTCAGGCTCTGTCAGCAACTCAGAGCAGGTGGCACGTGAGAGGATGATGGGTCTGCTAACATGTTACATACCTTGCATGTCCCTTGGGCTATGAGATGTGAGCAGAGGTTTCTTGCATCCTGTCCAGGAGTAAGCATGTAAGGGCCTGTGCCTGTGTCCCCCTGAGACAGGGGTCATTCAGGGTGGTTGCAGGAGAATGGAAAATTCCCAGCAGCAGTTTAACCTGATTAGCAAAAGAAAAACTGTTGAAATAGCTGCAGAAGTTTGGGGCTGATAATACTCTGAACAACCAGGGTGTGGGCCAAGCTAAGACTAAGACCAACTAGACCCAACATGGCACTGGATTTGACCTAGGTTTCTCCTAGGAGTTTGTGATACACTCATTAATATACTAAATATATTAATATATTAAACACAGCCAGCGTTGTGACCATTCTGGGAAAACCGGTATTTGGTGTAAAAATGGGTGGCACCACAGTTCCGAGAAGTCTCCACCTTTTTCCAGGAATTGTCCTGAATATTCCTTTGTTTAAACAAACACATAAAGGCAGCAGCCCCAAACCCCCTTGAGCATGGCTCTCTCTTGAATACTCCTGCACTCCCCTTTCTTGAGTGTATACTTTTCACTTTGCAATAAATCTCCATACTTTCACTACTTTACAACTCTTCCTTGAATTCCTTCTCAAGATGCTGTCAAGAGCCTGGACACCAGCTGGGGTTGAGGCCCTGCTGGTGTTTGGCGACACCTTCCAGCCCCCTGGAATCCCTTTTTACCCCCACCTTGGAGGCCTCAGAAACACACATGTGTTACTACAATTAAAAAAAAAAATTAGGTCTCCATTTGCCTGGGTCCCTGTGGACCCTGGAACATGCAGCATGAGCTAGAAGTATCCTTCTACTGTGTTAAGCCACTGAAATTTGGGGATTGTCTGCAATCTTGATGCATTTTATTGAATGAGGGTAGAGTCAGCTTTCGTAATCTCTTCCAAAAATTCTACTATTTAACCACAGTTAATACTGTCACTGCTTAATTCTACTACTTACCAGGGTTTTTAGAAATTACTTACTTAAGAAGGAGGCTGGCAGTTTGGAGCTCCATCTCTCTCAACAGTATTTTTGTCAGAATTTTAAGTCATGACAATAAAAAACAAAAGTAAGGTGCTACTATAATATCAAGCCTGAAGTGCACATTCTGCTGTAATGTTTACAGACCTCTTTTCCCCATGTTTGTAATGTGACCCACAGAATAAACCTGAGGTAGGAATTGTTCATTCTGTCCTCATCTGAGAGCTAAGAGCACAGCGGTTCAGAGAGACCATGAAGTGATAGAAGTAGGACTAGAACCCAAGTTCAAGGGGCCCAGAGCCCCCTCCTCTGTGCCTCACTAATAGTGAATACCTCAAGGATTATGTTTTCATCTCATTTCTAAACACCAGTGCCCTATACTTAACATAATAAAACCAGTGTAAGAACTAAAAGTGCTTTACACCAAATTATAGCAATATATCACAAAGCTTAGCATAACATTACGAATAGCTCATTGAACCAAGGCAGTTTGTTTGCAGAGTAAGCAAGCAGATTTTCTGCATAATATAGCAGTGCAGCTGGTAATAGCAGCCACTGAAATAAAAGCTGGGGCCGGTGGGGGCAGCCTCATTTAGGGACAAGTAGTAGACCCTAATGAAATTGCATTTTGGCCATATCATCCTCCTGAGAAAATTCCCCTTGAGGTTTTCCATTTGAATCCTGGGCATATTTATGAAGATCAAAGTAATGGCTTTTTAAAATTAATTACATGAATTTGTAGCTCAACAACATTGAGTGAAAGGCGGGTGTTGTACCCCATGCCTTGTTACAGCTGTACATCACACACATCAAAAGCCCAGGATGCCGGAGAGAGCACGTTCCCGGCTACATCAGCCCCCAAGCCGCCGGGACGAACGTGGAAAGAGTACAAAAGATCAGTCCCCAAAGTTGTTGTGACAGCTTAATTGTATTATAGTGCTCGGATAATTCCCATTTATTTGGCTTTTTCCTCAGAGCAAATGCTGGCCCCCCAAGCATAGCTATTACCAGGAGAATTAAGATTCACAACTTTGATGGGTCCTCTCGCTCGCTCCCTCTAATACCAGCCCTGCTCAAAAGTCCTGGTAATTGTTCCACCCCGATCAGGACTTCCCCCAGCCTTCGGCATGCTGAGACCTGACAGCAGCTAACTAATTGCAATTAAAATCTGCCACGTGAGTGGAAGAGAATAACATAAATTAATCAGTACATTAGCAGAATTACATTTAAATGTTCAAATGTGCATTCAACATAGTGGGACATTTTAAATTATAATGCAAAGTGCTTCATTATGGATGCTGATATTTTAATGAGGAAATGTGATGTTTGGTTAAATAGGAGTACAATATAGAGACTTCCTTAAAATTAGCATCAATGATGCATTTTAATTCAAAAAACAAGTTGTGGTCTGTGTAATTCCTGCATATCAATGTGGAAAAATTGCCTGGAGCTGTGGAAACAGTTGAACATCTCATTCTCTGAAGAATTAATAATTTCAGCTGTACTAACTAGCACTTTATGTAAATTGTCAGATAAATCACAGCAATAAATAAAGGTTTTAGAAGAACAGAACAGTGTGCTTATCCTTAATTTATTCAATCATCAATTCATGTATACTGAAGCTTAGGGATATGAAAGATTCAACATACCAGGCAAAAAAATAAAAAAGGAAAAGAGAAAATGTCTTTTATAGCCACACAGAGACTCCAGAATAAAGATCCCATCCAATTTTACCAAAATCTTGCATGTAAAAATCACTCTATGATGCATGTAAACACAAAAGATAGATTAAAATTTATATTAAGTTTATTTTCAAGTACAGATAGTCAAGGCTTAGTAATAAACATCTACACTAGAGTTTCAAAAGTCCTCCTTATGAAATAAATATCTTATGTAATTGCATGAACATAGAGCCCAAACAATACAAGTATATCAAAGAACTGTGTCAGGCTGTCTTTGTCATTTCCATATGCCACTTTTGTTTATGATGCTGCAGGCACAAATCCTAAGAGACATGGTAGAAGCTGACCTAAATTGGGTCTGCCATTTCTGTCACTGGTTAGAGATGGGGCAACCTCAAAAAAGATGAAATCCTTGTCTTCTTCTTCTGGGCCATCTTCTGATTTTATTAGCAGCAAGATAAATTCTTGCTGGGTTTTGTGATATAACAAAGCCACGGCAGCGCAGGATAGAGCAACGAACCACCACTGTTAGAGTATACACAAAAGAGCCTGGATTTATTTACAAGAACTCAAGTGAATGTGGATCTGAAATGATCATAATTAAACAATACAAAACAAGACCAAATTTTAATGCAAAGAAAATCTGTCTTCCATGATACCCATTGGAAACCCCACTCACTGCCCATTTATGTCCTGCTGATAATTCTCTATTAAAATTGTCTTACTACACACAACTTTGCTCTTATTTAGCAAAGAACAGAAGGTTTTGGTATGTTCCTTTCTTGGGTTTCAGGAGAGAGAGTTTTTCTCTTTCCAAAGCAATTTTTCTCCCTAAATAAACTGTGGTTCCTCCTTTGGAAACAGATTCTCTCTCTTGGTGTCTCTGTGCTATGCATCATCAGTCTGCCACTGCTGATGGGAACCCACCTTCTCCCAGGGAAACTGGAGCATGACTTGGCACCCTGCCATGTATAAAGACACCAGTTCACTTTGTGAAAGGTGCCTGAATCAAGATGGAGCCACTAATGCTAAAATAAATCCTGACAAATAGAGCCAGGCAAGGCCATAAAGAAAGGGTTCTCCTGCTAGCAGGCCTGATAATGAAAAAGACCTGGGTATTATGCTTACTACCTGGATGACAGGATCAGTCACACTCCAATCCTTGGCATCACGCAATATACCCATGAAACAAACCGGTGTGTGTACCCCCTGAATCTAAAATTTTAAAGTTGAAATTTAAAAAAAAGAAAGACTACAAAAACCACAACCTTACACAAAGACCATCACAACCATACCCACAAAAATACTACTGGAAGGACATCTGCCCAGTAGCTGCTTGTCTAACCCCGCACTGGCATCACCCCTGTTGATCCTTATAGCCAAGAATAATTATTTCAAAACGATGATGTAACCCTCTTCGTTTTTTCCTTTCAAAGCCTTTTTCTTCTTCTACCTCCCTGAATACACACATAGTGTATTATGGCATTCATATTCCCATTGCAATGCTCTCTTCCCAAATAAACATCTTTTCTTTTGGAGAACCACGCTCTGTTATTTAGTTTGACAACTTCTAAGCATAACCATTGACAATGTTGAATTTTACCTGAGCCCACTAATCCTGCAAAACAGGGATGGTTAAGAAATCCCCTCACTCTCTTGTGTTCCAGAAAACAGCTACCTGCAAAGAACTCCCTGTCCCCACAGGACTTAAAGAAGACTCATGAATGTTCCCTTTGTTTTACCTAGGATGAGATGACACAGACACACCAGGTCCCATTCTTGGCCTCACAAAAGATTAGCTGAACTGCTTGTCCTCATGAATCAAGTGGAACAAAATGCTTTTTAACCAAGCTTGGGTCAAGCTGCTCGCCTTCCACAGCAACTTTGACCCACCCTCAGCCTGAGCAGCACAGAGCCACCCCTAAGAACAGGCTGACCTCAGAGTAGAACGTTCTCTCATCTACTAGCCTACCACTTCCCACACCCAGTTCCTTCCAGCCTTGTTTACTCCTCTCTGTAAAAGAAAGCCCGTTCTGCCTCTCTCTTGAGCCGCCTGCCAACCTTATGGTCATAGCTTTCTCCCGATTGCAATTATCCTTTCTTCTTCCCACTTTGCAGTAATCCTTTTGAAATATGGATTTGTTTTTTTATTTGACACCGTCGACAGCTGGTGGTGTCTAAGTGCTGCAGCTCCAAGCACTATCAAAATCTATGCAAAGACATCTTATTATATCCCATATGAATTAAGAGAACTCAACCCCAGAAGTGAGGCTACTAGAAATTGGTACCAACAACAGGATTTTCTTTGGGTACCATCAGAGCTAAAAGCTTAGCATTTTCTTGGTCAGCAAACACAGAAGCCAACTAATTGCACCTGAGCCATTCAGTCTCCACTCACAATTGGACAGGGTCTGGTCCAAACAAAGAAAGGAATGAATGCGCCCGTCCCCTCCACAGCTCCTGTCAGGGTAACAATGAATCTTGAACGGTCAGAAGGGCAGTAGGCACAATAGGGCTTTGTATAAAAATATGACAAAGCCCCAAAGCAGCTGGGGGAACAATGATGTTGACAAAAGCTATCATTTCTTTAGGGTCCTAGGTCTTCCTATTAAAGTGTGAGTTACTAAACTTGCATTCATGTCTGCATTCATGCATATTACATTTATACATTATGTTTGTGTTTATTATATTGTATTTTTACATATTACACAAATATACATAAAAATCTTCTCAAGAAATAAAATGACAGTATTAGGCACATAATTCTAGAATGGAATAGTCTATCTCCTCCAGAAACAGCCTAAAGGGAATGAAAACCAAAGCTAAGAATGCTTTTCATACAGTGACTTGGATGATGACTGTGCCCCCTGGTTTGGGCTTGGTAATGTTATATCATTTTCCCACAAAACTATATTTATTACGAGCTCCATTTCTCACCAAGAGCAAGAAATGATATTGAGCAAAGATGAAATAAGTCACAGCAAAATTGAAAACAGAGAAGTCTTGGTGTAGTTTATCTTTTCTCATCTTTCCAGTGGAAATGTTCTACCACATATCCCAGTTTAATAACCCAAACAAAATCCTGTGTGG
Organism: Pongo abelii; assembly: GCF_028885655.2. Taxonomy (NCBI): domain Eukaryota; kingdom Metazoa; phylum Chordata; class Mammalia; order Primates; family Hominidae; genus Pongo; species Pongo abelii. The sequence goes on along the minus strand of NC_071999.2, from coordinate 107,014,801 downwards.
TCAAAGAAACAAAGGGAAAAAAACACTGGGTTCCATTTTCAGGACCCATGAGAATAGCAAAGGAGACATGACTGAGAGCTTCAGCATCTAGTGACAAATTGGCCACAGAGAGCACAACAAGGCAACAGTAAATGAGAATCAAATATCTAAGTAAAGAAACTTTTCTTGTGTGATGCTGAGAAAAGAGGCACTCCTTGAGACCATTTTACTTTAACTTCTTCTCAATCATTAAACTTCTTGTTACTGTAGCCATTTTAGTGATGACAGTAATATTCATTTTCTCCTCTCTCCTTTTGCTGAAGGAATAAGTAGTTACTTGCAGAGAAAAGGATAAAATTCTTTGATCTTTCTCAAGATTTGGAAAGTACCTAGTTTTACCCAATCAGGCAACAAAATTTTATAAATAAGATGCCAAATAACCTACAGAAGTGCAAAGTCCTGGTGACGTTGGAGACTCTGATTCTAGCTGGTCCCCTGTCCAGATTATGGTCACATAAACTCTATTGCTGGGTTTAGCAATCAACATATACACTAGATATATGTGTATTTCTCCTCCATTACATTCCGCCTTTTGGATAAACTCATTCTACCACTTATGCATGCCCAAGAGTCCTAACGCATACTTGCTGCATGATCATTATTATAATGACCACCATCCACTAGCACTTAGTAGGTACCAGGCACTCTACTAAGTGCTTTACATACACAACCAATCAAAGGGAGGTCTAGGCCAGGCGTGGTGGCTCACACCTGTCATCCCAGCATTTTGGAAGGCCAAGGCAGGCAGACTGCTTGAGCACAGGAGTTTGAGCCCAGCCTGGGCATCATGACAAAACCCCCTCTCTACAAAAAAATATAAAAATTAGTTGGGTGTGGTGGCATGTGCCTGTAGATCCAGCTACTCCAGAAGCTGAGGTGGGAGGATCACTTGAGCCCAGGAGGCAGAGGTTGCAGTGAGCCAAGATTGCACCACTACACTCCAGCCTGGGCAATAGAGTAAGATCCTGTCTCAAAAAAGAAAGAAAGAGAGAAAGAGAGAGAGAGGGAGAGAGAGAGAGGGAGAGAGAGAGAGAGAGGGAGAGAGGGAGGGAGAGAGGGAGGGAGGGAGGTCTAACCATTCCCACAAGGAATCTGAGGCTTAAAGAGGTTAAGTAAGTTGTTCAAAGTTATACAACTTATGAAGGGAGTAAGGATATAAACCCAGGATCATCCAGCCCTTCACTATTCGGCTACCCAGCTTCCCAGGACCCAGTCTGCGGACCTGCGGATGCCTAAAAGATGTGCCCCTTTGCTGTCCTCTCTGCTCTCCCTTTTCTCAGCTTCCTTGGCTGACTAACCCACCACAGCACTTCCACAGACACCATGTGCAGCAGGTTGCATCGGGTGAGTCTTAGATTAGGATCTGCCTCGGCTCTCTGGTGGACTTCACACTGCCCGGCACTAAGCCATTAGGTATAGTTTAGTGGTCAGAGGACACTTCCCTCCCCTCTATTTGTAAGTTCTTGCTATAAATACCTCAAGGTCCTTTCCTTGTGTTCTCTATAGTAATGACACAGAGAAAAACAACAGTAAGCAGAAAGATTACTATAAGCAAGCTACTACAGATTGAACTGTGTCCCTCAAAAAGATATGTTGATGTCCTCACCCCCCGCAAGTGTGAATGTGAGCTTATTTGGAAACAGGGTCATTGCAGATATAATTCGTTAAGCTGAGGTCATACTGGAACAGGGTGGGTCCACAATCCAAAATGACTGTGTCCTTATAAGAAGAGGAAAATGCCGTGGGAAGACCTCAGAGACACAACGGGAGAGGATGACCGAGGGAAGAGAGAGGCAGAGGCTGAAGTTATGCAGCCACCAGCTGAGGAACACCTGGAGCCACCAGGAACTGGAAGAGGCAAGGAGGGACCCTCCTCTGCAGGTTTCAAAGGGAGCAAGACCCCGCCAGCACTGACTTCACACTTCCATCCCCCAGAACTGTGACAAAGAAATGTCTGTGGTTTTAAGCCATCAAGTTTGTGGTACTGTGCTCCAGCAACTGCTAGAAACCAACACACAGGGTGACCCAGAGAGGTTGGAGGCAGATAAATTGGTTTACAGGCTTTTGTCTTTGGTAGTTCCAGACTAAGAGGCCCCCAGCTCTGGGCCAGGGTGGTTGTGGGCAGTGAAAGCAGATGACCTGTTGACTAAGAGGATTTCTTCCCATTAAATCATTAAGGAAAATCTCATCTTTAATAGAAACTGACAGGAGCAAGCACTTGAGTTAAGAATCCCCTGGAATTCAGACTGGAGAGCCTCTGTCAACTGCTCTCTATCTGCAAAGATAAATACATACTGCATTTGCTTAGCTGCTGTTCCCGAAGGAAACATAATCATGTCCCTCAACGCATGAGATTCTGATAAAATTTTAAAACCAAAAGAAATAGAATCACAGGGATTAGGAAATTCTATCTAAAAGTCTTACATATAATAGTGACATAGAATAAGACCCTGAGGAGTTGGGTCTCAAAAAATTCACCAAGCCAGATGGACACAGGGCAGGTCAGCCTCCAACTCCAAGTTCAACGCTATTCTTAATAAACAAAAAGAGGATTTGAAAATAGAAATGCATGAGGGTAGACCACTAGGCTTTATCTCAGGGTGGGACAAAACTTACAGAATTTCCTTGCTCTAACAAGAAGTCCCTTTAATAAGAAGTCCTTCCTCACTCTCCCTGGATCCCTGGAGGGATGGAGGTGAAACAACTCAGGAGGAAGAAGTGAGAAGTATTTTGTTTCCTTTGGAATAGGGGAGTGAGTCTCACCATATTTTCAGGGGAAGTAGTAACACCTTGTGTTTCTAATGTGTGTATGTGTATATTTTAGTTTAATCTTTATTATTCAGATATGGTGAAATCAACAGACTAGGAGATTATCATTGAAAAGATTGTTATTCTCCCAGTTTCCAAGAGCTGGGGACTCATCGTGCCATGTGGGATCCCATGAGAAAGCTCCTGGGTTAGGAGATGGAGGGAGCGAGAGGAAAACGTGAGCAAGAGCCTTTATTGTGTTTCCTGAGGGAAGGACCATGCAAGGCAGAGTAAACTGCCATAGGGTTGGCTAGTTTGAATTGTTTTCAGCAGGCTGTGGGTCCCAGGGGTTAGTCCACTACCTGGCCCTGGGTGATGAGGGCACAGTGACCTGCAGTGTGAGAGCTCAGGTGTGGGGGTGTGGGCTCTGGATTGGTTGGTTGGCCTATGGAAGGTACATTCACAGGTGAGTCATTTACCATCTCTAGGAATTGGCTCACCCTAGGAGAGGCAGTGTCAGTGTCTGTTATAGGAAAGGGGTCCCGATACAGACCCCAAGAGAGGGTTCTTGAATCTCACGCAAGAAAGAATTCACAGCCAGTCTGTAGAGTGAAGTGAAAGCAAGTTTATTAAGAAAGTAAAGGAATAAGGCCAGACGCGGTGGCTTATGCCTATAATCCCAGCACTTTGGGAGGCCGAGGTGGGGGGATCACGAGGTCAGTTCAAGACCAGCCTGGCCAACATGGTTAAACCTGTCTCTATTAAAAATACAAAAAGTAGCCAGGCTGGTGGCGTACGCCTGTAATCCCAGCTACTCAGGAGGCTGAGGCAGGAGAATTGCTTGAACCCAGGTTGCAGTAAGCAGAGATCACGCCACTGCACTCCAGCCTGGGCGACAGAACAAGACTCCGTCTGAGGGAGGGGGGAGAAGAAAGAAAGTAAAGGAATAGAAGAATGGCTGCTCCTTAGACAGAGCAGCCCCGAGGGCTACTGGTTGCCCATCTTTATGGTTATTTCTTGCTGATAAGCTAAACAAGGGGTGGCTTATTCATGCCTCTCATTTTATAGACCATACAGGGTAACTTCCTGACGTTGCCGGCTTTTGTAAACTGTCATGGCACTGGTGGGAGTGTAACAATACGGGTCGCGCAACCAGAGGTCACTCTTGTTGCCATCTTGGTTTTGGTTTTGGCCGGCTTCTTCACTGCAAGCTGTTTTATCAGCAAGGTCTTTATGACCTGTATCTTGTGACGACCTCCTATCTCATCCTGTGACTTAGAATGCCTTAACCTTTTCAGAATGCAGCCCAGTAGGTCTCAGCCGCATTTTACCCAGCCCCTACTCAAGATGGAGTTGCTCTGGTTTACAAGCCTCTGACATCTCTAAGGTTAGCAAGGCCCCCAAGATGTCAAAACTTCAAGAATACATAAAAGAAAAAGGCACGGTTAATATAACCATCTAGACTTCCTGATGGGCCCTCAGGCATCAACCACTTGGCCAACCCGAAAACAAAGTGGGAGGCCCCAAGGGGAGCAGTGAGAAGCCAGTCAGGAAAGGTAGAAGGCCCTGAGTCTTTGGAAGCTGGATCCCTCAACCTCATCCTGAAAACACTCCGGGGATGGGGAAGAGCAGAGCCTGTGTAGGAGCAAAGGTGTGCAGGGCAGGGCAGGAAATCTTGTGGGAATCTGGGTCTGGGTGACAGAACCCATCCCAGTGCCCTTGGGAATAGGGAAGCCTGGGAAACAATCAGGGTTGACACCCTCCAATTTGTTAAATGACTCAGCACTATGCTGAGGGGTGACCTGATTACCAAGGCAACCATCTGAGAACTCTCAAGTCAAAAGAGAAGCTGCATCCCCCATATCACTCAGTACAAGTAAAATGGTATTAATATGAACATTTTCACCATCGTAGGCCCTCCGGGACGGATGAGAGCAATCACATAATGAAATGTAAAGATTGGTTCATTAATGATTAAGAAGTTGGTTTTTAAAGACTTTGCTTCCTCAGTTTTACTTATTTTTCTTTTGTGAGACAAAGTCTCCGTCACTCAGGCTGGAGTGCAGTGGCATGATCTGGGCTCACTCCAGCCTCGACTGCCTGGGCACTAATGATCCTTCCACCTCAGCCTCCTGAGTGGCTGGGATCACAGGCCTGTGCCACCATGCCCAACTAATTTTTAAATTTCCTTGTAGAAGCAGGGTCTCACTATGTTACATAGGCTGGTCTCAAACTCCTGGGCTCAAATGATCCTCCTGCCTCTGCCTCCTAAAGTGCTGGGGTTACAGGTGTAAGCCACCACACCCTGCTGGTTCCTCAATTTTATTTTTTATTATTTATTTATTGAGACAGAGTTTCACTCTACTGTCTAAGCTAGAGTGCAGTGGCACGATTTTGGCTAACTGAAGCCTCCACCTCCAGGGTTCAATCAATTCTTGTGCCTCAGCCTCCCGAGTAGCTGGGATTACAGATGCATGCCACCATGCCCAGCTAATTTTTATATTTTTTTGTAGAGACGGGGTTTCACCATGTTGGTCAGGTTGGTCTCGAACTCCTAACCTCAAGCGATCCACCTGCCCTGGACTCTCAAAATTCTGGGGTTATAGGCAGGAGCCACCGCGCCCAGCTTGTTCCTCAATTTTAAATACCTTTGTATTTAAAATATTTTTATTGGTTGGATTAGAAAGCCCTGGATAATAGTCCATATCCTTGACATGGACAGGAGATGAATGTTTTTACCCTCAGGATAATCAGTCATTTCAAAAACCTCAAACACTGTTCCTGTACTCCTACAGGGAGCTCCACTCTCCTCCACTCCCTTACCACTGGTTAGTGTGACCTCCCATGTGGCCCGAAGAACTTACCAGAACACCGTGCTAAGAGACCTGACTACATTTTAGGCTGGCCTCCACCTGTACCAAGTTGTGTCCCTAAAGCTGACCCCAGCCTTCTATGCTGAATTTTTTGCTCAAGCAAACAAAATGCTGCCAAACCATAAAATGCACGTAATCCCAATCCACATTGCCAAACCACTTTCAATAATTCTCCACTTACCCTTTCTGAAATTTTCCATTTCCTCATAGCGCCCCCAGGTCTCTTTTTTGTTCTGCCCTTAATTTCTCTAGAGCCCCCTTTCGTTCCCTTTCTGTTCTCCCTTTAAAAATCTCAGTCACCTTTATTTTAGCTGCAGCTCAACTCAGCTGCTCCTGGAGTCTGTCTCCCCTACTGCAGTAGTCTGAGTAAAATCTGCCTTGCCCCCTGTCACAAGTGTCCCGTGCTATTTTTCTTTGACATTACTATAGTAAATTAACCAAAACCATTCAGTCTTAACACCAAAAGGCATCTTCCCTTTTTCCCTTATTCTTGCCTAAAGACCCTTGCTACAAGCTACAGATCAGGAATTTAGCCTTCTGGAAGAAATATCAAAAGAATGTTAGCCTCAGTAGAGTACAGTTTTAGATACGGAAGGAAATCAGAATGTTTTACCCCAAAATATATTTCTTTGACATATTGTGAGATGGCTGTTCAGAGAGGCAGCAGGCAGAAGTCATCTTGCAGAGCTGTGTTTTGCAGGAGAGACTTGCATCTGCAGAGAATCTGCATTAATGCAGCCAGGTCTTCCCTTGTCCGCGTCTAGGAAAGATTAACTCAGAGTCTGATACCTTGAAACAACTGAACGAAATATTTACCATCTATTCTCTCTGAGGGCTGCTACCTGTGAGGTTTCATCTATACAACAAGACCACCTTTGCTGGCCAGGCCTCTTCGTCTCCCCCTCCCATGACCTGTCTTGCCACTATAACCTGATTTACCACCATAATATGGTTACCACCATAACAAAACCACGGCATGGTTTGGGCCATGCTCTTGTTAAAGCAAACTAAACATAGCCTGAGAAGCTAAATATGGCCTGAAGAGGACTCCGTACTTCTATATTTGAGTCCTTGTGGACAAACTGTAACATAGCTTAATAGGCAGACAAGATTAAAAAGCTAAGTTAGGGGTATGCACCTGTAACAATAGCTGAGTCTTGGTCAATCCCAGTGGCCATACTTCAACCACTCATAGACTGCTAAGCATTCAAACCACGTTCAGAAAAGGCAAACGCTGAGCTGTAACCAATCGAGCTGTTTCTGTACCTCACTTCCAATGTCTGTACATCTCTTCCCTTTTTTTGTCTATAAATTTGTTCTGATCACAACACATACCTGAAGACTCTCACTTCTGCTGTGATTCTGGGGGCTGCCCGATTTGCGAATCGCTCATTGCTCAGCTGAACTCCTTTACATTTTAATTCGGCTGATGTTTTTCTTTTAAGGCTTTGAACCTCCATTCTTTCTGTAACCTCGAGATGGTATATAAGCTTCTGCACTGCCTTGGGGCATTGGGGTGATTACTCTGTGATTCTCCCCTGTGTACACATTAATAAGTTTGCATGCTTTTTCTCCAGTTAGTCTGCCCTTTGTACATTGATTTTTCAGCAAACCTTCAGAGGGCACAGGGATGTTTTCCCTTGGCTCCCACAGTATTCACAACTCTTGAATACTGTGAAGTAACATCACACCCCGTCAGCCTGTGCCGGAGGACTGAGGCAGGACTCCCAGGGACCCTGTGGCCCAGAAGCAGGTGACTCTTTACAGCCACCTGCTGACCCAAGCTCCTGCAGAACAGGAATTAATTGTGTAGGACTAAAGTGAACTGAAAAGGGTAATTTAACTGTGGTTAGTGTCCTTTTCCTTACAGGAGGCAGAGGAAACAATTTTTCTTACATGTTGATCTATCTCTTCTTTCTATAATTTAGCAGACTAATCCTATGCAAATTGCAAGAACACACTCATTGGATGGTATGTTGCTCCAAATCTTACTTCAGAATTCAGGGGAGATACCCTGTAGAATATCTGGATATAAATTATAAGCTAATGAATCAGCAAGAACTTAAGAATGATGGGTGTATAGAAAACACTGGTATTGATTGCCTTTGTCTGCAAAACTGATCCAAACAATCAAAGTGCCTTCATTAAACCCTTTTACTTTTCACGGCAATGTAGTTATTTGCATGGGTTCAATAAGATTCTGCCTTTGGGCCAGGCACAGTGGCTCACACCTGTAATCCCTGCACTTTGGGAAGCTGAGGTGGGAGGATCACTTGAGGCCAGGAGTTCAAGACCACCCTGGGCAACATAATGAGACTCCATCACTATTAAAAAAAAAAAAAAAAAAAAACTTTTTAAGTTAAATTTAAAAGAAAAAAAAATCTGTCTTTTTAATGATATAATTAGATAAACCAAACTTGTAACCATTCCAGAAACGTCTCATTTAAATCTCATTTAATTGAGTTTGACCAGCCCATTATTAATGAGAGAGGAGAAGGGAAAGAACACAGTCCGACAGGCAGTTAGGGTGGGTCCTCAGTTGATTTCTTTCAAACAAAAGAACAGCCTCCAGGCACAGATAAGGGGATTTACACAGAGGGGCTTACCTAAGGCATGCCCACAGCCGCACAGATAAAAAAGGCTACACAGGGGCCAGGAGTGGTGGCTCATGCCTGTAATCCCAGCACTTTGGGAGGCCTAGGTGGATGGATCACCTGAGGTCAGGAGTTTGAAACTAGCCTGGCCAACATGGTGAAACCCCATCTCTACTAAGAATACACAAATTAGCTGAGCATGGTGGCATGTGCCTATAATTCCAGCTACTCGGGAGGCTGAGGCAGGAGAATCACTTGAACCTGGAAGGCGGAGGTTGCAGTGAGCAGAGATAGTACTACTGCACTCCAGCCTGGGTGACAGAGCAAGACTCTGTCTCAAAAAATAAAATTAAAATAAAGGCTACACAGGTGACTTGTCCAGACATGCCCGCAATGGAAAATTCCATGCCCTGACACATGCACAGTAAGGGGAACAAAGCAATATGAAGTAACTGAAGCTAAGGGCTCACATGATTACTAGGACAGAGTGGAAATACCAGAAATTCGCACCTTATGCAAATGAGATGCCCAGCCCTCATTGATTTCCTACCAAAGCCTTTGCATTCAATTGTAAAAATTGGCCTCTCTCCACAGCAGAGAGCTTTCTTCTCTTACTTATTAAACTTTTGTTCCAACCGCTCCCTTTGTGTCCATGCTCCTTAATTCTCTTGGTCATGAGACAAAGAACTCCAGGTCATACCTCACAACAAGACACTGCTGAATTTTGGGGCATTGGTAAGACTGTGACATTAAGGAACAAGGACTATATACTTCATGTGGAAATGATGCCTACAGAATCCTCCTGGAAGGCTGCTCTACAGCCTTCCCTGGGGCTTACAGAGTCCCGGCCTTACAGGATGTCAAGACTTGTACTTCTTGGCCAGCCAGGACAAGTAAATATGAAGATTTCAGAGAAAGAAGATAAACCTTACAGTTAAAGGCACTCCAAGGGGAAACTGAATACATGTTCCTGAAATGGAAACAGATGAACTACTAAAGGCAACAGAGAATATTTCTGGCATAATAAAAATGATCAAAAATATGAATCCAGGGGCTTTGTAATGGAGTCGCAGACACAAATTCACTCCTTAATCTTAATATCTTATGACCAAGCATACAAGGAGGTCTTTATGTAATAACCACTACTTCTTTCTGTGCCTATGTAAGTAAAACCAACCAAATAAAAAAGAACATCAAGTTAATTATACTAGATCAGAAAATCTAGAACAGGCATATTTGGTCAAATTCATGCCTTCAAGGTAGAATTTGCTCATAAGACAACCTGAAAAAATAAAACTGACATTCTCATCCTTAGCTTAGCCCTGTCTGATACAAGAAGATAGCAACTACCAGAGCCCAGGAAAGATTTACATTTTTAAAAGCCATGCATTCCCAGAGATAAGCCTTGAATTACAGGCCATTCTAAAGCCTTACAGCCAGAGATAAGCTGTGATCCTTTTTCCTATTATCAGAGACAGGACTTTAAATCAAAATGAAACTGTCAACTGCTATATAATAACTTGAACTATAAATACAACCTTCTCTCATTATTCTGGGAGCCCAGTTGTTCTGAAAGCTTGCTTTAGGCAAGCAAACTTCAACTAGATCACAAATTGTCTGAGTGGGATTTTTACTGGGGAGAAGAGGATAGATTTCTTTTAAAAAGAAACAATAAAAATTGAGTTAGGAGGAGTAAAAACAATTAAAAGAAAGGGAACGGCCCAGCCATCATCATCAACAACTAATAAAAACTCATAGAGCTTTTATTATAGTGTAAAGAAAACCAGAGCTGCACCAGCATTAAAGCAGTAAAGACAGATTTTATTCAGGAACTACTACAAGAGGGGGCAATGATATCAGTGCAGAAATGGGCTCCATTCCAGATTCAGCATGGGCAGGCGGAGCTTTACAGCCAAAGAGTAGAGTCAGGGTCAGTGGATGGAAAATTAATAAGAGGAAACATGGGGGTATTGGGGGTTGGGAAGATTCTGGTTAAACAGACCTAACAGGATTCTTGCTGAAGGCAGGCCAGGATGACAAGACATCCCCTGGGCAATGGTGTGGGATAAGGAACACAATCAGATATCAAGAGTGATTAGACAGCCATCTCCTAACTTAGCAGGACTCTTTAAAAAAAAAAAAATCTTGCTCTGTCACCCAGCCTGGACTGTGGTGGCATGATCCTGGCTCACTACAGCCTCAACCTCCCAGGCTCAAGCAGTCCTCCCACCTCAGCTCTTGGGTAGTGGGGACCACAGGCATGAACCACCACACTCAGGTACATTTTATTTTTTGTAGAGATGAGGTCTCACTATGTTGCCCAGGCTGGTCTCAAACTCCTGGACTGAAGCCATCCTCCCACCTTGGCCTCCGGAAGTGCTGGGAATACAGGTATGAGCCACTGTGCTGCGCCTAGGTTTCTTGTTACAACCAGATTCTTGAGGACAAGACCTGAGGATGGGGCTTCATCAATGAAGGGCTCAGAGGACCACGTCCAGAGTTTGGCCAATCAGGGTCTCTGTCAGTAGGCACCCAGCAGAGTTGGTGATTGCCCTCAAGGCATGGACAGCCAATACCAGTTAATCCAACAACAAAATCTCCCACACTTGGGAATTTCTGCCATCTGGAATGGAAAAGGTCATATAGAGATGTATGATTGTTCCCATCTCCCTGTGGTTCTGCAGTGTAGACAGGTAGACTCAGTCAAGAGGTGACATTTTCCAGTCAGGGAGAACCAAGAACAGGATAGAAAGAAAAGGAACCAGGAGGGAGAGCTGGGAGGACCCGCAAGCAGAACACTAAGCTGTCAGCAGGAACAACAGGAGCCTGTTGGGTGTTGACAACTCAGTCACCTTCTCTGTTATGAAAACTGATCCCAGGGGACCCTCAAACCTGAAAAACTGCCTTCTGCAGGGCAGCTTTCAAAGCAGAATTCCCCTCTCCTCCTAACTCAGCAAAACAATTCCAGGGGGAGGAACATCCCAGGAGGCTGAAAACACAGACTAACACCCTGCCTACCCACTCCTCTGAGTTTTGACAGCTCTCAAGGGGTAGACTTTTGGTGTAGCTTGTCCCCACCTCTGCCCTGAGGCAACTGACCCTCTCTGCTCTGCAGAAACCCAATGAATCGAGCCTGGACAGCAGGTGCCACACACACTCCTAAATGAGAACTCTTAAGAGAAATAATTTTCTTCTTGAACCAAGTGGGGACCTGAATGTTCAGATATGAAAGAATGAAGCAATATAGATGTATTAGCCAAATTTCACACTGCTTATAAAGACATACCTGAGACTAGGCAATTTACAAAAGAAAGAAGTTTAATGGAGTTACAGTTCTACATGGCTGGGAAGGCCTCACAATCATGGTGGAAGGTGAAAGGCACGTCTTATGTGGTGGCAGACAAGAGAAAAGAGCTTATGCGGGAACACTCCCCTTTTTAAAACAATTAAATCTCATGATACTTATTCACTATCACAAGAACAGCATAGGAAAGACCTGCCCCCAGGATTCAATCACCTCCCACTGGGTCCCTCCCACAATACATGGGAATTCAAGATAAGATTTGGGTGGGGACACAGCCAAACCGTATCAATACACCATCTTCTGTTGTTTGGAAAACAAAAGCTAGCAACCAAAGGCAAGGCATTTTGGAAAGATACACAGACCTACAGATGTAACCTTTAGCAATTTCTGAGTGCAGTGGATACTCTCAAGTAGAAGTTGGTCAGCCCCAGGCTGCCTGGCTTTCCTGCTGAATCTGGATATTGGTTAAAACTGAGTATTGGTAGTTACCAGCTAATATTTATTAAGTGCTATCAAAGAAACAGATCAGGACTTAGTAATGAGAGACTTTTATTCAAAAGGATTCTTGCAAGGGAGGGAATGGGACTATTGCAATAGAAAGAATGCCTTCATCATAAGGTTTGGAAGTGTCTCAAAATCAAGCTGAAAAGGTTTTGTTTAATAGGATGAAGGAGGTGGTAAGTACAGATTAGCAGAATCTTTAGGGAAAACTGGACAAGACAGGGGAAATGATCCATGGAGTTTGACTGGAAACGTTGGGCTCACTGTACTCAGCTGATTCCCAGGAGAAACTGACTGGGAACACAACAGGGTCAAGACAAAGCAGAGGGCAAGAAATGAGCAACTGTGAGTGCCTTGCCAGGGTTTACTAAGTGGCAAGCATGGGTTAAAATTCCCATGAAGAAGGTGCTATCATTTTCCCCATCTTTGCAGAGGAAAAAAAGACTGAATCGTTAAGTGTGACATTAAATAATTCAAACTTAAAACTGCTTTGAATTATTTTGAGCCTTGAGAGGAATGTGGCTATATAGCCTGGGTCATGCAGCATGCAGCCACAACCTCTGCTTCCCCAGTTACAGATTAACTCTCTTTCTTATTCTTGTAGATCAGTGGTCCCCAGCATTTTTGGGACCAGGGACCGGTTTCATGGAAGACAATCTTTCCACAGATGGGGCCAGTGTGGGAGGGTGGTTTCAGGATGATTCAACCACATTACATTTAGTGTGTACTTTATTTCTATTATTAGATTGTAATATATAATGAAAAATTATACTAATACAACTCACCATAATGCAGAATCAGTGCAAGCCCTGGGCTTGTTTTCTTGCAACTATACAGTCCCACCTGGGGTTTTTAGGTGACAGTGACAGATCATCAGGCCTTAGGTTATCAGAAGGAGCATGCAACCTAGATCCCTGGCATGTACAGTTCACAATAGGGTTTGTACTCCTATGAGAATCTAATGCCATCACTGATCTGGCAGGAGGCGGAGCTCAGGTGGTAATGCAAGTGATGGGGAGTGGCTACAAATACAGATGAAGCTTCTCTGGCTCACCTTCTACTGTGCAGCCCAGTTCCTAACAGGCCAAAAACTGGTAAAGGTCTGTGGCCTGGGGGTGGGGGTTGGGGACCCCTGCTGTAGATGATTAGGAAAGACTGAAAGACACCAGAGATAAGACCCCCTGAAGTCCTTTCCTCCTCAGTAGGGAATGTTAAAGCAATCTTTCTTGGGATGCAGCAAACTGTAACCAATCAAATTACTGTAACATATGTATTGGCCTTGGGCAGAAATATGTTTCAACTCTTAAGTTTCTCTGCTTCTGGCTGTGTAAGTTAAAACTTAACTTCTTTGCTTTGGGAAGTTAACTTTCCTGCACTGATTCCATTCTTTTGCAGTCTATGTTACACGGGTAGCTATGCTCAAGCTTTGCTCTCAAATAAGCTCTCTACTTAATCCTATTTTCTGAATCTGATTATTTAAGACTGACACAAGCAATTTTTTCAGAGTCATACAGGTGGTAAAATTCATGTAGACTCTTATTACCCAAAACAGAAATAATCAGAAATATATTTTAATGTAATGTGGGGGAGCTGGACCTTTTCTTTAACCCCATTCTCTGTGTAATGTTCAACACATGTTTGGGGGATAAATTTGTGAATAGGTGTTGGGAGGGCTGTAATCTATAAATCCATCTCCCACCTCACTTAATCTCACTGAGTCCTTTGATAACTGGTGTCATGCAAATAATATTTTTGCTGTCCTTTTAAATCTATATGCCTTTTAAATCTATATGTCATTTTAAATCTATATGCCTTTCTCGTGAGCTTCTCCAGGGAGGTAGGAGGGGGCTAAACAACCCTTCCCTGCCAAGTCCACCCTGTAAAGGACTGTGTACCCAGCCAGTGAATGTCCCAACCATGTGGTGTCAGCTGCTGACTTCTATACTCTTGATGGCATTTTATTTTATTTTATTTTTTTTAGAAATGCACAAGTAGTAAAATTTAATAAGTATTCAAAATTCAGCACAATAATGGAAAACATAAATTTGATTATACTAAACATTTCATCTCAAAAACACCATAGATAAGAATGACAAATGACAAACCGAAAAATAAAATTGCAACTTCTTTAAAACAAAATGACTGTCAAATTTATAAAGGCTTCTAAAATTAATCAGGAAAAAACAACAATGTATCATAATAAAAGAGCAAATAATATGAATATTAAATGCCAGAAAAAGAAATGTCAGTGGCTCTTACACATATGACAATATGTTCAACTTCAATAATAATAAGAGAAAAGCAAATAAAACTTCATTTAAATATCATTCATTATCTCTCAAGCTTTTACAAATCTAAAGGTCGAAGTTGTAGATCACAAGGACATTTATATATTACTATGGAAATGCAAACTGGCATATCACTCTTTAGGGGAGATTTGGCAGTGTTTATCAAAATTGTACATTCCTTTATCCTTTGAACCAGCAAACCTATTTCAGAATCCTGGGAATCTATTCAAAGTTAAATTGACAAAAAATAGAAAATGACTTATGAACATTCATTTCAGCATTATTTTTTTTCTTTTTATTATTATTATTATACTTTAAGTTTTAGGGTACATGTGCACTATGTGCAGGTTAGTTACATATGCATACATGTGCCATGTTGGTGTGCTGCACCCATTAACTCACCATTTAGCATTAGGTATATCTCCTAATGCTATCCTTCCCCCCTCCCCCCCACCCCACAACAGTCCCCAGAGTGTGATGGTCCCCCTTCCTGTGTCCATATGTTCTCATTGTTCAATTCCTATCTATGACTGAGAACATGCGGTGTTTGGTTTTTTGTCCTTGCAATAGTTTACTGAGAATGATGATTTCCAATTTCATCCATGTCCCTACAAAGGACATGAACTCATCCTTTTTTATGGCTGCATAGTATTCCATGGTGTATATGTGCCACATTTTCTTAATCCAGTCTATCATTGTTGGACATTTGGGTTGGTTCCAAGTCTTTGCTATTGTGAATAGTGCCGCAATAAACATACGTGTGCATGTGTCTTTATAGCAGCATGATTTATAGTCCTTTGGGTATATACCCAGTAATGGGATGGCTGGGTCAAATAGTATTTCTAGTTCTAGATCCCTGAGGAATCGCCACACTGACTTCCACAATGGTTGAACTAGTTTACAGTCCCACCAACAGTGTAAAAGTGTTCCTCTTTCTCCACATCCTCTCCAGCACCTGTTGTTTCCTGACTTTTTAATGATCGCCATTCTAACTGGTGTGAGATGGTATCTCATTGTGGTTTTGATTTGCATTTCTCTGATGGCCAGTGATGATGAGCATTTTTTCATGTGTCTTTTGGCTGCATAAATGTCTTCTTTTAAGAAGTGTCTGTTCACGTCCTTCACCC
Organism: Pongo abelii; assembly: GCF_028885655.2. Lineage (NCBI taxonomy): Eukaryota > Metazoa > Chordata > Mammalia > Primates > Hominidae > Pongo > Pongo abelii. The sequence goes on along the minus strand of NC_071999.2, from coordinate 106,999,327 downwards.
ACTTTTTGATGGGGTTGTTTGTTTTTTTCTTGTAAATTTGTTGGAGTTCATTGTAGATTCTGGATATTAGCCCTTCATCAGATGAGTAGGTTGCGAAAATTTTCTCCCATTCTGTAGGTTGCCTATTCACTCTGATGGTAGTTTCTTTTGCTGTGCAGAAGCTCTTTAGTTTAATTAGATCCCATTTGTCAATTTTGGCTTTTGTTGCCATTGCTTTTGGTGTTTTAGACATTAAGTCCTTGCCCATGCCTATGTCCTGAATGGTAATGCCTAGGTTTTCTTCTAGGGTTTTTATGGTTTTAGGTGTAACGTTTAAGTCTTTAATCCATCTTGAATTAATTTTTGTATAAGGTGTAAAGAAGCTTTCTACATATGGCTAGACAGTTTTTCCAGCACCATTTATTAAATAGGGAATCCTTTCCCCATTGCTTGTTTTTCTCAGGTTTGTCAAAGATCAGATAGTTGTAGATATGCGGCGTTATTTCTGAGGGCTCTATTCTGTTCCATTGATCTATATCTCTGATTTGGTACCAGTACCATGCTGTTTTGGTTACTGTAGCCTTGTAGTATAGTTTGAAGTCAGGTAGCGTGATGCCTCCAGCTTTGTTCTTTTGGCTTAGGATTGACTTGGCGATGCGGGCTCTTTTTTGGTTCCATATGAACTTTAAAGTAGTTTTTTCCAATTCTGTGAAGAAAGTCATTGGTAGCTTGATGGGGCACTTTAAAATCTAGATGTGCTTATCTTCATGGCCAGCCACCTGTTTCACTGCCAACACCACTGGGAGCTCCTCAGAGAGGCATCTGCATCCTTCCTTGTCCTGGGGGGTAGGCTGACCTCTATCCCAGTAGACCTGTATTAGTCCATTTTTATGCTGCTGATAAAGACATACCTGAGACTGAGCAATTTACAAAAGAAAAAGGTTTAATGGACTCACAGTGCCATGTGGCTGGGGAGGCCTCACAATCACGGTGGAAGGTGAAAGGCACATCTCTTGTGGTGGCAGACAAGAGAAGAGAGCTTGTGCAGGAAAACTCTCCTTTATAAAACCATCAGATCACATGAGATTTATTCACTATCATGAGAATAGCACAGGAAAGACCTGCCCCCTATGATTCAATTACCTCTCACTGGGTCCCTCCCACAACACATGGGAATTGTGGGAGCAACAATTCAAGGTGAGATTTGGGTGGTGACATGGCTTGGCTATGTCCCCATCCAAATCTCATCTTGAATTGTACGCCCATAATTCCCACATGTTGTGGGAGGGACCCAGCGGGAGAGAATTTAATTGTGGGGGTGGTTTCCCATACTGTTCTCATGGCAGTGAATAAGTCTCACAAAATCTGATGGTTTTATCAGGGGTTTCTACTTTTGCATCTTCTTCATTTTCTCTTGCCTCTGCCATGTAAGAAGTGCCTTTCACCTCCTGCTATGATTCTGAGGCCTCCTCAGCCATGTGGAACTGTAATTCCAATTAAACCTCTTTTTCTTCCCAGTTTCAGGTATGTCTATATCAGCATTGTGAAAACAAACTAATCCAGGTGGGGACACAGCCAAACGATATCAAGACCCTAGCAGTCTCTCAATTCTTTCAATAACCACTTGGTTTATGACAGTGAAACTGAGCACACCTCTCCTTGTCAAGGTGTGGTAAGTACAAACCTCTGTGCAGGTGCCAGTTAGAAGGAAATTAGATCCAGGGCTGATACAGACACAAAACTCCAACTCTGGTTCTTGAAAGTCTCCAGCCCAGAGAAGGACAATATCCTCAAGCAAGAAAATCAGAATGATAAAGTCTTATCCCTTAGGCCCTCCCAAAAATAATCTCACATTCGGAAGGGCATTGTTCACCAGCTGCCTTTACACAATGTCTAGCACCTTCCAAGTTTCTGTCTGCACAAATGCCCCGTGGAAGCTTCCTGGAGTTAGACCTCCTCACAGGGTGCCTTTCCTCAGCAAGATCAGGCAGCTAAATGTAAATGAGGTCTCAGAGACCCTGAACCACAGATAGATACAAATCAATCTGAACTCTGGTTGGACTGATAAATAGGAATGTTAATTATATATATATTTTAATTTATTTTGACATGGAGTCTCACTCTGTTGCCCAGGGTGGAGTGCAGTGGTGCCATCTCAGCTCACTGCAACCTCCAACTGCTGGATTCAAGTGATTCTCCTGCCTTGCCTCCCAAGTAGCTGAGATCACAGGCACCCACTACCACGCCCAGCTAACTTTTTTTTTTATTTTTAATAGAAACGGGGTTTTACCATGTTTACCAGGCTGGCCTCGAACTCCCGACCTTCAGCGATCCACCCGCCTTGGCCTCCCAAAGTGCTGGGATTACAGGCATGAGCCACCGCACCCAGCCCAGGAATGTTAATTATACCAGCTCCTACTAAACTGTAAAGTCCCTGAGAATAAGACCAGGTCCACCTTGCTCACCACTGTGTCAACAGCACCTCTGGATGTGCCCAGCACACCACTAGCAATTAGTAGGAATTTGTTAAATAAATAAAATAATGAAGGAATGAATGCATCCTGCCTTATTAGGCTTCTGTGAATATCAAATAAGATCATGTATAACTTATAAACTTCACTTCTCTGCAAATAACAGCTAAAAATAAATTAGCTGTTATTGTTACTCTCAGAGGTCTCTACTGAACGCATGGTTTATCACCACAATTAAAATAAACCATATCTATAACAGAAATCATTCCCCAGAAAGAGTATATTTTTCTCAAATGATAAAAATTGAAGAAATTTCTTATTTTGAAAGGTTCAATATTTAAGTCACTTGCATACAGTAATAAATAAACACGTGTTATATTAAAGACATAAATACTATGTACAAAAAAGTTAACATTAAAATTAAAAGCATTTTCAATCTTTAGAATCAGTATGGAGAAATAAAGATGATAAATGTCATGAATAAAAAACTAGCCATAATTCTTCTCTCCTAAACAAACACATACATAAACACACCCCATACACAAGTCAAAATAAGAAATTCTGCAAGCCATTGTTAGATGCTACGAGCTGGGAAGCTAAATTGTTCTTTCAGAATGGAGCGAGAGATTACTAGAAGCAGCAAATAATGGCTACAATTAGCCATCTTTTAGGAGTGCAAACGGGTTATTAGGGAAAAAAAAGGAGGGGAATTAGCCATGTCCAGGAATCTCCCCAGAAACAAGCCATTCTACAGTGTGATGCAGAGAAACTTGACTGATGACTTGGGGTGTCCAGAAGTAGCCAATGTGAAATGTAACTAAAGTAAATTTAGCTGTCATCATAACTATGACACATAGGAAGTAAAGGACCCTTTACTATGACACATAGAAAGCAAAGGTTTCTCTAAGTTGTAAGAAATGTTATCACAAAAAGGAGAGTTGGGGCTTAGAATTTGCCAGCATTAAGCTGCACAGTTTCAGAAAGGAAAACTTTGTGCCTGATGGTCATTAGGTAGGTGGTGCTACCATAATGTAGAGAAAAAAAACCTCAGGCAGCCAACAGAATCCTCCACCAAAACATGCACTGATTCCATGCTCAGCAAGTGACTCTCTTGTGGCTAATTTCCTTCCCCAGGTTCCTTGATACTGGGAGAGTTCCCTAGATCTTTCTTCCTTCCTATGATGAAGGGTTTTTTCCTAGGGCTGATGCTTCTTGTGTAGCAGGCAATATTATCACATTCACACTCTCCTTCCTGGACAAACCACATGCCCAGTGCCTGGAAACCAAGGAACAGAGAGGCCACTTGTTGACATACAGCCAGACACTCAAGAGCAATTCATGCCTCTTTCCTTTACCTTCCGGAAGGAGAATGTCTCCTCTCCACGTTCATCCTGCTGGTCTAGGACTAAGATCTGGAATTGTTCCCAGATCAAAGGGGTTGGTTGTTGTGTGCTCAGAAGTGGGAGGTTGTGTGTGGTCTCCCCACTTCTAACCACTTGCCAGAGCTCTGACAAACACTCTATTCTGCCTCCTCCCTTGGCAGCCCAGCCTTGCTGAGATTTCAGGCTGAGGACAGCCTCTATTCACAGCAAATGTAGATTTCTCTCTGCTAGACAATTATTTAAGAGGCATTTTCCTTTAATTACAATAATTTCTAATTTCTGGCATATATTCTTTAAACCATAGCAGTAGGCATTTTCAAGGTGTAGGCAATCCCCAACTTACATGGATTGAGTTCTCAAACTTTGGGAATAAGTTATTTGAAATTCCTCATAGGAATTTAATTTAGACCAATAAGTAAAGGTAAATGAGACAGAAGCACCTTGTAACTTCAGAGGTGTCCAACAGAGGAAGGACTCTGTCTTGAGAGACAAAGGACTTCCTGTCACCAGAAAAATGAGCAACCACTCAACAATGGAGTGCCCAGATTCCTGCAGTGGTATTAGCAGAACTTGAAGCAAGACAGGACAGAAGAGATGGCACCTGTGTACGTGCAAACCCTTGAAGAGAGAAAAGTTTTAAGTCCTTCTTTCTGTCTTACAGGGATTCCTAGAGAAACAGCATCTTTTCCTCTCTATGCTCCTAAGGGAAGAAGCCTTATTAAAACAAAATCCAAACCTTCAAAGTTAGCATTTAGGAAAAAAATTAAAACTCAAAATGGAGAGGGGTAACTGACCTATGGGATTGATCCTAATTTCTGAGTGCTCTTCCTCCATGACCTTAGCCACTGGCAGGAGCAGATTGCTCCCTAGAGGGATGTTTCCCCACTACTTGCTGGGTTAGCTTGCCATGGTTACCTTCTACAAGCTGAGATGAGCTAGATCATTCAAAGAGAACACAGGTGATATGGGACCTGCCCAGTTTACCAAGTGCAGGTTTCTGATTCTACCACATTTAATCTCCCCTAGGTCTAGCAAGTCCTTTTCTAGTCTACCTACTAAGTAAGCTTTCACCAGAATAGCCATGAAGTGAACAGCTTTGGGCTCCCCTAGATATTCCCCTCCCCTGCCGGGTGTGTATCTGCCCATGATGCTTATTAGTTTGTTAGGGCTCGAATAAAAAAGTACCACAGACTGAGTGGCTTGAAAATTGAAATGTTTGTTTCATAGTTTTGGAGACTGGAAATCTGAGATCAAGATATCATCAGGGGTGGTTCCTTCTGAAAACCATGAGAAAAGAATCTGTTCCAGGTCTTGGCTTGTAGATGCCATCTTCTCCCTGTGTTTTGACATCATCTTCCCTCTGTACATGTCTGCATCCAAATTTCCTCTTTTTATAAAGACACCAGTCATATTAGGTTAGGGTCTACTCTAATGACCTCGTTTTAACTTAATTATCTCTGTAAAGGCTCTATCTCCAGAGACAGTCACATTCTGAAAGAGGGTTAAGACTTTGTCTTAGCCCGTTCTCCATTGCTGTAACAGAATACCTGAAACTGTGTCATTTAAAAAGAAAAGAGGTTTATTTTGGCTAAAGGCCCTGGAGGCTGGTAAGTCAAAGATCAGGCAGCTGCCTCTGGTTGGCTTCTGGTGAGGGCCTTGTGTTCACCAGAAATGTGGCACAGAAGCAGAACAGGAATCAGGCACACACCCAAAAGGGCAAAACATGAGGGGCAGCTTCACTTTATAACAACCCACTCTCACAGTAACTAATCCTGTCCTTCAAGAGCAAGAACACACTCACTCCCACAAGCATTAACCCAGTCCCACAAGAGTGGTATTAATCTATCTTTCAACCTAATCACCCCGAAAAGGCCCCATCTCCCAGCACCACACCAGGGTCCAAATTTACAACACATGAATTCTGAAGGATACACTCAAACTATAGCAGACTTTAGCACATGAATTTAGAAGAGACACACTTCAACCCATAATAATGCTGAACCTAGGAGCCCTATCCTGGACTTCCTGACACATTCACACCTGGTAGAAAGAAAGGAAAACACAAAAGAGTGGTTTTCTCTCTGCAGCCTACTGATGGTACAGCATCCTTTCTAGTCACTGGGTGAGGAGAATACAGGCTTTTCCTCAGGACAACTTTTTACAATTAAATAGCCAAGCTCTCCACACAGGTTAGCAAGTCCAACAGCGCAGCCAGAGCCTTCATAAGGCAAGAATTTTTTATCTAAGTCAGCAAGAGAATGAGGTCCTCTTTTCCCCCAAAATAACCCACTAACCAAATAAGTCACATAAACACAAACCCCTTTCAATCAAAACTAAAAAACTAAATAAAAACTGAGACCTTAATTCAATGATGGAAATGGAGAGCTATCACGTGTATAGATGGTAACCTTTAATACCCAACTTGTTATTGATAACCTTGTCTCGCCCACTTATTGAGCTGGAAATTGTTGAGAGAAAAATATTGACAGGTTATAGACAACGCAGGCATCATAGGCTCATGGCCATGGAACGGAGTTCAGACATCACGCAGTTTAAGTCCTACATTCATACCTCACCCTAAACAGCTGTTGCTTAATGCTACTTGTTGTTGTTGTTGTTTTTGTTAATGTAGAGGTTGTTGTTTTTTAAGACTCATCTCCTTCCTGGAAAGATAAGTGCAAACCCAAAATTAGATACAGTTTCAACTTTTTGCTTTAACATTATTGACATATTTCTCGATGTATTTCAGCCAACATGCAACAAGAAATTTTCTCTCTTAACAATTGTCTTTGAATGTTCCCCTCATTTCTACCAGATTTCTGTCTCTGAAGGCTGAACCACAAGAATAAAACTTCCTCTAAAGATGGAAAGGCCAAAAGAGACTCAGAAAATCCCAGAGACAAGCAGGAAATATTCACAGTTTTAAGCAGGAGATAAGTGCAGGTTCCTCTTTAGAAGGTAGGGTCAGGTCTGATTCAACTAAGCAGTTATGTTTTTATCTGCCTGGATTACTGGAGTCTGCTGAGTGTTTCATTTGAATATATATACTGAAAAAATACATATACATACTGAATATATATATATACACACACACATTGAATATATATACTGAATATATATTTATATACTCTTCCCAATGGATGGAAAAAGTTTTAAGGAAACCTGAATAGTCCAAGTCATGTTATAGAGTCACTTAATTTCATATTGTTCAATCACCAAAACATCAAATCAGATGCAGACGAGAGAATACTACTACCTAGGAAGAAAAGAACACAGCTAGTCCACAGAGAACAGCACAAAGGGCAGAAAAGAGACTTCTGCGCTAGGCCCAGGCATGAGGATTCAGCCAAGAGACCAGAACAGCCATCATAAGACCCTCAACTTCCCATTTATTTCTATGCTCAATAACTGTAGGTGCTCAGAATCAAATTAGAATTATCCCTGGCTGTAACCAAACCAGGTATGTGGATTTTCTTTGTTTTTGTTTTTAAAATTTAAATTTTTTTAATAGAGACAGGGTCTCACTACATTGCCCAGGTTGGTCTCGAACTCCTAGATTCAAGCGATTCACCTGCCTCAGCCTCTCAAAGTGCTGGGATTACAGACATGAGCCACTGCACCTGGTCCCAAACCAGGTATCTGAACTGTATTTAACATAAACAATGTAGGGATCTAGTTATTCACTCTGTAAAAGAATTCTTTGCTTTAAACACAAGTACAAAATAATGCAACATCACTTTCAGGCTGATCTGGGAGGCATAACGTGAATCTAATCATGAGGAAACATCAGACAGACACAAAATGAGGAACATTCTAATGAAAAAAAGTGAGGGGGTGTCTTTAAAAATATCAATATCATGAAAGAGAACAGCTTCACATTAAAGGAGATTAATGACAAGATAACTAAATGTATATATAATTCTGGACTGACAGGTACTGAAATAAATAAGAAAATTCTATAGAATTTATTAGGTCAACTGAGAAAATCAAAATATGAATGGGGGATTACATACAAGTATCATGTCAATGTTAAATTTCCTCAAATTGATAAACTTACAATGGTTATGAGGATGTCCTATGTATCGCAGATCTAAATGTAAGCTAAAACTATAAAACCCTTAGAAGAAATCTTCATGAACTTAGATTAGACAATGGTTTCTTAGATATGACACCAAAAGCACAAGTGACAAAAGAAAAAAAGAGTACATTGGAGTTGATCAAAATGTAAAACTTTTATGCTTCAAAAGACACCACCAAGAAAGTGAAAATTCAATCCACAGAGTAGGAGAAAATATTGGCAAGCTGGGCATGGTGGCTTACAGCTATAATCCCAGCACTTTGGGAAGTCTAGGTAGGCAGATTGCTTGAGCAAACAAAATTAATGCAAAAATTAGCCAGGTGTGGTAGTGCAGGCCTGTAGTCCCAGCTACTCAGGAGGCTGAGGTGGGAGGATCACCCAAGCCCAGGGAGACTGAGGCTACAGTGAACCATGATCACACCAATGAACTCCAGCCTGGGTGACAGAGTGAGAACCTGTCTTAAAGAAAAGAAAAGAAAATATTTGAAAATCATGTATCAGATAAGGAATTTGTATTCCAAAAACATAAAGCACTCTTATAAATAACTCATCAATAAAAAGAAAAATAACCTAATTTTAAAACAACAAATAATTTGATTAGACATTTTTCCAAAAAAGATAATAAATGGCCAGTAAGTACATGAAGAGATGCTCAACATCATTCGCCATAATAAAAATGAAAATCAAAACCACACTGAGAAGCCAGGCACAGTGGCTCACGCCTGTAATCCCAGCACTTTGAGAGATTGAGGTAGACAGATCGCCTGAGCCCAGGAGTTTGAGACCAGCCTGGGCATCATGGTGAAACCTCATCTCTACCAAAAATACAAAAATTTAGCCAGACATGGTGGCGTGCACCTGTGGTCCTAGCTACTTGGGAGGCTGAGGTGGGAGGACCACTTGAGCCCCAAGAAGCAGAGGTTGCAGTGAGCTGAGATCACACCACTGTACTCCAACATGGGTGACAGAGCAAGACCCCATCTCAAAACAAAACAAAACACATTGAGAAACCACTTCACAGTCACTGGGAAGGTTATAATAAAAAAGATGGACAATACCAAAGTGTTAGAAAGGATGTGGGGAAATTGAAGAATTTGTGTGGCTGCTTGGAAAATTAGCAGTTCTTCAGATAGATAAGCACAGAGTTACCATATGGCCCAGGAATACCACTCCTAGGTATGTAGGTATGTACCCAAGAGAATGGAGAATGTACGTCCACACAAAAGCAGTGTGCAAATGTCCAGAGCACCATCACAGTAAGCAGAAACAAGCCAAATGTCCATTACCTGATGAACGGATAAATCAAATGGGTAGATCTGTACAATGGAATATTACCCAGCCATGAAAAGAATGAAGTACTGATACAGGCTACAACATGGGTGAACCTCAAAATCAAAGACACAAAACACCACGTAAGCCCAGGTGAGGTGACTCACGCCTGTAACCCCAGCACTTTGGGAAGCCGAGCATGCAGATTGCTTGAGGTCAGGAGTTCAAGACCATCCTGGACAACATGGTGAAACTCCATCTCTACTAAAAATACAAAAATTAGCCAGGCGTGGCATGGTGGTGCATGCCTGTAATCTCAGCTACCCAGGAGGCTTCACCATGGACGTTAGCCCTGGACTTTCAGGTGAGAGTCTCTCAAAGTTGCTGGCCAGCCTCAAAGCAAATACAGAACCAAAAATAAGTGCTTTGGAAATGTAATCTTTGGGGAACTCTTAATTGTATGCTGGTTAATAAGTTGGCCTAAAATCTCTTCTCACTATGGCTAAATGGTCATATTGAAAGGAAATGTTACAATGAAATGTTTTTGGAGCATATAATTTTAATGCATATTTTATGTCACTCCATCCTAACTTACAATGATGTAATTCTCAGAAGATAGAAAGCAGATACTATATTCATTCTTTGTCTTTGGATCACCAATGCGATGGCATCTTTATGAATATTTATATCTTTCCAAATTCCACCTGACTGCCATGAAGTACAAACAATTCAGCTTTGTATCAAGCTGCATAGACTAGGTAACTTGATATTGATGTAGAACCATGACAAAGTCCAAGTATCAGACCTCGTAGTTTGCCTGTCTTTTCTGATCTGAAAACCAGGGAATATCATGAGTATAAAGATTGTTTCACCTTCCCCGAGTTGGAGCTTTGGAACATGGGAAATACGGACAGAATAGGAGAAGGTAACTAGAACAGAGATCAACAAAGCACAACTCGGACAGCCAAAGCCTGCCCACAGCCTGCTTCTGTACAGGTTTTGACATGTTTAACCATCATAAATGAACAAATAATATACCACAGAGACGGTCTAGGGACAGCCAAGCCTACAATATCTGCTATCTGGCTCTTTACAGAGGAAGACTGTCAACCCCTGAACTAGAGTGTCATAGAATAAAGGTGCAACCCAAATTCCCTCTGCTACAGATAAAGTTGATGCCACTCATATTTCCAAAGTGAAAAATTGAATCAACTCACCTAAACAGATGGGATAAAAGGACTACCGGGAGATAGGTATATGTAATAGTCATTAGCTATTGACAATCTGTGTCATATTGACAGTTGGTAAATTGCACATAAAAAGATGTTATAGAGGGGAGGGGAATCTCCCCCACCACACCCCACCAAGAGACATCATATTCCTCCCTCATCCTAGTTGTAGCAATCCTGTGGCCACTTGAGAAAACAGCCCCTTGTCACCTGACTGTTTCCTTTTCTGCAAGCAGATGTCTCAGATGGAAGGAACACTCTATGCTTTGGTAAAATCCCTGGCCTCTTGGGATTCTCCAAACACCATGACAGTTAGCTCTACAGCCATTTGTCTACTTAAGTGCTCTGAACTGAAAGGAAAATAAAACATCTCTTGTCTCTCCAAAGGCCAAAAGATTAAATCCTGGTATAGACACCTAGGTTAACTCCAAAGTTGCCTGGGATACTGGAGATTTATCTTCTTAGATGTAAGGTGTAAAAGCCAAGTCAGTTGGGGCTACCAGGCACCTGAGGAGATTTTATTTACATGGCAAAGGCTGGAGTTAGGATTTCTGCCCTTTATGTTTCCAAAGAGAGCCTTTCAGAAGGCAAGAGGAGTGGCTGCCTCCTTCCCTTTGTAAGCAGAGCAAATAGTTTTTCCTACCCCCTCACCTAGGGAATGTCCACTACTTACGTGGGGAAAATTCCCATTGTCACTTATGTGTCACCCAGGGGTAAGCACTGGGGCAAGGGGGTGACATGTTTATTATTTACTGAGCTGTAATAAGAAATCTTGTCTCTGATCCATAATGCCGTTGTATTCAGGATAAAATTAATAAAGATGAAGATTAGAAACTCAACTGATGCCGAGGCAGGTGGATCACCTGAGGTCAGGAGTTCAAGACCAGCCCAGCCAACATGGTGAAACCTCGTCTCTACTCAAAATACAAAAATCAGCTGGGCATGATGGCACACGCCTGTAATTCTGGCTACTCGGGAGGCTGAGGCAGGAAATCGCTTGAACCCAGGAGGCGGAGGCTGCAGTGAGCCGAGATCATGCCATTGCACTCCGGCCTGCGTGACAGTGAGACTCTGTCTACAAAAAAAAAAAAAAGAAAAAGAAAAAGAAATCCAACTGACACCTTTTAACTGTCTCTGTTTCAGTAATTTTATTCAATTTCCAATATAATGAGTCCAAAAAGGACCAAGTTTCTGCCCTTACTACTAACTTTGATATTTACTCAGTGAAAAAGCCCAAAGCAAAGATGGTTTGGTGAAACATCATAGATCTAAAGTTTCCTATCCCATTGTAAAGAACCTTTATTCCCCTCTAGGTTTCCAAGATTTCTAACATAAAGATTAATATAATACCAACAATCTTGACAGCAATAGGGTTTTTTTTTTATTTGTTGCTTAAATATGAGCATTATGGTATGTTCCAGGCCTTCCCAGTCTGCTGGGAAGGGCCAAAGCTATTGAAAAATATAAAAATAGTGACATGGGAATCTGGAGGCTAAACTTCCACTGGAAAAAAGTCCTCACCTAGGGATTTTTAAATGCTACTTTAGTTTTATTTTCAAATAATGCTTTCCTTTCTCTGAGGAAAATTAGAAACCAAGACTAGGTAAATAATTACAGAAACATTATCTAAATATTCTTTGTGTCTCTCCAGAAAAAAAAAAAAAAAAGGACTATGAAACACAAAACACTAGGTTTTTGGTATTGGCATGAAAGTCCATGAGGGCAGCAATGAAGATTCTCATGTGTTTTCTCAAACTGATGCTATCTTTGGGTCCTATTAGGTTCTTTAAGCCAAAGGCCATTGGGAGCCAAAACTCATAGTCCCCACCTGTGCTCAGCCACCTCCAACTCTCCAAAGTGGACACATGAAAGCATTTTCCTTATTCCAAAGTTAACAAGGATCTTTCTGAAACTGAGATGAGGTCTTCCTGAACCTTTGGCTGTATTAATAACCACTATGACTTTTGGGGTGCCGGCTCTGTGCCAAGCCTTCTAAGCTATGATATTTCTAATCCTCCTAACAACTGGCTGAGATAGTTATTATCATTCTTATTTTATAGAGGAGAAAACTGGGGATAAATAACTAATATTGATGAGTAAGAGCATGAGCTAAGATTGGGATAAGTGGCCTAAATCCATACTTTTTCCTCCATATCCCTTTTGTTTGGAAGTTTTATGGTTAGAATACCACCTAGCCAAACCAGGTGAGGCTTATTGGCTTCTTGTGTATGTTTGATTGTTTAGGATATATAATTTTTAGGATATTTAATTGGTGACACATCTATAATATAATACAGCCATTCAAAACTTGGGGGATCTAACATAGAATGAAATTTACTTTATGACAAAGCACCACTGAGCAGCAACAATAGTGGGGCAATAAATGGTGGCAGGTCAGTTGCACAGCCAGATGGGGAAAAGTGAATCTGTTCTTCTACCTCGCCTCATATAGAAAAAACCTTCACATGTGGATCTAAATGTGAAAAGCAAAACATTACATTTGTAAAAGATAACATAGAAGAGTATACTTATTGCTTTGAGGTAGGAAAACTTTTTTTTAAACAGGACACAAAATGTTCTAACTAAAATAAAAGAATTGTATTTGATTAAGAGAATTAATAAATCTCAATTAATTCTGACCCATTTTTATTAATCAATTAATAAGAATTAATAAGACATTGCAAAACACAAATTCTTAAATGAGTTGAATAGGCTTTTCACAACAGGATATTTAAGTGGCCAATAAATATATCAAACGAAGTTTAAATTTCTTAATCGTAGCATAAATAAATAAAATACTGGCAAACCAAATCCAGCAGCACATCAAAAAGCTTATCCACCATGATCAAGTGGGCTTCATCCCTGGGATGCAAGGCTGGTTCAATATACACAAATCAATAAACGTAATCCAGCATATAAACAGAACCAAAGACAAAAACCACATGATTATCTCAATAGATGCAGAAAAGGCCTTTGACAAAATTCAACAACACTTCATGCTAAAAACTCTCAATAAATTAGGTATTGATGGGATGTATCTCAAAATAATAAGAGCTATCTATGACAAACCCACAGCTAATATCATACTGAATGGGCAAAAACTGGAAGCATTCCCTTTGAAAACTGGCACAAGACAGGGATGCCCTCCCTCACCACTCCTATTCAACATAATGTTGGAAGTTCTGGCCAGGGCAATTAGGCAGGAGAAAGAAATAAAGGGTATTCAATTAGGACAACAGGACATCAAATTGTCCCTGTTTGCAGATGACATGATTGTATATCTAGAAAACCCCGTTGTCTCAGCCCAAAATCTCCTTAAGCTAATAAGCAACTTCAGCAAAGTCTCAGGATACAAAATCAATGTGCAAAAATCACAAGCATTCTTACACACCAATAACAGACAGAGCGCCAAATCAAGAGTGAACTCCCATTCACAATTGCTTCAAAGAGAATAAAATACCTAGGAATCCAACTTACAAGGGATGTGAAGGACCTCTTCAAGGAGAACTACAAACCACTGCTCAAGGAAATAAAAGAGGACACAAACAAATGGAAGAACATTCCATGCTCATGGATAGGAAGAATCAATATTGTGAAAATGGCCATAGTGCCCAAGGTAATTTATAGATTCAATGCCATCCCCATCAAGCTACCAATGACTTTCTTCACAGAATTGGAAAAAACTACTTTAAAGTTCATATGGAACCAAAAAGAGCCCACATTGCCAAGTCAATCCTAAGCCAAAAGAACAAAGTTGGAGGCATCATGCTACCTGACTTCAAACTATACTACAAGGCTATAGTAACCAAAACAGCATGGTACTGGTACCAAAACAGAGATATAGACCAATGGAACAGAACAGAGCCCTCAGAAATAATACCTCACATCTACAACTATCTGATCTTTGACAAACCTGACAAAAACAAGAAATAGGGAAAGGATTCCCTATTTAACAAATGGTGCAGGGAAAACTGGCTAGCCATATGCAGAAAGCTGAAACTGGATCCCTTCCTTACACCTTATACAAAAATTAATTCAAGATGGATTAAAGACTTAAACGTTACACCTAAAACCATAAAAACCCTAGAAGTAAACCTAGGCAATACCATTCAGGACAAAGGCATGGGCAAAGACTTCATGTCTAAAACGCCAAAAGCAATGGCAACAAAAGCCAAAATTGACAAATGGGATCTAATTAAGCTAAAGAGCTTCTGCACAGCAAAAGAAACCACCAACAGAGTGAACAGGCAACCTACAGAATGGGAGAAAATTTTTGCAATCTACTCATCTGACAAAGGGCTAATATCCAGAATCTACAAAGAACTCAAACAAATTTACAAGAAAAAAACAAACAACCCCATCAAAAAGTGGGTGAAGGATATGAACAGACACTTCTCAAAAGAAGACATTTATGCAGCCAAAAGACACATGAAAAAATGCTCATCATCACTGGCCATCAGAGAAATGCAAATCAAAACCACAATGAGATACCATCTCACACAGTTAGAATGGCAATCATTAAAAAGTCAGGAAACAACAGGTGCTGGAGAGGATGTGGAGGAATAGGAACACTTCTACACTGTTGGTGGGACTGTAAACTAGTTCAACCATCGTGGAAGTCAGTGTGGCGATTCCTCAGGGATCTAGAACTAGAAATACCATTTGACCCAGCCATCCCATTACTGGGTATATACCCAAAGGACTATAAATCATGCTGCTATAAAGACACATGCACATGTATGTTTATTGCGGCACTACTCGCTATAGCAAAGACTTGGAACCAACCCAAATGTCCAACAATGATAGACTGGATTAAGAAAATGTGGCACATGTATACCATGGAATACTATGCAGCCATAAAAAAGGATGAGTTCATGTCCTTTGTAGGGACATGTATGAAACTGGAAACCATCATTCTGAGCAAACTATCACAAGGACAGAAAACCAAACACTGCATATTCTCACTTATAGGTGGGGATTGAACAATGAGAACACTTGGACACAGGAAGGGGAACATCACACACCGGGGCCTGTTGTGGGGTGGGGAAGGGGGGAGGGATAGCATTAGGAGATATACGTAATGTAAATGACGAGTTAATGGGTGCAGCACACCAACATGGCACATGTATACATATGTAACAAACCTGCACGTTATGCACATGTACCCTAGAACTTAAAGTATAATAAAGATATATATATATATATATATATATATATATATAAAGAAAAATGTTAATGTCTAGCAATGGTGAACCTTTGCATATGACACAACAATTCCACTTCTAAGATCTGTCCCATAGAAATACTAAAGAACTACAAAAGACATATACAAGAATGTTAGGTACATACACTCAAAACACTCAGATTTGAATACTCAGAGCCAAAACTGGAAACCACCCAAGTGTCTGCCAACAGTAGAATTTGGAAGTAAATTTTGGTATATTAGTTCAATGGACTATTATACAGCTATGAAAATGAATGAACTACATACAACATAACAAGCTCATAAACAATCTTGAACAAAAACCAATAATATAATTTAATAGTATATCATTTTATTCATGCAAAGTTCAAAAACAAGCCAGAAAAAAAAAATTTGTGGCATTGAAACCAGGATTTTGGTTACTTTTAGAGAAGAAGATGAAGGTAGACTAGGAGAGGGCTTCTAGGGTACTAGGAAGTTTCTGTTTCTTGATTTGGGTAAGGTGGTGTTATGATCTATACACATATATATATTAGTTTTCATCCAGTTCCTGGCTCATAACTCATATAGCCCTTGTTAGCAGTCTTTTGTTATAATGTTGGGTGTGTCAGGCCTCAGGAAACAATCTCTCCAACCTTCTCCTGCTCTTCTTTCACCTGGCCCAATCAGGACTCTAATCTTCCTTTACTATCTGATTGTGAGTCATGAGACCCAGCCTAGAGAGGGTCCCACCCAATACCATGGGAAAAGGAAAGCTGACGCCTTGAAGCTTCCTTAAAAACCCAAGAGGACTGGGTTCAGACAGCTTCTGGGTAGCTGAATACTTGCAGGTTCCTGTGTAACTGCCTACTGGATTCACCTTGCCTGTTGCCTAGACAGAACTGATTTATCAAGACAGGAGAATTGCAATAGAGAAAGAGTAATACACACAGAGCCGGCTGTGTGGCAGACCGGAGTTTTATTACTCAAATCAGCCTCCCCGGGCATTTGGGGATCAGAGTTTTTAAGGACAACTTGGTGGGTGGGGGGAAGCCAGTGAGCCAGGAGTGCTGATGGGTTAAGTAGGAGATGAAATCATAGGGAATTGAAGCTGTCTTCTTGTGCTGAGTCAGTTCCTGGATGGGGGGCAGATGAGCCAGTTAATCAATCTGGGTGGTGCCAGCTAATCCATCAAGTGCAGGGTCTGCAAAATATCTCAAGCACTGATCTTAGGAGCAGTTAGGGAGGGTCAGAATCTTGTGGTCTCCAGCTGCATGACTCCTAAGCCATAATTTCTAATCTTGTGGCTAATTTGTTAGTCATACAAAGGCAATCTAGTCCCCAGGCAAGGAGGTCTGTTTTAGGAAAGGGCTATTATCATCTTTATTTTAAACTATAAACTATAAAGTTCCTCCCCAAGTTAGTTCAGCCTATGCCCAGGAATGAACAAGGACAACTTAAAGGTTAGAAGCAAAATGGAGTTGGTTAGATCTCTTTCACTGTCTCAGTCACAATTTTGCAAAGGTGGTTTCATCTGGAGGGTGGTGCATCCAGGGAGGGCATGGAAGCTCCATGCCCCTTTGCCCATACCTCGCCCTGCACATCTCTTCATCTGTATCTTTTGTAACATCCTTTATAATAAACTGGTAAACCTAAGTAAGTGTTTCTCAGTGTCCTGTGAGCCATTCTTGCAAATTCGGCAAATCCAAAGAAGGGGTCATGGGAACCTCAACTTGAAGCCTGTCAGTCAGAAGTTCCAGAGGCCTAGATTTGCAGCTGGTGTCTGAAGGGGTGGTCAGAGGGAGTCTTGGGGGCCTGTGGGATCAACGTGTGGGATCTGATGCAACCTCCAGGTAAACAGTGTTGGAATTGAATTGGAGGACACCCACCTCCTGTTCACTGCATGGTGATGGGGCAACCCCCACACATTTGGTCACAGAAGTCTTGTGTGTTGATTTTGATAGTGTGAGAAACAGAGGAAAAACATGTTGTGAGAGTTTTTTCCTGAAACAGGTGAAATTTTAAATTTGTGACACTTCTCCAAGCTATACACTAATAATTTGAGCACTTTTTGATAGCTATGTTATTCTTCAGGAGAAGGTTTATTAAAAACAAAAAGAAGACTGGGCACAGTGGCTCACGCCTGTAATCCCAGCACTTTAGGAGGCCGAGGCGGGTGGATCACCTGAGGTCAGGAGTTCGAGAACAGCCTGACCAACATGGAGAAACCCCGTCTGTACTAAAAACACAAAAAAAACCACAAAAAATTAGCCGGGCATGGTGGTGGGCGCCTGTAGTCCCAGCTACTTGGGAGGCTGAGGCAGGAGAATGGCATGAATCCGGGAGGCGGAGCTTGCAGTGAGCCGAGATTGTGTCACCGCACTCAAGCCTGGGCAACAGAGTGAGACTCCATCTCAAAAAAAAAAAAAAAAAGCAAATAGCTATGGCATAAGTAGACACACATTATAAACAGGAAGTGAGTGGGGGACAAACAAAGACGAAGAGAGAGATAAGGACAGAGGCAAGGCCACCGGGAATCAGTGTGACTTGGAGAATGAAGTCAAGAGCCAACATTAGAAAGTAAAGGAAGAGGCCGGCACGGTGGTTCACGCCTGGAATCTCAGCACTTTGGGAGGCCGAGGCGGGTGGATCACCTGAGGTTGGGAGTTTGAGACCAGTCTGCCCAACATAGTGAAACACTGTCTCTACTAAAAATACAAAGATTAGGGAGGTGTGGTGGTGTGTGCATGTAATCCCAGCTACTTGGGAGGCTGAGGCACGAGAATCACTTGAACCAGGAGACAGAGGTTGCAGTGAGCTGAGATGGTGCACTGCACTCCAGCCTGGGCGACAGAGCGAGTCTCCATCTCAAAAAAAAAAAAAAAAAAAAAAAGTGAAGAAAGCAAAAGAGAGAAAGGAAATGAAATACAGGAAGTAGTAATGACTGAAGAGAGGAAATTAAGCCAAAGGCTCAAGCAAAGTTGGTTTTTAAAGATAAAAACCAAATGTATCTGGAAACCAAGAAGATGGAGGTCCCAACCCGCTGATGAAGGAAATTAGGAGTAGGTGGCTGGATAAAGGAATCGTCATTTATTGAGGGCTTACTCTATGTCAGACACTGTTATTAGAGAACTTCAAGTGAAAAAGGAAAAAGAAAGCAGAAGAGAAGAGCAGTTTTGCTTTTCCAAAATGATCAGGCTGCAGACCGAATCTATGAAGCCTCAAGTGTTCATCATCTACACAGCTAGGGTGTCAAGCTGAGTCAAACTTGTTACCATAAATACAGCAAAAACCATCTTGTCTATAAGATGTACACAAGGGACCAGCTGCCTCTGAAGTAGCTTGGGGCAGACTCCTCTCGTAAGGGTTAGATTCATTTGCTCAGGCTGCTATAACAAAGTACGACACACTGGGGGACTTAAAACAACAGAAATGTATTGTCTCACCATTCTGGAATCAGGTGTCAGCAGGGCCACTCTCTCTCTGGTGGTGCTAGGAGGGAGCTGGCCGTGCCTGCTGCAGCTTCTGCTGTTTGCCCACAATGTCTGACATTCTTTGGCTTGTAGATGCCACTCCAAGCACATGGCCGTTGTGAAAGGAAAATCTCTTGGGCCCCCAAAATCGCTAAGTAAAACTCAAGCTGGAAACCATTTAGGACAAACCTACCTTTCATGCTATTAAAAGTTATTCCTCTGCTCACTGAGATAGATGCCTATCTGATTGCCTCCTAAGAAAGGCTCATCAGAAACTCCGAAGAACGCAAGTGTTTGTGTCTCACTTACCTGTGACCTGGAAGCTCCCTCCCAGCCTCCTGCCTTTGCTTCAAGTTGTCCCACCTTTCCAGGCCAAACCAATATAGTTCTTACATATATTGATGGATGTCTCATGTGTCCATAAAATGCATAAAACCTTGGGCACATGTCATCAGGACTTTCTGAGGCTGTGTCACAGGCGCGTCCTCAAGCTTGGCGAAATAAACTCTCTAAGTTAACTGAGATCTGTCTCAGATGTTCTGGGTTCACACCATCTTCTCCCTGTGTGTCTTCACACAGCCATCTTCCAATATGACACGAGTCACATTGGATTAGGACCCACTCTACTCCAGTAGAACCCCATCTTAAATTACATCTGCAACTGCCCTATTTTCAAATAAGGTCACATTCTGAAGCACTGGGGGCTAAGACTTCAATACATCTTTTGCCGATGAGATAAAATTCAGCCCATAACCAGGGTACATACCAGGTTGCAACAAACCAATAGCCAAACCTTCTTCTAGGAGCAGTGTAAGTGGTACATGAACCCAGAGTTTACTCCCTGAGTCACGCTGAACTGCATGTCCAGGTGTCTCTAACCTAGAGTACATTTTAGTATCCAAAGAGCCAGGACCCAGTGCATCCAAGAGGTAGACAAGGCAACTCACAAGCCAACCCAATTTTGTGTATTCTTGTGTTGCAGTTGCCATGGCTGCAATATACAAGGCTGTACATTGCATATTGTATACGCCTACACATGGCTATATAACAGATGATCCCAAAACTTCATGCTAGAAAATACTACAATTATGCTACACATTCTATGGTCATTAATTTGGACAGTCACATTGGGGACAGTTTATCTTTGCTCACTATGCTTGGGGCTTCAGCTGAAAGACTAACAGGTTGGGAATGAATCACCTGAAGGCTTATTCACTCACAGGTCTTGTAGCTGATGCTCAGACTGTCAGCAGGAACAATACATTGCTCCTCCACATGACCTACACTCCCTTATAAATGGTGCCTGGGCTCCAGGGATGAGCATGCTGAGAAAGTGAGAGAGAGAGACAGACAAACAAGAGAGCGACTATGTAATGTCATATTGCCCTTTTATAACCTAAACTCAGAAGCCATGCAGTGATAGAGTCTGTCTGTATTTAACATTTTGATATTTTGTTTATCATGGAGTTTTTGCATTAACTTTGATTTTTTAAATATTATGTTAAAGTATTATTTCTTTTGTGAAAGGAAAATCTCTTGGGCCCCCAAAGTCACTAAGGAAAACTCAAGCTGGAAACTGCTTAGGGCAAACCTGCCTCCCATGCTATTCAAAGTTATTTCTCTGCTCACTGAGATAGATGCATATCTGATTGCCTCCTTTGGAAAGGCTCATCAGAAACAAAAGAATGCAACCTTTTGTGTCTCACCTGTCTGTGACTTACAGGCTCCCTCCCAGCTTCCTGCCCTTGCTTCAACACATCCCACCTTTCCAGACAGAACTAATGTGCTTCTTATGTATATTGACTGATGTCCGTGTCCTCCCTAAAATGTATAAAACCAAACTGTGCCCTGACCACCTTGGGCACGTGTCTTCCTGAGGCTGTGTCACAGCATGCCTCAACCTTGGCAAAATAAACTTTCTAAATTAACTGAGACCTGTCTCAGATGCTCTGGGTTCACAATTTCTATGACTGAGTTTTTTAGTCTCCCCTATGTATGGCATCCAAGGAGAGAGAATGTTTCACTCATCTTACCCTAGTCCTGTCCTGTCCGGTGTCTTTTCTCCCATATTCTATTTGTGGAGGTCACAAAATCCTGCCCAGCTTCAAGGGGAAGGGAAAAAGGCTGCAGCTGTCAATGCGCCCCAAAAATATTACTGTGGCTACTTTTGGAGAATACAATCTGCCACACCTTGCAATAAAGCAACTCTAAGGAATCTGACTTGTTTGACAAGTACAATAGCTAAATTGATTCCAGGATCCAAAAGAGCAACATGTCAAGACAAATATCCACAAAATCTTAGAATTTTCCACAGCCTTGTCTTAGTAAAATTTTTACTGACTTATAGGACGGGCGCAGTGGCTCATGCCTGTAATCCCAGCACTTTGGGAGGCCAAGGCGGGCGGATCACAAGGTCAGGAGATCGAGACCATCATGGCTAACACGGTGAAACCCCATCTCTACTAAAAATATAAAAAATCAGCCGGGCGCGGTGGCAGGCGCCTGTAGTCCCAGCTAGTCCGAGGCTGAGGCAGGAGAATGGCGGGAACCCGGGAGGTGGAGCTTGCAGTGAGCCGAGAACGCACCACTGCACTCCAGCCTGGGCAACAGAGCGAGACTCTGTCTCAAAAAAAAAAAAAAAATTTTTTTTACTGACTATATTGTTTTTAAAAAGTCATCATTTCCTTAGATGTTCTATTACAAAGCAATGATCACTAGAGTAATGGCCTTGATAAATATTTGCTGAATTCATTTGAATTGAAAATCTTGTGTTTGGGGAAAACATTTCTTTCAGGCATTATGAAATATTAAAAAGGAAAATCTCCCTTTGTTGTCTGGGAAAATATCATAACCACTGTGATTTACCAGGTAACATTATACATATCATAAAAACAAATTAATCCCAAGAACTTTATTTGTGTTGGTAAAGATAAAAAGGCAAAACATGACTTTTCAACAGGACTTCCAGTGGTTCTCTATTCAGATGCCTAACTATGTGAGAATTGGAGATAGTGTGAAAAATAACATCTCCCACGCATTAGACACATTTTAAAGTCATTCTGTTACTTTAGAATGGAATTCTCTTGTCATTTGCTATTTATAAATCAAAAAAGTTGAGTTTACAACATTAACAGAAGCAAAATGTTCCTCGGTAGTTTAAGAAAGAGGAGAAAAAGAATACTGAGGAAACAAATAAACTTGAAAACCATCCTAAGCAAAATACTTAAGAGCTTAAGTTTTGTCTGTGTGTCAAAAACTGTGAAGGGTGTGAGATTTGACCCTGTTTGAAAGCTAACAAGTTAGTCTGCCACCATTTCATGGAGGCTGGTAGAAGACACAAAATCTCCGGGTCAGCAACAAAGGAGAGTTTTTACTCAAAGCAGGAGCAGGAATTGGAATATTGGCATTTTAAGTCAGCTCCCCAAGCTCCAAATCCCACAGGGTGATGTGAAGAGGGCCAGATGCCACTTGCACATGTAGTGGGTTATGTTTCTTGAGAAAAATGCTGAGTTTAGGGAATCCGAATGGGCAATAAGCATGCCTTCCCTCTGTTCCACAGGGAGACACCATCTCTCTTTTCCAAGACTGTTCACCATACAAACATCCTTGAAAAAGATAATGAGAAACAAAGAGCAGGCCAGGCACGGTGGCTCACGCCTGTAATCCCAGCACTTTGGGAGGCTGAGGTGGGTGGATCACCTGAGGTCAGGAGTTCAAGACCAGCCTGGCCAACGTGATGAAACCCCGTCTCTACTAAAAATACAAAAATTATCTGGGCATGGTGGTAGGTGCCTGTAATCCCAGCTACTTGAGAGGCTGAGGCAGGAGAATCTCTTGAACCCGGGAGGCAGAGGTTACAGTAAGCTGAGATCACACCACTGCACTCCAGCCTGGGTGACAGAGCAAAACTCTGTCTCAAAAAAAAAGAAAAAAGAAAAAAGGAAATATGACTTAGAAGGTGGAAATATCTTTCCTGTGCACTTTAATATGGTAGCCTCTAGCCAATTAAATGTAAATTAATTAAAATTAGAAACATTTAAGATGTTTCCATTGCATTAGCCATATTTCAAGTACCCAGTAGCCACATGTGGTTATTGGATACCACATTGGACAGCACAGATATGGAACATTTCTACCATCACAAAAAGTTATTCTGGATAGCCCTAAATATAATTCAGTCAGTCAGCCACAAAAATGGAAATATAGACACAATTCGGTTATCCAACCATGTTTATTTAATTCTTCCATATGCCAGGGGAAAAAATGTTATATTGACTTTGTTCCCTATAGTCTTAAAGTCTACAGTAAAGCAAGGAAGACAGAGCTTATTAAAATAATAAATAAATACAATAGTTAAACAAGTTATTGCAATTAAAGGAGACCGGACTTAGTATGGAAGATCTAGAATAAGTTTCCTGGAATAAGAGATATTTAAGCTCAGACTTTAGTTAGGTTAAAAAAATATATAAAGGAAGGAAGCGTGTTCAGCCTGCTTCTGGACGAGTGAGGAGACTCGTGGTCTGGTTCTGGGACTTCCCTAACAGTATGGCCCCTAACACCAGTCTCCACTCCCGCCTCAAAAGAAGAAACCAAGACCACCTCCTGCTCTGGGACCAGAGGAGACATCGGCCTCTGCAGGCTTGCCGAAGAAGGGAGAAAAAGAATAGCAAGAAGCGATTGAACACATTGATGAAGTACAAAATGAAATAGACAGACTTAATGAACAAGCCAGTGAGGAGATTTTGAAAGTAAAACAGAAATATAACAAACTCCGCCAAGCATTTTCTCAGAAGAGGTCAGAATTGATCGCCAAAATCCCAAATTTTGGGGTAACAACATTTGTCAACCATCCACAAGTGTCTGCACTGCTTGGGGAGGAAGATGAAGAGGAACTGCATTATTTGACCAGAGTTGAAGTGACAGAATTTGAAGATATTAAATCAGGTTACAGAATAGATTTTTATTTTGATGAAAATCCTTACTTTGAAAATAAAGTTCTCACCAAAGAATTTCATCTGAATGAGAGTGGTGATCCATCTTCAAAGTCCACCGAAATCAAATGGAAATCTGGAAAGGATTTGACGAAACGTTCAAGTCAAACACAGAATAAAGCCAGCAGGAAGAGGCGGCATGAGGAACCAGAGAGCTTCTTTACCTGGTTTACTGACCATTCTGATGCAGGTGCTGATGAGTTAGGAGAGGTCATCAAAGGTGATATCTGGCCAAACCCATTACAGTACTACTTGGTTCCCGATATGGATGATAAAGGAGAAGGAGAAGAAGATGATGATGATGATGAAGAGGAGGAAGGATTAGAAGATATTGATGAAGAAGGGGATGAGGATGAAGGTGAAGAAGATGAAGATGATGATGAAGGGGAGGAAGGAGAGGAGGATGAAGGAGAAGATGACTAAATAGAACACTGATGGATTCCAACCTTCCTTTTTTTAAATTTTCTCCAGTCCCTGGGAGCAAGTTGCAGTCTTTTTTTTTTTTTTTTTTCCTCTTGTGCTCAGTCGCCCAGTTCTTGAAGTCTCTTTTCTCTACTCCATGGTTCTCAACTTCTTTGGGGGGAAATACCTTGAGCAGAATCCAATGGGAAAAGAGTCTCTACCCTTTTCTGTTCGAAGTTCATTTTTATCCCTTCCTGTCTGAACAAAAACTGTATGGAATCAACACCACCGAGCTCTGTGGGAAAAAAGAAAAACCTGCTCCCTTCGCTCTGCTGGAAGCTGGAGGGTGCTAGGCACCTGTGTAGTAGTGCATAGAATTCTAGCTTTTTTCCTCCTTTCTCTGTATATTGGGCTCAGAGAGTACACTGTGTCTCTATGTGAATATGGACAGTTAGCATTTACCAACATGTATCTGTCTACTTTCTCTTGTTTAAAAAAAGAAAAAAAAACTTAAAAAAATGGGGTTATAGAAGGTCAGCAAAGGGTGGGTTTGAGATGTTTGGGTGGGTTAAGTGGGCATTTTGACAACATGGCTTCTCCTTTGGCATGTTTAATTGTGATATTTGACAGACATCCTTGCAGTTTAAGATGACACTTTTAAAATAAATTCTCTCCTAATGATGACTTGAGCCCTGCCACTCAATGGGAGAATCAGCAGAACCTGTAGGATCTTATTTGGAATTGACATTCTTTATTGTAATTTTGTTCCTGTTTATTTTTAAATTTTCTTTTTGTTTCACTGGAAAGGAAAGAAGATGCTCAGTTTTAAACGTTAAAAGTGTACAAGTTGCTTTGTTACAATAAAACTAAATGTGTACACAAAAAAAAAAAAAAAAAAAGGAAGGAAGGCTTTTCCAGGGAGTTGAAACATTGTCAACACGTAGTGGCTGAAACAGTAGCATATTTCAGAAATTAAGAAAACTCAGGATAGGTGAATGCTAGATGTGGTGGAAAATAGTACTAGATGAGGTATGCAGAGGCCATAGTCATCTGGGTTCTTGTAGACCCATGTTAAGAACTTTGGACCTAGTTCTAAGGGAACTAGCATATTTCTGAAGGGTTTAAAGCAGGCAAATGATAGAATCAACTTGAGGATGATGAGTGATCTTGATAGAACGATACCTGGTAGAGGGACAGGAATGGATTCTTGAAGGCTATTTCAGAGGGTTAGCTCAAAAAGGATGACTGAGCACCTACTTTAAGAAGAAATTTTATTTTTTAAATAAAGGAATTTATTTTTGTTTTGTTTTTCATATGTAATGGATATATAATAGCTGTACATATTTATAGGGTACATGTGATATTTTAATATATGCATACAATGTGCAATGATCAAATCTGGGTAACTGGGAAATCCATCACCCCAAACATTTGTCATTCCTTTGTGTTGGGGACATTACAAATCTTCTAGCTATTGTGAAATATATGATAAATTATTGTTAACTATAGTCACACTATTGTGCTACTGAACACTAGATTTTATTCCTTCCATCTAACTGTATTTTTGTACCCATTAGCCAAGCCCTAAAGAAGAAATGTTAAAATAATACTGACAATAAATTCCTGAAAGATGGATGTAAGTAGGATAAATTTTATAGGGAAAATCAGAGTCCAAAAGAAACTGAAGAAACTTCAAAGCTGGAGACAAGGATCCAAACAGTGCAAGGGTCTGGGCCAGCTTCAGGGAAATATTGACAGATCTGTGGCCACTCTCACCTCTATGCTCAACCTTGGGTGGCTATCGCAGTCATCCAATACCTTGCTGGATCCCCCAGCCTAGAAGAGTGTCTGGCAAAGAGTTGTTGCTTGCTGAGTAGGAATGAATGAGTATGTGCATGAGAGCAGAGAGGCAGGCAGGACTCCCAGAAGGAAGAGGGAGCCCCCAAAAGCAAATGACACACCCTTCAAATAATGCACCATCACCACCTGGGCTGAGCTGAAGTAAACCAAGCAGGCAGCAGAACAGAGAATCTCAAAAAAAAGTAGTGAAAATCCAAGAAGCAGCAGACATGTGGGGAAAACAAAACCTGTGAGAAAATGGAGCTAAACTTACTGGAGCATAATTCCAAAGAAGCATAGTTAATGGAGCAAACAGAAGACTGAAATACATATAACTCATAACCTCAAAGATTTTGAGATAAGATTATGGCAGGAATCACAGACAAGATGATGGAGGCCTGGTCAGGGGTGATAGCAGTGCGCATAGAGAGAAGCTGTAAGATTCTTAACTATCTTTAGAGAGAAAATTGATAGAAATTGGTAATTGATTGAAAATGGAAAGTTACAAAGATGAAGGAGTTACGACTAACCAGGTTTCTGCTTGTGGAATTTGGTGGAATGCAATGTGTTTGTTGATGCTGGGAGTGCTAGAAAGGCAGATTCCAGAGGGGCTACCATCAATTCAGTTTAAAGAATGTTCAGTTGGTTGGCGGTGCCATTAGACATCTATGGAGAAACTGAGGAGCTACTAGCTATGTGTGTTTGGAGCTCAGAAGAAAGGTATGAGCTAGCTGTGAATGAGCAAAATAATCTACCTAGGCCATAACTGAAACCACATGCTTGGGAAGTGAGCTAGGGTGAAACTAGCAGAGGTCACAGCACAAAACCCCTGTTTTTTGTTGTTGTTGTTGTTGTTTTTGAGACAGAGTCTCACTCTGTCACCCAGGCTGGAGAGCAGTGGTGTGATCTCAGTCCACCGCAGCCTCTGCCTCCAGGGTTCCAGTGTTTCTCCTGCCTCAGCCTGCCAGGTAGCTGGGATTACAGGCATGTGCCACCACACCCAGCTAATTTTTATATTTTTAATAGAGATAGGGTTTCACCATGTTGGCCAGGCTGGTCTTGAACTCCTGACCTTGGGTGATCTGCCCGCCTTGGCCTCCCAAAGTGCTGGGATTACAGGCGTGAGCCACCACACCCAGCCAGTTTTCAAAGAAACTGTGGTCAAGGGACAGAGTTGTTCGGGGAGAAAACAGAGGCTCCATGAAAAACTGAACTGACGGTAAAACTTTTCAATTCTTCATGTTCTAGTGGAGTCCATTGGTTCACATAACACAGACTGTAAAGTGGGGATAATAGTACCCGTCCCAAAAAGTTTGATGTGAAGACGAAAAATGATGTGCAGTGACCACTTAGCTCAGCAGCTGACACACAGGAACCGTTCCATTACTGAGTTACAGTATAATCAAACAAATCTGACAGAAGGAAAAATAAAATTTCCCCCAGGTTCTCCCATGCCTAATAGGACTGAAGATTATTTTTCTCAATATTTTATTATAGGTTCATTAGGTTTTTGAAAATTATAATTGTAAAAAAAAGTTTCTTTACTTATGACATGGAAATCTAGTACATACATTTTGTATTATATAGCTTTTGCTTTGAAAGTATAAAAAAACCGTGAATTAATCCTGTGTGAAATACGATAAACAGAATATCTGCAACAGCAAATACTCAATCGCATGTCCCACAAATGACTGGTACGAAGTGTACTCTACATCACCTGTCCTTAGGCCACCGCAAGTGCCTGCTCTGTTCTAGATGTGCTCAATAAATGCATCTTTCACTAACTCAACTACAAGGCCGGTGTAACGAAATCACAAGCAACTAGGATTTCTGTTGTTTTTCTGACAACTGTTTAGCAGGATCCTCCAATTATATGTAGACTGCATGTTTTTGCTGCAATCAGGACAAATAGAGAAACAGACTCTGGAATCAGGCTCTAAGCATAAAACAGGAAGGTTTCTACACATGCTGTTCCCATGAGCAGCATGGTGGAGCCATTTTCTCACGCCATTTCCGTACCACAAAGCCAACAGGACACATTCAAAGGAAAATCAAGAATTTTTTTTTTTTTTTTTTTTTTGAGATGGAGTTTCACTCTTTCGCCCAGGCTGGAGTGAAGTGGTGTGATTTCGGCTCACTGCAACCTCCAGCCCCCGGGTTCAAGTGGTTCTCCTGCCCCAATCTCCCAAGTAGCTAGGATTACAGGCACACGCCACCATGCCTGACTAATTTTTGTATTGTTGGTAGAGACGTGGTTTCACCATGTTGGGCAGTCTCGAACCCCTGATCTCAGGTGATCCACCCGCCTTGGCCCCCCAAAGTGCTAGGATTACAGGCATGAGCCACAGCACCCAGCCAAAAATCAAGAATTTTTGAAAGAATGCACAAACCTGCACTGCTATTTTGTCTACTACCTCCAAATGAGGGCCCTGCCTTTTCCAAAACTGGTGTGAAAATAGAGGAAACAGAAAAAGCCAGAGGAGATGAACCATTTCTCTGTGTGAGGAGTCATCTTAGCTGAATTTGGAAGGACACACCAATTAGACTTACAAAAAGAAAAAGCAGCAGCAGAGGGTAACTAGTTTTATTTTTTTAAAAAAAGAAAGTGACTGGATTTGAATTCCCTTACACAAGGTACTTCTTCCTTTTTCATGTTCACATTGGGGTGGTGTGGCGAATCCTGCGTATCCTCCTAGCTGCCCTGCCCTCTGCTTCTTTCTCCTGTAATTCAGTTTATAAACAGAATCAACTTCACCAAGAACTGCTTATCTCCTAGACTACACTACTTCCCACTGGCCTTCTGAATGAAATTGAAATGTAAATCAATTCAGATTTCCTCTTAATACATATGATCATATTAATGAATGTGAAGTCTTGCCCAGGTTACAGTTCTTCCTCCTGGCCATCCAAGCCCTGAGCCTAAACAACAGCCTGGTGACAGGTTCAGGACTTGGTTTTCCAGGAGAAAGAACTATAATCCGGACAAGACTTGGTTTGCCCTTAAGCTTGGTTTCCCTCACCTGCCTTCACCTCATACCCATTTGCTCATATCTCCCCCTTCAGAATGACTGACGACATCCACCTATGACTTAACAATATTATTTTTTTTAACTGAAAAGCAGGATGCAGAACAATATGTATAATATGATCCCATTTTCTTTCTTTCTTTCCTTCTTTCTGATCTTATTTTCTTTCTCTCTCTCTCTCTCTTTCTTTCTTTTCGACAGGGTCTTTCTCTGTCACCCAGGCTAGAGGGCAGTGGTGTGATCACAGCTCACTGCAGCCTCAACTCAGTCTGGGCTCAAGCGATCCTCCTGCTTCAGCCTCTGGAGTAGCTGGGACTACAGGTATGTGATACCACGCCCCGTTAATTATTTTTCTCTTGTTTTATCTTGCTTTTGTAGAGACAAAGTCTCCCTATGTTGCCCACACTGGTCTCGAACTCCTGGGCTCATGCAATCCTCCTGCCTCAGCCTCCCAAAGTGCTGGGATGACAGGCATGAGCCACCGCATCCAACCAATCCCATTTTCATTTTTAAAAATTGGAAGAAGTATATAATTGTCAGAGGCATTTGAATTAGTGTTATTCCATCTTGAATAGGGGCTGGGTACAATAAGGCTGAGACCTACTAAGCTGCGTTCCCAGGAAGTTAGGCGTTCTTAGACACAGGATGAGATAGGAGGTCAGCAAAAGATACAGGTCAAAGACCTTGCTGATAAAACAGGATGCAGCAAAGAAGCTGGCCAAAACCCACCAAAACCAAGATGGTGACGAAAGTGACCTCTGGTCATCCTCACTGCTCATTGTATGCTAATTATAATGTATTAGCATGCTAAAAGACACTCCCACTAGTGCCATGACAGTTTACAAATGCAGTGGCAACATCAGGAAGTTATCCTATATGGTCTAAAAGAGGGTAGAACCCTCAGTTCCAGGAATTGTCCACCCCTTTCCAAGAAAACTCACAAATAATCCACCCCTTGTTTAGCATATAATCGAGAAATAACTTTAAGTATACTCAGTTGAGCAGCCGCTGCTCTGCCTATGAAGTAGCCATTCTTTTATTCCTTTACTTTCTTAATAAACTTGCTCTCATTTTATAGATTCACCTCGAATTCTTTCTTGCATGAGATCCAAGAACCTTCTCTTAGGGTCTGGATCAGGACCCCTTTCTGGTAACATAATTAGATATGTATTAAAAAGGTGGGGCTCTCTGCACATCACTATTTTAGAGGATGGTAATATGGAAGACTGTCATTTTATCTTTCATATGTTTATGATATTTAAACTTTGTATTTATGTGTATATCTGTCATCATTAAAATAATGAGCAATTATTCTAGGACTACCTTCTCTATGACATTTTATCAGATTACTCCTTTCAAACTCCACTCACTCCCATTCCTTGTATAATGCTTGTAACAGCTGGATATTTTTACTACAATTTCTATGTGCGCATATATGTATCTGCATATGTTTATAGATGTTTCTCATTTTTTTGCCACTTGTATGGCCCTCTCTCCTCCCTCATATTAAAAATCTCCTTAAGGTAAGTTTTACATCAGATAATAGACATGACTGTCCACAACCAATAGACACTCTTCATTGAATAACTAAGAGCGAATCTAGTCATGAATGAGTCACATTAGCCGTTGGACTGTCGTAAAATCTGCTTTACTACTCACTTGTTCTTCAGTAGTTGTATATTTTCTCCAAAACGTATCCAAAACGTATATAAAATGTATTAAGTTATACTGCCCCCATGAATTCCTGAAAACCTTTTCTTTATCTGCAGCTACCAACAAAGTTATGAAAGCCAGATTTTTTTTTTTTTTTTTTTTTTTTTTTTTTTACCAATAATTTCAGTCATTCCTGACAACTGGTTAAAAGCCCAGGACCCTTTTTAAAAGATCAAAAGATGTGGCAACTTAAGAATTGCCATGCTAATGGAAGCTCAGTCGGGGTCAACAGTGATAGACTCCACTTAGCCTTCTTGGACTGGATGAAACAAGATTTTACGGCTTTTTACTAACGCCCTGCTTTTCTAGACTTGTCTGCGTCTATCAACATCTAATTGTACTTCCAACGATTGCAGACAAACTATCTTTTCTTCTTTCCAAATGAGAATTTGTAGGGGTTTTCTGGTCCCATTTGCCGCCAAGTGCACATCAGAAGATGAGTCTCCTAGCAGGAGATCAATGATAGAGGAAGAAAGAGGCCCGCTCCAGGCCCAGTGGCAGCGCCGGCAGAAGTGCCTTCCCCAACTCGAGTTGCCATGGCAAACCGACTGATGAAAAACGCTTGCATTCTGAATTCATCACTGGAGGGTGATTAGAATGTAAATAATGATGAGATATGTAGGCGATAACATTTTTCTATTAAAAGAAACGCAATGAAAAGCACATCCCTGTTGGATAGTCACTGGCAGTGGGCGTGGCTACTGTTGATCACATGCAAAAACCCTGAAGCCCTTTACAAAACCTACTGTTTTCCATCGGATCTTTCTGTAAACCTCCATTATACTGCACTAGAAATATGCAGCAATTAAAACAAGTTAAAATTTAAATGGATTTTGGGCAAGTAGAGTGAAGTGTGTCATTTTTCTCACTGTAGGGTATGTGCAGTGTCTCTGTTAGCATCTGTTCTCAGTAATTCCTCCAATTCAATTATAACACATTTGGAAACTGCAGAGATATGCAAGGCAATATTTGAATCACAATTTATCTTTTTTTTTTTTTAAGCTATTTAGGGTATACATTGCTAACAAAAAGTGAACATTTTACGTTTCCCTTCCCATTAATAAAATGCCCCCAGCCTTGAACACCACGTGGCCCATTGCTGTAACATAGCTCCCTTGCCAAAGCTTTTGCCTTTGAAGCTACTCAGACACCTACCATGAGGATCCTTCTTCCACAGTGGAAACAGTGAGACTAGAATTGTACTTTGGCACGGAGATTAGGTGAGCAGAAGTGATAGAGGCACCAGCACACTGAACAATCCAAACAGAAAGAGCTCAGGGGCCGGGCGCATTGGCTCACACCGGTAATCCCAGCACTTTGGGAGGCCAAGGCAGGCGGATCGCCTGAGGTCAGGAGTTTGAGACCAGCCTGGCCAACATGGTGAAACCCTGTCTCTACTAAAAATACAAAAATTTGCTGGGTATGGTGGCACATGCCTGTAATCCCAGCTACTCAGGAGGCTGAGGCAGGAGAATTGCTTGAATGCGGGAGGCAGAGGTTACAGTGAGCCACAGTCGAGCTACTGCATTCTAGCCTGGTTGACAGACCAAGACTCTGCCTGACAAGAAAAAAAAAAAAAAAAAAAAAAAGAGCTCAGGGTTTATGTCTTCCTGCATGAGTTTGTTCAGTAAGTATTTGCTGAGCACCTACTGTCATTGTCATCTGTACATGGACCAGAACTGCCTGTGTCACTGAAGTCTTACGTGCATGGCGTAAAGTGGGAGGTACTTTCTTTCTTTTTCTAAGACACTAAAGTGATTTATGAGGCACTTTCTTAAATCTTTCACCATTCTTTGTCCAAGACCACACAACAGGTAATAAATCTCATTATATAATTCTGCCTGAGTGTCACAGGGCAAGGGACCCCCCAGAATTGGAGCTCCACCCTAGAAGGTTCTTGGTTTCCCCCAGTAAGGAATTCGAGGGTGAGCCAGTGGTAGAGGAAAACAGCTTTGCTGGGGCGGCAGTGTCACAGCTCCGTGACTGCTCCTGCAGAGCAGGGCTACCCCATAGGCCGTGCATCGAGAGTAGCAGCTCAGGGGCAGGTCTGTGGTCACATCCATACCCACTTATAATTACATGCAAATTAATGGGAAGGTTATTCAGAAATTTCTAGAAAAAGGGTGATAACCTTCATGTTGTTACCAGGGTAAACTGTCATGACACTGGTGGGCATGTCAGCCAGTCTTCAATTTGGTCGGGAGTCGAGTCCCACCTCCTACCTCCCATGTACTTATTTTTGATGCCACAAAATAAATTTTAGTTTTATTATCTCATTTTATCCAAGACTGCTGAAGTGGGTCACTGCCAGCATTATGCCACATTTGTGACAATTACTAAATGGTACTCTCTGAGTGAACAAATTAGAAAAGCCATCTCATTCTCAGGATTTTAGCCCCACCTGCCCCCTCCACCAGTTGCCTTTGAGCATGTGCTGTCTGCACACCACCCAGGGAGGAATGCTGATCCCTCCCAGTGTCACCTACTGTCCCAGGCCTGGGCCACCTCCCCTGGAAGAAGTCATTTCCTGCATCACCCATGTCTCTGGGAACTGGTACTATCCTGACTGGCCTATTCACACCCACATTGGCTGAGCCAATCACTGGACTGCCTGTGGCTGCCACATCCCTTTCTTCCTTGGTCCAGAAATATTCCTGGCACCCCAGGTATTTTCTAAAAAGCATCTTGGTTGATTCTTACAATTATTCTCAAGTGTTCTCTTCACTATTCTTCTATTCCTAGTTCAGAGAACCTCTGGATCCCCAAAATGCCTTGAGTTTTAAGAATGCCAGGCTGGGCGTGTTGGCTCACGCCTCTAATCCCAGCACTTTGGGAGGCTAAGGGAGGTGGATCACGAGGTCAGGAATTCGAGACCAGACTGACCAACATGGTGAAACCCTGTCTCTACTAAAAATACAAAAATTAGCCGGGCGTAGTGGTGAGCACCTGTAATCCCAGCTACTCGGGAGGCTAAGGCAGGAGAATCGCTTGAACCCAGGAGGCAGAGGTTGCAGTGAGCTGGGATCATACCACTGCACTCCAGCCTGGGCAACAGAGTGAGATGCTGTCTCAAAAAGAAAAAGAATGTCAATGACCTTGATTCTTTATGCAGCTTGATATCTCCCTCACCCCAATCCTATACTTCTCCCAACTCTATTGATAGAAGGTAGAGCATCCCATCCCCAAACATGACAGAAGAGTAACGCAAAACACACTCAGCATGGACTTAGCCTATTTGCCACAGAATGCCCCTTGTGCTAAGAGCATGGGCTTGAGAAAATTGGGAGAAGATGGTGAGACCATGTCTCAGATCCCCTCTCTGACTTAAAACCCAACGCCAATCAAGCTGGAAGGGTCTGGAGGGTTCATTTGAGGCCACAGGTCTCACAGCATCCCTGGAGGAGAGGGCAGATGTAGACTCTCTTCTGGTTGGCATCTGGGGAAAGCTAAGGAGCCTGTGGCTACAATCAAGGGTGTGCAGCAACTTAAGGCCCTGGGCATACCTGGATTGCTGAGGACCTCAGGCGTCAGAGCCTGTGATTGTTTTCAGGAAAACTCTTCCTCTGCGTACCTGTGACCCAGTGGCTCTGGACCGGCCTGCCCATTCCTGTCGATCCCAGGAGGACTGAGTTATATTGTGCAGGTCTGTGGCAGCGGAGGACCATCATCCCCACTACACTCAAGGGGAATTAACAGCATTCCAGTTTTCTCACTGTGGGCTCACCAACTTGCTACTGCTCAGGAGGCCTCAACATCCTGGCCAGTGTGGGGACTAAAGGCACAAGCAAGTGAGCAGTTTAAAAAAATACACACTTGTAACTGTTTAAGAGGACTCAGTGCCCTGAGAAAGAGAGAGAGAGAGAGACAAGGAGGAAGAGCAGGATATGGAACAGT
Source organism: Pongo abelii (assembly GCF_028885655.2). Taxonomy (NCBI): domain Eukaryota; kingdom Metazoa; phylum Chordata; class Mammalia; order Primates; family Hominidae; genus Pongo; species Pongo abelii. The sequence continues at coordinate 106,964,399 of NC_071999.2, read as the reverse complement.
TGAATAAGGAGGCTCCCTTTGAGGGACAAATCAGGAAAGACCCAGATGATAACTTGTAATAGAGAACTAATGAGAAGCCCCAAGGAGATTTAAGTAGAGCACCCAAGATATGTTCTGGAAGTTTAGGAGAAACAAAAACAAAAAACTTGATGCTAGGGACTGAATTGTGTCCCCTCAAAATTCATGTGTTGAAGCCCTAATCCCCAATGTGATAGTGTTTGGAAATGGGGTCTTGGGAGATCATTAGATTAAGATAAAGTCCTCATAATGGAATTAACCCCCTTAGAAGAAGAGACATCAGAGATCTTGCTGTCTTTCTCTCCCTCCTCCCCCATCTGTCTCTCTCTCTGTGTCTTTCCAGAAAAGAGGGTCATCACCATAAATGGCTACGCTGCCACCTTGATCTTGGACTTCCAGCCTTCAGAGCTGTGAGAAAACAAATTTCTGTTGTTTAAGCCATGCAGTCTCTGGTATTCTGATATGGCAGCTCATATGACTAAGATATTCAATATCTTTATTTTAAAATTTGTTGTGAGTTGAAAAACAAGGTGATCATGGCTGAGAACCAAGTTAATGACCCAAAAGACCAAGAGCTGACAACCAAAAGCAAAAACACAGTAAGATGAAAATCCTAAGGGAAAAGATCAGAGGTTTAAAGGAAGTTTATCCGTGCTATCAGGCCATGATATCTCTTACTCGCTGCCTATATGCAGGGATTCAGGATATCTTAATATCAGTGTTCCTAGCCAATGAAAATAGAAAACAGTTAACCAAATGTCAATTGACTCAGATCAGACACCTGAAGACAGGAAAAGATCAGGGGAAAGCAAATGGGGGTGAACAATGAATCTTTCAATCTATAGCTACACCAGATGGACCACAGCAGTGTGTCAGGGGATCTATAATGGAATAGTGGAGAAGAATACTTCAAATAGAAGACATATACTTATGGAATTGCAAGAAAAACTTTTTTAACATTATAAAAGGAAATTTCAATATGCATCTTTCAGATATTGACAAACCAAGCAGAGAAAAATCAATAATTATATAGAAGATTTGAATTATGTAGTTGACAAGAACAATAAGCATGGAGAGAGAGCTGTTTCCCACAAGCAGAAAATACATCTTTTGTATCCATGTTACAAAAATTGTAACATGTGCTTGGCCATAAAGAAAACTTCCCCAAAGCAGAAATTTTAGAAGCCATGTTCTTGGTTCATACTCTAATAAAGGGAAATGAACAGAAAATTTCATTATTAGAACAATAAATTACATTATTAGAATTAAGAAACACTCCCTTGGTTGGCCCCCTTATTTAAAATACGTCCAAACTTGTTCGTAATTTACCTGGAAATGCATCCAAAAACCAAGCTGGAGTGCGGGATGAGAGAGCTGGATAGTTAGATGCATAGGTGATTCGATAAGTACAGCAAAATGTTCCTTGTAGAATTTAGTGGTGGTGTTCCCTGTATGATTCTTTCAACGTTTTTACAGGTTTGAAAACTTTTTATAATAAAATATTGGAAGAAATATATCAAAAACTGAAATAAACAAACATCTACAAGCTATTGAAAGGAAGGTTTCATACCAAAACCATAGCTAAAAATGTATTCAAAATTGTTCTATCCTTAGAGCTTACTGTTTAAAGGAGTTCATTTGTTTTCTTTCTAAAACTATTTATCTAGTAGATACTATGTGCCAGGCATTGCTCTAAGGGCTTACATATGTTTACTCATTTAATCTTCACAACCCATTTTACAGGTGAGGAAACTTAGACACAGAGAGTGTAGGCAACTTGCCCAAAGTCACATAGCTTGTAAATGACAAAACAAGGCTTTGAGCCAAAGCAGTTCGTGTTCACCGTCTATGAACATAATCACTGCATTAGCTTGTCCCTAAGTTTTTCAAATTAAGAAATGAGAATAAAAATCATGCAAAATAAAGTAGGACGATTGATTTGAAAAGGTAAAAGCTGAAGCTGGTTAAATAAAAAAGAAATTATGAAAGGAATGATAAAAAACTAAAACCTGTTAAAGACTTCTACAATAGAAAATTCCTAAAAAGTATAAGAAAGAAGCTAATATATAATCCTTAGGAATGAATGAGTAGATTTTACTGCAGGTTTGAAATAGACTAAAATATCAGAAAATGTTAGGGGCACTTTCTAATAGTAAATTGGAGTAACTAAAAGCAAATTAGGATTACAAAAAACCAATCTAAGAAGAATATGTGAGAAAAAACCATTAAAGACCTTTTTTATTATTATTTTTTAGACAGAGTCTCACTCGGTCACCCAGGCTGGAGTGCAGTGGTGTGATCTCAGTGCAACCTCTGCCGCCCAAGTTCAAGCAATTCTCCTGCCTCAGCCTCCAAAGTAGCTGGGATTATAGGCACCTGCCACCATGCTCAGCTATATTTTTGTTGTTTCTTTCACCATGTTGGCCAAGCTGGTCTCAAACTCCTGACCTCAAGTGATCCGCCCACCTCGGCCTCCCAAAGTGCTGGGATTACAGGCACAAACCACTGCACCCAGCCCAAGAGCTACTATATTAAAAGACACTTGGCTCATTTGGTTTTATTTCCCCTCTCAAACTTTTGAATATGAGAAACTTATTTTTAGCCTCCTCTAGACCTTAGAAAAAGATGGAAAATTTTTTTAATATAATCTTGAGTTTCAGATAAGTACGCAGGTGTTATTTCAGAGTGGACAAAACTTGTAAACTCTACATATGTGTATATATGTTGTTCAAGCATTGAGAGAACTGTGGAAGGTTGTAAACCAGGTCATTAATGTTGTTTATTTCAAGAGGATGACAATTGAGAGAATTGAAGTTTAAAGAATGAGCTTTCTCTTCCCTCTCATTCAGTTCACCTGGGGGTATGAAAGGAGAAATCACAGAGACACTCCAAGCCCCTTCTGCTTCTGCCATGCCAGTACCACTACCGCCATGGGCCTCACCATCTCCTCTTTCTTCTCCCACCTCTTTGACAAGAAGAAGATGCACATTTTGATGGTTGGATTGGATGCCACTGGCAAGACGACCATTCCGTATGAACTGAAGTTAGGGGAGACAGTCACCACCATTCCTACCATTGGCTGCAACGTGGAAGCAGTAGACTGTAAAAACATTCGTTTCACAGTATGGGATGCTGATGGTCAATATAGAATTAGGCCTCTCCAGAAGTATCACTTCCCAAATACCCAACATCTTATATTTGTGGTAGATAGCAATACTTGTGAAAGAATTAAGGAGGTAGCAGGTAAGCTGCAGAAATTGCTTCTGGTAGATGAGTTGAGAGAGGCAGGGCTGCTGCTTTTTGAGAATCACAGGATTTGCCAAATGCTCTTCGATCTCTTCCTAGCAGGACATGATCTGTTCAAGCCACATGCATAACACAAGGAACTGGTCTGTATGAGAGACTTGGCCAGCTGTCAAAGGAGCTTTCAAAATGTTAAATGAAACTAGATATCTAACCAAGGGCATTTTGATAAAATTGATCTAGGCTTGATCTTGGACTTACAATAAAATTAGTTTGTATCCTGGTTATTAAACAATATCTGGGACTGGTTAAGAACATTAAACTTATTTTATTGCCAATTATTGTTTACCAAGTATAATGTTGCTATTTAACAATGTGCTTGGTTTTAAAGAAATGCTCCTTGGGGAAAAAAAGAGTCCTCTTTTAATTTTACTTCCCATAAGCCTAAATGCCCAGACATAGCTATAGCAAAACCTTTAAATAAATCCATTTTGAATGTTTGTTGAGCCCAAAACAAATAATGTTTTAAAGTCATCCCCTTCCTACTTTACTGATACACTTATTCCGGAGACGTTTGCTGATTTTTAAATGTAGCATTCCATTTGTATTTATTTCCTTCCCTTGCCAAAAAGATTTTCTAATACTGCTGCAGCAGCCAGGGAAATGCTCCAAAACACTATTCAGCTCTCTTGCACTGAGGAACTTATTTTCCTCCCAATATTGACTCCTGGCCTATATCAGACAAACTTACCTTGGTGTGGTTTAGATTTGATAGCTAATTAGTTCTGTACTGGTGGCAAAGAGTTCATTCATTCAGAAGGGTTTTTTTGTTTGTTTGTTGAGACAGAGTCTCACTCTGTCGCCCAGGATGGAATAGAGTGGTGCGATCTCAGCTTACTGCAACTTCCGCCTCCCAGATTCAAGCAATTCTCCTGCCTCAGCCTCCTGAGTAGCTGGGACTATGGGCGCACGCCACCACACCCAGCTAATTTTTGCATATTCAATAGAGACGGGGGGGTTTCACCATATTGGTCAGGCTGGTCTCAAGCTCCTGACCTCAGGTGATCCACCCGCCTTGGCCTCCCAAAGTGCTGGGATTACATGCCTGAGCCACCATGCCTGGCCATATTCGGATGGTTTTTACAACTCAACCGATTGTCTTCCTTTATATTGTATCTTTTTTATGTTGCATGTTGCTTGTGGTATCAGCCTGATTTTTGCTCAGTATATGATAGTTCTGCTGATGTTTTATTGTTTATTGTTTATTGGGTGAACATATCTTAAGAGTTTTTGGAAAACATCAAATTCAATGAATACATTTTCTTCATAACCCATTTGGAATTATTCCTAAAAAAAGATTTTATATATATATGATTTATTATATATACAATATGTTATATTATATATGTGCATATTATACATATAATACATAATATATAATATATGATCATATATACATGTTGTTATATGACTATAATTCTGTATGTGTGCATATACATAACATATAATCATATAACTATTGTGATGATTATATAATAAATATATATTATATATTTGTGTATATATTTATATATATACACACAGAACTAGGATTTCCTTCATCTCCCAATGTACTTTTTGTAGCAATAAAAACTGAATGTCTGTGTGTCACCCTGGCTCAGTTTTCTAAATGTGAGCTGCTATCCTGGAGTTCATATTATGCACATTTCACGTGGCTTGAAGGCTTTCTAAAGTGTCCTGGATGGTTCTAGTAACTTGCAAATTTCCAAACTATGTCACAAAGATCTGAAGACAAAATTTGGGATTTTTCCACAGTTTTAAAAGCGATTGATGAAGGAGGGTTGCCATCAGACAGAATACGTCTGTTTCCAGGAATACAAACTCCAAGAGTCACCCCTATGCCTGCGAAGAGAAAAATCTGGTTACCTGCCCCTTTCCACTGTTTTTAGAGACAGGGGTAGAAGTCCTGGCTACCAGGACCACTGATTTGCTGATTCCAAGAGTAACCCAGCACAGCAGTGAGGAGACTATGTGTGTCTTGAGAGGAGAGTTGTCAACTTGTCTTCCAGGAATGATTGTGATGCAGTGCAAAATTAACCTGGGTAGGGCAGGCCTCTGTGAGGTCTGAATCAAATATTCAAATGTATTCCTCTCTAGACTGGTGCAGAATTATTGTTGTTGTTTTTGTTTGTTTGTTTCGGTTTGGTTTTTGAGTCTGAGTTTTGTTCTGTCGCTCAGGCTGGAATGCAGTGGCATGATCGCGGCTCACTGCAACCTCCACCTCCTGGGTTCAAGAAATTATCCTGCCTCAGCCTACTGAGTAGCTGGGATTACAGGTGCGTGCCACCAAGCCCAGCTAATTTTTGTATTTTTAATAGAGACGGCATTTCACCATCTTGCCCAGGGTGGTCTGGAACTCCTGACCTCAGGTGATCTGCGCGCCTCAGCCTCCCAAAGTGCTGGGATTACAGGCGTGAGACACTGTGCCCAGCCTGGTGCAGAATTATCAAAAATTCACTCTGTACTTAACAGTAGCATGGCTCAGCCCAAAGCTTCCCAGCCTGATGATGAAAACATCACGTAGAAAGGCTCCAGAAGCCCATATATCCTTTATACATGCCTTGTGTTACTCAGTCCCTCTCTCCCTCACAGAAATAAATTCATCTGCTCTGATATGTGCTACTTCACACAAAGCCAGCTCTAATTGTTCTACACCCTCTTTTGCTTTTCTGGGTGATTACAAACTGATTTTGGGGTGAGGCATTCTAGTCACTTCCAGCTACATCAGGTAAAGCGAGCTGCTCTGTAATTATTAAACTCATCCTTTGTCCTTTTGAGAGATGAGCACAATAGCTGTCTCCCTGTGTAAAGGGAATTTTCCCCTCTTCCATTAATTCCCATGGTTAGTGGTTCTCACGATAAAATCCGTCGGTTCTGTTAGATGCGTTCTTTCATTCTCAAAAGAACAGGCCCAAATCATACCAGTCAAAGGTGCTGTAAATGAGAACATCCTTGGAAAATAAACGTTTTGTGCAAATGTAAGCATCCAGGGTGTATATTTGTGTTCAAGCCAATGCAACACATCTATTGAGGGTTTACGGTGTTCCTGGCACATCACCACAGAGAAAACTGTCCTGACGCCACACTCCCAGAAGCGCTTACATTCACGCTAGCCACAAAATCATATTTCTGGTGCTAACAGCAGATGTGAAATTGTGAAACACATGCACACAGAAGGCAGGCAGCTTGAGGACCTGCGTGGTGGTCTAGGGACGTCCTAAGGGCTGCCAGAGGGATGGAGAGAAAATCTGTGATTGCTGCTCTCATCCCTGGGGAATTGGGGGAATCAGGCAAGAATTCTGCCTCTCTCCCTCTTGTGTGTGACTGCAGATTGAAAGCAACTGTTTCCAACCCAATGACACAATCACAAGGCTCTGTTTAGATAAAATGTTTTATCTTCTAAAGATGATATTTACATTGTCTACTATCCAATACCAGAGGCCAGCAACAAGGCTTTATAAATCCCACTTTCCCAGTTCCCAAATGCTGCGAGAACACATGTAAAGCACAATTTAGTTTTTGATAGAATACAAACACCTTGCATGCTTCCAGATTTCTAGCACATGATAGAGTGGAAATAAAGTGGATAGAGTAAGAGACAAGCTAAAGCCATATCTTTCTGGGGAAATGCCTCTGGAAACTGTTTTCTTCTGGAAACATGGGCCCTGTCTCCAAATGCCAACTAAAGTGAGTTAAATAGTCATGTATCTTAGTCAGCTCAGGCTGCCATAACAAAATGCCATAGACTGGGTAAGTTAAACAACAGAAATTTATTTCTCTTTGTTTTGGAGTTGGGGAAGCCCAAGACCAAGGTGCCAGCTGACTCAGTTTCTGGTGAGGGCTCTCTTCCTGGCTTGCAGATGCCTTCCTTGCCTAGGTCCTCATTTGGCACAGAGAGAGTGCATGAGCTCTCTGGTATCTCTCCTTATAAAGACACAAATCCTACTGGATTGGGGCTCCACCCTAAATGACCTCATTTACCCTTAATTCCTTCCTTATTTCTAATACATTGGGGGTGTGGTGGCTTACACCTGTAATCCCAGCACTTTGGGAGGTCAAGGCTGGAGGATCACTTGAGCCCAAGAGTTTGAGACCATCCTGGACAACATAGTGAGATCTCATCTCTTCAAAAAAATGCAAATATTAGCCAGGTGTGGTGGTGCACTCCCAGCTACTTGGGAGGCTGAAGGAAGAGGACCACTTGAGCCCAAGAGGTCAAGGCTACACTGAGCCATGATCATGCCACTGCACTCCAACCTGGGTGATTAAGTGAGACTCTGTCTCAAAAAAACAAAAAACAAATACAGTCACACTGCGGGTTAAGGCTTCAACATATGAATTCCGGGAGGACATAGTTTAGTTCATAGCACCATATAATTCAAGGTTCCCAATTATTTCAACCAGAAAGAAATATCCTGCTGGTTGAGCAACAGTGTTTCCTGTGAGTTAAATAATGTAGGTAATTTCCTCAATTCTCTACACATTTGGACCCTGTCGATGCCATCCAGTTAGCAATGTGTGAATTAATGAGAGCTTCAAGTATATTGGCAATGTAAAATCAACTGCAAATTCTGCATTACGGTCTCGTCTGCTGCTTCAGGGAGCCCTGCAGTACTGGAAAACAGCCAGCAGCTGTCACGGATGCTCCAACAGCTTCTGCTTCTCTGTGTAATGCACGTCCCCCATGCCCCTAGCTTTGGGGACTTGCCGTTCACCCCAGTACCGGCTGGCACGTGGATGTGTCTGTGGAGGGGTCTTTGCTAGTGCTGTCCTTGCGGCAGGGTTTTGGATGATGGGATTCTGCACACTCGCATCTTTCACTTCGGGGCACGTCATCCTGCTAAATGAAGAAACCAGACGACCTCTGGGGTTCCCTAAGTCTCCAGGGCGGAGGAACACATGTATTCTCACCTTACGTGGCTTTGCCTGGCTTTCTAAACAGCTGCCGTCCAATCACAGGACAGCCCAGATGCCCTGGCAACCCAGAGTAGCAGTGGGCAGCAGATCTCAATGCCCCCCTGGCCCCCATGAAAGGTTTGGAGACCTCTTGAGCTTGAGACCACCAGCAGAAGCAGCTGAGAGATGAACAGCCAGCCTGCAGACACAGGGCACAGCACTGATGGAGAGCCCCGCCAAGGAAAATGAGAAACAATGTTTCCCTGAGCTTAGCCCAGCCCTTGTCCATTGTCTTAGAGAAGTTCCAAGATTTCAGGCTCCAGAGGAAGCTCTGGCAGAACCCAAACGTGCTCTGCATGTTTCAGAAGTTCATCAAAGTCTTTCTCTCCTCAAAGCCCCCAGGCCCCATGGAGCAGGAGGGGGGCACAGAGGGGTGGGGGTACAGGGAGGTTGGAGGGTGATGGATGAACTGCCAGGGAGGGACAGGAGAACACAGGGATGGCAGTCAGGCGGCCCAGACGGAACACTCACCATTCTAGACCTTCACCCAGGCCACAAACAAATTTCTTTCCATGTGTGAGGGGTCGGGGACATGCAGGATTATGGGAAACTAAAGGAGAACGAGAAAATATGATTACTGTCATTTATTTTGTCCAAGTTCCACCTGGTAGCAGCCAAGAGGCTCACAGAAAGCTACAGACTTGTTCCTCCACCTCAAAACCCAGGAGGGACATTTCAGTTCATAGCTGAAAAGCTAGCAGAAGAAAGAAATTTCCTTTTTTTAAAAGCAAAACAAAAAAAAAAAACTTTTTTAAACCTCTGGTTAAAGCAAAAAGCCTGAGGCAGGGAATTAGGAACACATTGCTGTCTAAGCGAGCCACTGTGATGGCTGACTGCAGCAGCTGAGTGCAACAGTGTGTGTGCTTATGTGTGTACGTGTATGTGGTTGTGGTTGCCTGTGTGCAGATGTCTGCTGGCAGGAGACTGGAGGTAAGTGGGGAACAAGATAGTATTTGTGTTAAATAAGATGATTTTCACATATTCGTCACGGGAGTAGGAGAGAATCTTTGTTTCATATTTGGGTGGTTTTCTCGCTTTCATACTTGTGGAATACCGGCAGTGTGCTACCCAGACCCCACACATTTGACTATACCTCATCTGACATGACCTAGGAGGGATGCTGCCTCTCCTGGGCTCCCACCCCAATCTCTCCAGTCCCCAACACTATTCTGAGCAACACATATAAAAAGGCTTAGGAAACAACCTAGCCTAATTTATACTTCTGTAAAAGATGCTTATTCCATCACAATATCACACCTCCCCATAGGCCCTATCTCCAAACACAGGGGGGGTTAGGGCTTCAACATATAAAGGGGGAAGGGGACACCCAGTCTGTAGGTGGAGTCCGGGCGTCTGTCATTTGCATTAACAACTCTCCCAGGTGATTCAGCTGTGCCTAATGGCACATAATCCAGGGCTTGTGCCTAATGGCCCTGGGTTGGAGAACTCTAATTCCTGCCTTCCTTCCCATATGAGCAGAACAGGCCACCCGTGGAGTGGGCTGCCCTGCCCTGCCCAGTACCTGGTCTTGCTCACTTGGCTATGTTTGGTCATGGCCTCACCATGACCAGGCTCTGCTGCTGCCGACCTACTGCTTACCAGCCTTGGAAAACTGGGCGAGTCATTTCCCTTCCCTTGGCCTCAGTCTCCTCATCTGACAGTGAGGGGCTTGCACAGAAGAGTCTCTGCAAAGTCCCAACTGACATAAAACTCTGATCCTTGAGAGTAACATTCTAGGGGCTTCCATTAGGCCCAATTCACAGTTTTAGCACGGAATTTTAGAAAGCATTCAGGGCTCCTTATCCCATTCCAACTAAGAATATACTATCGCCCATGCAAAATGCCCAATCAAAAAAGTGCCTGGCATGTCACCGCCCTGTGAAATCTAGGAGTCAGAGAGATCAAAACAGAGGTTGTCCTTTTTCTTTGAAGTCGGACATGCCATGTTCTTACCATGAGTCAAAATCCTTTCGTTATTCAGTTCAGGACACAAGTTTATCTCTGGCTTCCCGGGACTCATGGATTTTCTCCCGTGAACAAAGCATAGTGCATCTCTACAACCTCTCCAGGCTCCTGGGTAGAGATGAGACTTTGGGAAGGATGTTGAACCATTTTAGCAGGCATGGGTAAGTGACATATAAGCCCTACACACCCAGTATCAGAAGCCAAGAAAGGATGAGGAGGGAGGGGAGTTCACCTCTGCCCTTGCTGCCCTGGTTAGCTTTGTTCAGCCTTAGCAGACAAGACCCTCTCACTTCCTTTTGTCTTCCTAGGCCCCTTCCCGCTTTACCTCCTCCTCTGCTCTTCTTGATGCTTGGAATGCTGCTCTCTTCTGTCTACATAAATATACTTATTTTCCAAAGCCTAAAGAGTATATATGAGGGAACAGCGAGAGTGAGAGGCAGAAGGAGGAAATCCTCTGAATCATTCCGCCTACGTGATCTTCCTCTGCTATAAATTACTGCTGCACTTGTGATCCTGACCATTGGCATCCCCTATTCCAAGCCCAGAGAGGCAAGCACTGTGTGGGTTCTGCACAGCACTGAGTGCCTAGGGTCTGAAAGATGACCTGGCCCAGAGTGAGTGCTTGGTAACTATCTGTGAAGTAGGGGAATGAGTGAGCCCCACGAGTCATCGTTACCTTACAGTCCCTGCCTCCTCTTGCGGTCTGTTTCAAGGACTGCATCTTCATGCCTTGATTCTAAGATAGACACAGACTGTTCCTTTTTTTTTTTTTTTTTGAGATGGAGTCTCGCTCTGTCACCCAGGCTGGAGTGCAGTGGCGAGATCTCGGCTCACTGCAAGCTCCGCCTCCTGGGTTCACGCCATTCTCCTGCCTCAGCCTCCCGAGTAGCTGGGACTACAGGCACCCGCCACCACGTCTGGCTAAATTTTTTTGTATTTTTTAGTAGAGACGGGGTTTCCCCATGTTAGCCAGGATGGTCTCGATTTCCTGACCTTGTGATCCACCCACCTCAGCCTCCCAAAGTGCTGGGATTACAGGCACTTTTTTCTTTTTATCTCCAGAACCTGCAAGGAGCCTGATCCACTGTATGGACTCAATGAATGCTGGAGTGAATAAATGAAGAGCCATGTTGGAACTGGCATTCAGCACTGAATGGGAGAACCTCCTGGGGAGGCTGATGGTGGAAATGCAAAAAGGTATAGAAGGAGAGCAGGCACAAGTCCACCTGTAGCCACCTAGATGTCATGGGGCAGTGTGGCCTCCATGGGAGGGCTGTGATGGAGCCTTCTTCCAGATAGTGTGTCAGCTGGCTTAGCAGGCACCTCTGGTGGCCCCTGCTGCAGCTGTGGACAGCAGTTGTGTGTCGCTTTCTCTTGCTCTAGGCTCTGCCCAGTAAATCTGCCTTCACCCACACTGCTCTGATCCTGCAGTGGGAGACCTGGGAAAGAGCCCACTCCATACATCTCCACGTGTTGCTTGAGAGTTCTGGGAGAAGCCACAGCTCCTGGAGCAACAGAGGAGAGACACCTCTGCAAGACCACTCTCGGGTGGACAGAAGGGTTGGGCAGGATGGAGTCCCCTTGCTGACAACAGTGGCCCGTCCTGTAACCATCCCTTATACTGAGTTTTCCTCCTTCCATCTCTCTCTCTCCCTGTCCCCTCACATGTACTATTTAGGCTCTGAAAAATAAGTACATTTAGGTGGACAGAGAGAAGAAAGCAACATTCTAAGCATAAAGAAAAGCAGAGGAGAGACAAAGAAGCAAGGAGCCTAGAAAGAGAAAAGGATGAGAGAGGCCGCTTGCTGCAGCCAGCTGGGTGGTTCACGGTGGGGCTTGTACGCTAAAAGGGTCACAGTCTACAGGACAAATCAGTGCAGGTACCAGACCCATGCTGGTTATCAAACACTATAAATACAGCAGGAAGGACAGGGAAGACGGAGAGTCCAAACTCGCCTGGGCACGCGTGTGTGAGCAGCAGCCCCGGCAGAGCAGGCACCTCCACAGGTCCCCTCCATTTAATAATGTGAGGCTGCATTGCCAAAGCCATCCACTCCAAAGCCATCACTTGTGGCTCTCCATCAGTTTTAGATTGGCCTAATCAAACCTAAACAAGAGGATCACCATGCCATCTTCGTGATGCATGGACTAAGACATAAATATGTAAGCAGTTCTGTATTAACATTAATTAGCAGCAATAGCCTGGAAGTGGTTAGCATAACACTGGGAGTCGCTAATGGAATTGTGTATCTTTTTCCCGCACCATGAGCAGTCAAGAATCATGCATAATGTAAAAGCATAGATTGCAGCTGGTAGCAGCAGGCTGGATCACAGGAGATGATTTTGACTTTTTATGATCATGAAGAACTACCTTTCAATCAGGCCCCCAAAGCAAATACTAGCCTACAGCCCTGGGGGTGCAGAATCACACTACATAACAGTAAATAACAATCCTGCTCAGAGGCCCCAAAGCTGGGCTTTTTATTTATGTTCTGTCCATATTTATAGAGTCTAGAAGGAGTGCAGGTGGTAACAGAAAGCAGGTGCCACCTGACCATATGGGAAGCTGATTGAGACACGGGAGATGAGCTCAAGCTGAGAACAGACAGCTGAGTTCTGGCTGGGCAGAGGACGGTCAGCCTGGAAGCATCATGGACGCACCACCTTCTATACTCAAAATTGCTCAGACTCAGGAAAGACAAGCTGCTGGAGAAGCCAAGCCCGTTTAATGGTTTCAGCTCATCTCCTGATAATAGGGCCTCATCATTGGGTTAGAACAAGGAAAAGTGGGGAAAATTCTGGCAGACTCCTCAATGTAAGCCTTTTGATCTCCATCACCTGCCTTTTCTCACCCACTACAATCTATTGCAGGGTTTTTTTCCAACAGCAATATTGAGATATGATTCACCTACCATACAATTCACCCATTAATTAAATGGTTTGGCATCTATTACATTATTTGCAAAATTATGGTGAAATATACATAACAAAATATACCATTTTCACCATGTTTAAGTATACAGTTCTGTGCATTACATACAGTCACACTGTTGTGCAGCCATCACCACCATCCATCTCTAGAACGTTTTCATCACCCCAAACAAACTCCCTACTCATTAAACAATAACTGTCCATTCTCTCCTCCTCCCAGCTTCTGGTAACATCTAATCTACTTTGCCTCTATGAATGTGTCCATTCTAGATATTTCATATCAGGGAATTATATAGTTGTCTTTTGTGTGGTTTATTTCACTTAGCATAAAATCTTCAAAGTTCATCCATGTTGTAGCACATATTAGAATTTCATTCCTTTTTATGGCCGAATAATATTCCACTATATACATATTCCACATTTTATCCATTCCATCCGTTGATGGACACTGGAGTTGTTTCTACCTTTTGGCTATTGTGAATAATGCTATAAATGTTGGTATTAGTCTGTTCTCACACTGCTATTAAAGACATACCCAAGACTGTAATTTATAAAGGAAAGGGGTTTATTGAACTCACAGTTCCACATGGCTGAGGAGGCCTCATAATCATGGTGGAAAGCAAAGGAGAAGCAAAGTCACGTCTTACATGGCAGCAGGAAAGAGAACTTGTGCAGGGGAACTCCCATTTATTAAACCATTGGATCTCATGTGACTTATTCACTATCACAAGAACAGCACAGGAAAGACCCACCCCATGATTTAATTACCTTCCACAAGGTCCCTCCCATGACACGTGGGAATTATGGGAGCTACAATTCGAGATTTGGGTGGGGACACAGCCAAACCACATCAATTGGCCTATAAGCATCTGCTTGAGGTCCTCTGTTTAGTTCTTTTGGATATATACACAGGAGTGGAATTGCTGGATCATATGCCAATTCTGTTTGGCTTTTGAGGAACTGTCAAACCATTTTCCATAGTAGTTGTACCATTTTGTAGGAGGGTTCCAATTTCTCTACATCCTCACCAATACCTCTTATATTTTCCATTTTTTGTTTTGTTTTGTGTGTGTGTGTTTATAGTCACCCTAGTAGGTATGAAGTGGTATCTCCTTGTGATTTTGGTTTGCACTTCCCCGATGACTAATGATGTTGAGCATCTTTTCATGTGCTTATTGGACATCTGTATGTCTTCTTGGGGAAAGTTGTATTAGTTTGGTAGGGCTGCCATAACAAAGTACCACAAGCTGGGTTAAACAACAGAAGTTTATTTTCTCTCAGTTCTGGAGGCTAAAAGCCCCAGACCAAGGTGTCAACAGGACTAATTTCTGCTAAGGCCTCTCCCTTGGCTTATAAATGGCAGTCCTCTCCTGTATCTTCACATAGTCTCTCTTCTGTGATTGTTTATGTGCTTTCTTCTATGTTTATGCTCTAATCTCCTTTTCTTATGAGGACTAGGGCTCACCCCAGTGATCTCATTTAACCTTAATTACCTCTTCAGAGACCGTGTATCCAAATACAGTCACATTCTGAGTACAGGGGCTAGGACTTCAACATATAAATTTTTGGGGACACATTCAGCCCATAACAAAGGTCAGTTCAAGTTCTTTTTGCCTCCCACCCCCTCTTTTTTGAGACAAAGTCTCAGTCTGTTGCTCAGGCTCAGAGTATAGTGGCATGATTTCAGCTCACTGCAGCTCTGACCTCACAACTCAAGTGATCCTCCCACCTCAGCCCCCTGAGTAGCTGGGACTACAGGCATGCAGCAACACACCCCGCTAATTTTTGTATTTTTTTGTAGAGATGGGATTTTGCCACGTTGCCCAGGCTGTTCTCAAACTCCTCAGCTCAAGTGATTCTGCCTGCCTCAGCCTCTCAAAGTGCTGGGATTACAGGCATGAGCCACCATGCCAGCTTTGCCCATTTTAAAAATTGGGTTGTAATCATAAGTTTTGATGTTGAATGTGTGTTTTATTATTCATTTTGGGGGTGGTGAAGGTGTCAATAGAATAAGAAAGGTAAAGGTTATTGGGATTTTAGTCTTGGAATGTTTCATGTAATCAGTTCTAAGCACAGTCACTGTCCCAAAGGAAATATCTCCATCTTTTCCCCACAGAAACCCAACCGTACTATCTATCTTCCAATAGGTAGTGCAGTAATAGTCATCAGAGGTAAACAAGAAATCACTATATTATGATTAAGCCAAAGTTCATTTTCAAATGTCTGCTAGACTGTAGATTTCTTGAAGGTAAGTGTCATTTCTTTTTTTTCTTTTTTTTTTTTTTTTTTTTTTTGAGACGGAGTCACTCTGTCGCCAGACTGGACTGTAGTGGCACAATCTCAGCTCACTGCAACCTCTGCCTCCCGGATTCAAGCAATTCTCCTGCCTCAGCCTCCCGAGTAGCTGTGAATACAGGTCACATGCCACCACACCCAGCTAATTTTTGTATTTTTTGTAGAGACGAGGTTTCACCATGTTGGCCAGGATGGTTTCGATCTCTTGACCTTGTGATCCGCCCACCTTGGTCTCCCAAAGTGCTGGGATTACAGGCATGAGCCACCACACCCAGCTGTCATTGCTTACCCAGCTTTGAGTTGCAGTATGGCTCAGGCCATAAAAACATTTTCTCATGTAATAAACACAATATCCCATGTGGTAAGTATAATAATCCCCATTCCACAGATGGGGAAACAGGGCTCACAGGGGTCAAGTAGCTTGCCCAAGCTGATGCAGCAAGCAGCAGAAGGAAAATGTGGGGTCCTGAATCTGTCCAATTCTTCTTTCCACTATACTATGATTCTTTTCTCCCTCAATGTGGAAATAAGATACGCATGCTCTTAAATCAGGAGAAGCATTCATTCCCATGAGATCTCTGAGTGAGCTGAGCTCATCTCCAACAAGTACATGTTTACCATTCAGAAGGTATCATTCACTATCTGTCTCCATAAAATATGTTTCTGCCTTTCTCCACTCCATTTTAGACCTTACATATGAATTAGATAGATTTTTTTGTTAATAGACAAGAACTCAAGCCCAGGAAGTTATGTTCTGTTCATAGTAATTGTAATAAAGACATGGAATTCAAAAGAAAAAAAGCATGAGGATTGGGGGCGGGTAGGCAAAGGGAAATGAGATGTAAGTTTCAATACACCAAGAAATGGAAAACAGTCAACAGTTGTTCTCCTCTTTTGTTAATTCTTAATCCAAAACAAGTGATTCACAAATTATACACACTGGTTTCAGCCCTCGGCCTCTGAGATAAATTTCTCTTTGTGTAGACATTCAGATAGACCTGGGCTTTTCTTGTAATGGACAAGAAGCTTCTGCAGTAAGTCACAGCCCAACTCCACAGACTCTATCAGACAGCTGCTTCCCAAATGGAAGATGTCTCTCTGTTTCTCCCACAGTAGAAGCCTGTTCCATGATGAATCCAATCATACCTATTTAATAAAGCCTAACGGGCAGTCTTTCTCCAGTGGCTACATCAACCATCAGTCATCAACACTATTAAACAAAGAGGAAATTCTAAAAATTCTAAGGAATTTTGCAAACATTACACATTCTTCTCACGCTGAGATATTTGTTTTTTGAGGAAGGACATACACAGCCATGTGGTAACTTGTTTAATAATCAGCATTCGTATATTGCATCTTTTTCCCCAGGAAGGAAAAATAATCACATGCATAGAAACTGTCAGTGAAGTCCTTGTTTCATAAGGGGCAATCTGACTAAGGGTGTCCCAGAACACCTTTTTATATCTATATGTGTTTTTGTGTGTGTGTTTTACTTTTTGTTCTCAACATACTCATTGCCCCACAGGTATGGCCTAATACAGTACATGGTGGTGTGTGTTATGAAGACACGTTACACTTTGAGGGCCTGAATGATTGGTGTCACAGGCTCTGTGGACAGTTTTATAGCCCAAATCACATGCACTGTATCAAAGTCATCTGGTGTGTACTTTATATAGTTCTTCCGGTAGGTGACTATTTGGGTGGGCTCAGTAACTAGTAGGATTAGATGAATGTCTCTGACCAGCTTGGACACTTGTTTCCAGTGCTAGATTCAAAGCCTGGCAACATGTGTGGGCCTCTAAGAATAGGGATTCCAGAGCAATCCTGCAAAATGATTTGGGTTGAACAGTCCGGCAATGTCCATTGCTGTTACTCACTTTCTTATCCTGTTTCCTCTTTGATCCCACCCAACCAGTGGTGTGCTAGTAAATGTTCAACAACCGGCTCTCCAAATAATGCGTGGAAATATGTACATACATGAGGTGATTACTGATTTTACTGATATATAGAATGTGTATCACACAATTTACATATGATAATAAAGTCTACAATTCATTGTAAATTCCATATAGCCAATTGATTCTCATTGATTCTCAATGCTTTTCTTGATTTTTGCCAAGCTCTTGTTTTCATAGCCAACCTATGGTTGCAGCTGATATATGAGTGCAGTTTTGATTAGAATGTTGACATTTTTGCTTGCATTAATAAGTATGGTGAAGGTGAAATAATGAAGATATACACAGAAACACTACTTGATCATCAATGATTAGAGCAACTTCTTTGCTGATTCAGGTAACAGTTTTCTAATGCTAAAAGAATATTTCCTCAAATTTTTGTGCTATTGACAATGTAATGGCTACAGACATGACGATCTTTAAATTTAATATGGATAACATTAAGAGTCATCAGAACAATAAATCAAGCTTCGATTTATAGCAGCTGTCAATTTCCATGGCACAAATATCCCCACTATGGCTGACTTTAAGCTACCAAGGTGATGTCCTTGAACATGGATTTGGGAAGAGATGCCCAGTAGTGCCCCATGACATACTATTTGCATGATATAAGTGCAATAAATGTAAGTAATTCAAAAGGTCAGATGATATTAAAATAAGTAGAAAGTACTGAGGGTTTGAGTACTATATTTTTAATACAATTTAATTACAAGTTTAGACAATTTAATAAACCTGCTGTGTTTAACAAGTGCTAAAAACTCTGGAAAATTTAACAATCAGTTCTTGCAAGCTATTAGAAGTCAGCTCCAGCATGCTATGCCATCCAACCCATAATAGGTTAGGTTATACCATGGACTTTTGGGAATGCTCTAAGCTGTAACAGGGTATATGACTAAAGTGTCTAGAATATCGTCTTATGGAACCCAGTGATTTTTGTTCATATTTGTAAAGTACTTAGAACAGTGACTAACAGATAATAGATGTCAATAAATATCTGTTGAATTAAGTTTATTAAAATAGAGGCATTTAGTAATCACACATTGTGAGAAGTCTAGGCACAGGTGATTCTAGAGCTGATCCCTCCAGGACTCTGGGTCAACCACTCTGTGAGGTTCTTGGCCTTTTCACTTTAGCTGAAAGGTGGCCACCATAGCCCTAAACACCAAATTCTCACAGCAAAATTTCTAAGAAAGGAAACAGGGAACAACCAGATTGATGACTGATGTCTCCTTGCCATTTTCCTGTTTTCTCAAGTAACTAGAACAGAATCCCCAGCAACTCTTTTCTAGACCCTCTGATGGGAGATGGGCAAAAAAAAGAAGGTTGGTGTTCCTATGACAGTCAAATAATTTCCCTGGTTTCCTACTAGGCCAATTCAATGCAAGGAATCAAGTAATACAAATATTTATTTCGGTTCAAATATCTTTTTCTGACTAATGCATCATCATTATTCTGGAACTTTCCATTCTCCTTGAAGTATTTTGAAAATAAAATCTGCAATGACTCTTTCTAATTACCAAGTAATTACCCTTAGAAACAAATCTTCTTTCTACCTTAATTACCTCTTAAGTGTTTATGTACAACTTGACTGAATGTGGTCTATATCAGATTACAAATTATTGCAGTCAAATTCTTAATAAATATAATTGTATTCTTTAAATCCCTTATAAAAATTTCCAAGTCCATAAAACATTTAGATGAGTTACAATAAAGGAATTTGAACATCTTTAGGAGTATATTTTCCTGGGTTTTGAGTACCATATATGTTGTGATTAACAAAGAGAGCAATTGAAAGCCATCCAAACATGAAACGTTTATACACAAGTAACCTTCAAATATTTCAAAAAGCCCCTTTCTACCCAATACTCAGAAAGCGCCCAAGGAAATAAATGCAGCTTACCTTGGGCTCCCTTTGGCATGGATTCTGGTCACTGGAGAAGATTCCCATCTGTCACCATCCAGACACATCTGTGGCAGAGAGAATCCCTGAGTTCAGGAAAAGGCAGCAAAAACACGCCAGAAATCACAGCGACCAGGATTGATGCTCTTTTCAAATAAGAAAAGAGGCATAGGACTTAGAACCACAAGGGATTCTAGAGATGGTTTTCCTCACTTTTATCCAAAACTGTGTTCTCCATTGTCAGTTCTTTCTGGGAAATGACTTTATACAGAAGATATCAGATTTTTTTTTTTTTTTAACTCAAAACTTCTCAGGGGGCCGGGCGTGGTGGCTCACACCTGTAATTCTAGCACTAGCACTTTGGGAGGCCGAGGTAGGCAGATCGCTTGAGGTCAGGAGTTCAAGACCAGCCTGGCCAACATGGTGAAACCCTGTCTCTACTAAAGATACAAAAATAGCTGGAAATCACTTGAACCCGGGAGGTGGAGGTTGAAGTGAGCTGAGATCATGCCACTGTACTCCAGTCTGGGCAGCAGAATGAGACTCTGTCTCAAAAAAAAAAACAAACAAACAAAAAAAACCAACCAACCACTTCTCAGGGGGCTTGTATACTATGAGTCTTTAAAATGTATGTGTATAACTACCTTTTCCAAACCTGATGTAACTATAGAACCTTTTTTTGACTGGAACACTTTAATTTTTTTGTTTTTGTGGGAAAATATGTATAACATGAAATTTACCATTTAACCATTTTTAAGTGTATAGTTGTGATAAGCATATTTATATTGTTGTGCAACCAATCTCCAGAAATTTTTCATCTTGCAAAACTTAAACTCTATATCTGTTAAACAAAAACTCCCCATTTCTTCCCCTACCCCCGGCAACTACCATTCTACTTTGTTTCTATGAATTCTACTAGGTACCTCGTACACATGGAATCACAGAGTATTTATCTTTTTGTGACTGGTTTATTTTATTTAGCATAACGTCCTCAAGTTTCATTCATGTTATAGCATTTGTCAGAATTTCCTTCCTTTTTAAGGCTGAGTAATATTCCATTGTATGAATATACTACATTTTTTTTATCCATTCATTCACTGATGGACATTTGACTTGCTGCCACCTCTTGGCTATTATGAATAATGCTGCTACAAACACAGGTGCACAAATACCTCTGCGAGATCTTGCTCTCGATTCTTTTGGATATATACTCAGAAGTGGAAATTCTGGATCCTATGGTAATGCTATGTTTAATTTTTGAGGAACAACCACATTTTTTTCCATAGCTGCACCATTTTACATCCCCACCAACAGTGCACAAGAGAGGAACTCTTTTTTTATTTTTTATGTATTTTTTTATTATACTTTAAGTTCTAGGGTACATGTGCATAACGTGCAGGTTTGTTACATATGTATACATGTGCCATGTTGGTGTGCTGCACCCATTAACTCGTCATTTACATTACGTATATCTCCTAATGCTATCCCTCCCCCCTTCCCCACCCCACAACAGGCCCCAGTGTGTGATGTTCCCCTTCCTGTGTCCAAGTGTTCTCATTGTTCAATCCCCATCTATAAGGGAGAACATGCAGTGTTTGGTTTTCTGTCCTTGTGATAGTTTGCTCAGACTGATGGTTTCCAGCTTCATCCATGTCCCTACAAAGGACATGAACTCATCCTTTTTTATGGCTGCATAGTATTCCATGGTGTATATGTGCCACATTTTCTTAATCCAGTCTATCATTGTTGGACATTTGGGTTGGTTCCATGTCTTTGCTATAGTGAGTAGTGCCACAATAAACATACATGTGCATGTGTCTTTATAGCAGCATGATTTATAATCCTTTGGGTATAGACCCAGTAATGAGATGGCTGGGTCAAATAGTATTTCTAGTTCTAGATCCTTGGGAACTCCTTTTTTAAAGGACACTTTAATTAACATAAAACTTAATAAACACCAGTCTAGTCCAAATCCACCCTTTTAAAATGGAGAAGTAGAAGCTCAAGAGGGGAGGGACTTGTGCAATATCCCACAGCTCCTCAGTGGTGAGTCAGCCAGGGGCTTGCCAGGAAACAGACCACTCAGCTACAGTTATGGAGAGAATTTAATATCAGAATTGCTTACAGAGGATGGGCAGCACTGCAGGGTGCCAATTAGGGATATAAAGACACTCGGGAAGAGCAACAGTGAGAAACACTTACCACCCTTTGGCCTAAAGAGGAAAAGAGAGAAAACGGCATAATTGAACCCAAGGAAACCTAGCGCCTTGAGGGTGGGTTGCTCAGCAGGAGCTGTCCTTGGAGGATGTGGTCGCCACCAGAGCCACAGCACAGAAGAAGTAGGTAAAGAAATACCCCGATTGCTCTCTCCTTCCGGCCATTGATCTCCTGCCTAGCTAAACCAACCCAAAGACAGAGGGCAGGGGAACAGACAGCATAGACGGTTAAGTCCCTGGGTCCCAGAAGACAGCAGAAATAGGTGAAGAGGAAAGAGAAAGGAGGCAGGATGGTGTTGGATGGACAACCGGGGATGTCTGACGCAGAGGGTGTCTGTAGGTGGTTTTCTACACTCAGTGTTTGTCAAAGAAAATTAAAAATTTAGAACGTTTAGGGCCAGTCATGGTGGCTCATGCCTGTACTCCCAGCATTGTGGGAAGCTGAGGCTGGCAGATAGTTTGAGCCCAGGAGTTCAAGACCAGCCTGGCTAACATGGTGAGACTCGTGTCTCTACAAAAAATACAAAAATTAGCTGGGTGTGATGGCACATGCCTGTGGTCCCAGTTAATCAGGAGGCTGAGATGGGAGGATTGCCTGAGCATGGGGAGTTGAGGCTGCAGTGAGCTGTGATCGCACCACTGCACTTCAGCCTGAGTGAAAGAGCAAGACCCTGTCTCAAAAAACAAACAACAACAACAAAAAAAAAAACAGAAAAAACAAAAAGGAAAGAAAAAGAAGGTAAGAAAGAAAACAAAATTCGAAGAATGTTTAGGACATTAGAAAAAAGAAAATAAAAAAATTACCAACAATCTCATCACCCACAGATACCCAAGTTAACATTTCTGTTTCCAGTGTATAACGTGTTGCAAGATGATATTGACATATGAAGTTGGGCCTGTTTTCACCGCTGTGCAATGGCAGCTCCAGAATGTCTACAGAAGGAACAAAGCGGCTGAAAGAAAGGACTAGACGTGAGTCCTGACATCACACTTACAGAGCAGGCACACTGGTTTTAATTGGATTGCGTGTTTATTTGGGGACCTATCTGGAGCTGCCAATGGAGACAAAAGGCTTTATCTTGAAGCTACCACGTGCAGAGAGGCCTGCTCGTTTATTTTGGTAAGGTTCAGGAAGAAGGTGATGATTTATGTGGCAGATGAAAGCTCCCCTGCTCAAGGCACCCCTTGACAATGCTGTAAAAGAACTAATATGAGGGTTCTTGGGGAAGGGAGAGAATATATTTTCCATGTAGAAGAATGTGAACTGTGGTGGCCAAAGGGCAGATTGTGTCACATGGTGTCTTCCAAACATCACCACCACAACCTGCCCCATCCCACTTGCCCTTCTGGCAACATCACCTTGACACTTTTCTTGTGGTAGTCTCAGTCCTGTCTTCTCAAATCTGGACAAAACTTGGGCTGCTGTCACCAATATAATAAGTGAAGCGACTATGAACTTCCAAGGCTAGTTCTTAAAAATGCCACACACTCCTGCCTTGCTATCTTGGGAAGCCAGTGCTTGGAACCCAGCCACAGTGAGGAAGCCCAATCCAGCCCATGTGGAGATGGCCCACGGAAAGGACACCTCTAGGTGTTTAGGCTGATAACTCAGCTGATAATGAAAGCCACTTGTGGTTTATTCTCTGGATTTTTCCTTGCCCATTCCAAGAAAGCCTTTGTGTTTTCTTCCCCCATGAATAGAATCAGAAGTAGACAGTTCTCGAATCCTATCACTCTTTTGGAGATTACATCCTGAGGACAGAAAGGAGAACAATTGGTGTTTGGAAAAGGGAGAGGGGGCATAAAAGGAATGACCATATATAAGGGAGAGTCCCCTATACTAGAAAACTAGAACAGGGATAAGTACAGGAACTTCCAACCCACCAAGTCCCTCAAAATGGCCAAAGATGGTGGCCAGACCTCAGGGGAAATGACTGCTTGTTGTATAGACAGAGACTGGACTCCCAGCCCAGGGCACTGCTTTGGTAGAGATTTCTGGATCCATGATGGTGAAGAAGCCGCAAAACTAGCAATGGGCCTCGGTGATGGGTTTCTCGCAGGTAACCAGGTCAGACTAGAGGTCAGCTTCCAGGATAACTATTCCTGCTTATGATACCCCAGGACCTTTCTATATAATGGGGTGCCCCCAAATGACTGAATTTTTTGCCAGTGATGTAAGATGGTGGCTTGGGGTTTACTTTCATTTGACATTTTAAAAAAATGTTCCAAAACAGATTACCAATCCCTCCTACATGACATTCATAGAAATCATTAAAAAGATATAAAAAAGTAAACACGTAAGGGCATAGTCATGATTGGAAAGAAGAACAGAAACCCTGGATGAACCAGAACCATACAGAACCTCTTTTTTTCTTTTTGAGATGAAGTCTAGCTTTGTTGCCCAAGCTAGAGTGCAGTGGCACCATCTCGGCTCACTGAAACCTCCACCTCCCAGGTTCAAGCAATTCTCCTGCCTCCACCTCGCGAGTAGCTGGGAATACAGGCGCATGCTACCATGCCTGGCTGCTACATTTTGTATTTTTAGTAGAGACGGGGTTTCACTATGTTGTCCAGACTGGTCTCAAACTCCTAACCCTGTGATCCGCCCATGTCGGCCTCCCAAAGTACTGAGATTACAGGCGTGAGCCACTGCGCCCAGCCCAGAATCTCTTGAAATTGGAAAGTAGGCAGGCATAAAGAGCAAAAACTGCAGCCCAGCTGGGAGTGGGAGAATTCTGCTATGAGCCTCAAGGGGTGCACCCGACCAAGAAGAGGGGATCCAGAAAGAGGAGGAGGAACTCAGAGTGGCGAAGGTGAGAGCAGCATGGTAGGGCAGCCTCTGGGCAGGGCACCCATGCCCATGGATGCAAATGCGTGCCTTCCCCAGAGCAGTAGGTACAGGAACTCTGGGAGCAAGAGACGCAGCGGAATGCCCCGGGTATGCCTTAAAGACCCACCGTGAGATGTCATCTCCTTACACACCACAGGAGCCTCCGCCAGGCTCACTAAAGTCAGTGTAAAGCAGCAGCGACAATGGCGGTTCCCACCCCATCTCAAGCATCTGCATGAATTATTATAGCAGATCTTCTAACAGGGAACCTTGGCATTGATTTACATAAGCAGAATCAAATATTCCAGCAGATCCAGCATCAGAAGATAGAAATAAGTGAAAAAGGAAAAACTTTCATTAAAGAAGCAGGTTGGTGAATAAAAGCAGTGTGTGTGTGTGTGTGTTTGTGTGTGTGTGTGTGTGCAAGTGCACATATAAAATATCTTTAAATATTTAAGGACATAATGTGTGCGATCACAAGAATAGAAAGAGGCTAGGCATGGTGGCTCATGCGTGTAATCTCAGCACTTTGGTAGGCCAAGGCGGGAGGATCATTTGAACCCAGGAGTTCAAGACCAGTATGGGCAACAGAGCAAGACTCCATCTCAAAGAAAAAAGAACCAATCAAAATTATTGGGTGAACATTTTAACTGTTGAAATTTAAAAACCTAGTACGTGGGTGAAAAACAAAATAAGCACAGCTGAGAGGAAAATATATTGGAAAATGGAACCATGGAATTTGCTCAAAATGACACAAAAATTAAGAGATTTGTAGAATAAATCTAGTTCCAGCATCCATGTAATAGGAGTTACAAAAGAAGAGCCTAGAGAAATTAAAAGTAAATAAAATTTTAAGAAATAATTGATTAGAAATGTACAGAATTGAAGTAAGACATGAGGTCTCTGAAAGAAGCCATCAATACCCAGCAGGATAAACATTTTTAAAATTATCCAGACACAGTTGAGAAGAGAGAACATTTGCATCCACATGGCTTAAATATTAGGGCCAAGGACAAAGACCACCTGTTTCAACATGACTTAATTATTTGCTCCAGGAAATCCTTGCCCAGAAAGATAAAGCTGTAAACCAATAAATAATTGCTATTTACTTTAGGAAATTCCTGAAAACCACTTTGTCTAGGCAAATAGTTTGTGCATCTGGCCAGTTTTCCTCACAGGACAACCATGTTTTCATCTGGGCAAAGAGCTCTTTTATCAAACAGTTTACTTATCAATATTTGCTTTGAGCCCCTAGCTTCACTGTGGCCACAATCCTAAACTATTAGTTACAAACTTTGCTCATCCTGATCAATTCTCCAGCTTGAAAGAACTGCCTCAAATCTCATGAGTTCAGACCCCAAAACGCTATAAATATCCTCTCCTGACTTCTCCCTTTGAGCCATTGCTAAGATCTCAAAATGATGGTCTCCCTTACTACAGTAAGTTTAATAAACTTAGCTTTGCTTTATCAAAAGGTTATTTTGATACATATTTTGGGGAGTTGATAGTTGAAAATCCATGAAGAAACTTCATCATTAAAATAAAAAGAAAATCCTTAAAATCTTCTGGGGAAGAATAAACTGGTTATCAACAAAAGAAAAATAATATGGCCAGGCGGCGTGGTTCATGCCTGTAATCCCAGCACTTTGGGAGGCTGAGATAGGTGGATCACCTGAGATCAGGAGTTCGAGAACAGCCTGGCCAACGTGGTGAAACACTGTCTCTACTAAAAATACAAAAATTAGCCGGATGTGGTGGCGGGCACCTGTAATCCCAGCTACTTGAGAGGCTGAGGTATGAGAATCACTTAAACCCAGAAGGTAGAGGTGCAGTGAGCCATTACACCGCAGCTTGGGTGACAAGAGTGAGACTCCATCTCAAAAAAAAAAACTAAAAAATCTGATTGACCTCAGCCTTCTTGACAATAACCATGGGCACAGGGAGACCTTGCAGCAATTATCTTCAATATCTAAAGGAAAATAATTTTGAACCTAAAATTTTCTAGCCAGACAAGCTATCCTTTAAAACTGAAGTCAGCAAACTATAGCCAATGGACCAGCCCCATTTTTACAAATTTTTTTGGAATACAGCCACACCCATTCATTTATGTAGGTATCATTTGTGGCTGCTTTTGCACTACCTTGGCAGAGCTGAATAATTGCAACTGAGACCATATGGCCACAAGTCTAAAATACTTACTATTTGGACCATTTAAAAGGGCTTGCTGACACCTGATTTAAAATAAAGACATTCAAAAACTAACAGATGCTGGCGAGGCTGCGGAGAAAAGGGAATGCTTATACACCAATGGTGGGAATGTAAATTAGTTCAGCCACTGTAAAAAGCAGTTTGGAGATTTCTCAAATAACTTAAAACAGAGCTACGGTTATACTCAGCAATCCCACTATTGGGTATATGCCCAAAGGAAAAATAACTTGTTTTACCAAAAAGACACATGCGCACCTACGTTCATTGCAGCACTATTCACAGTAGCAAAGACATGGAATCAACCTGGATGCTCATCAACGGTGGACTGGATAAAGAAAATGTGGTACATATACACCATGGAATACCTTGCAGCCATAAAAAAGAATGAAATCGTGTCTTTTGCAGCAACCTTCATTATCCTAAGTAAACGCAGGAACAGAAAACCAAATATCGTGTGTTCTCATTTATAAGTGGGAGCTAAGCATTGGGTACACACAGACATAAAGATGGGAACAATAAACACTGGGGACTACTAGAGGAGGGAGAGATGAAGGGGGCCAAGGGCTGAAAAACTACCTATTAAGTACTATGTTCACTACTTGGGTAACAGGATCATTTGTCCCCAAAACTTCAGCATCACTAAATTTACCCATGTAACAAACCTGCACATGTACTCCTTTATCTAAAATAAAGGTTGAAATTATAAAACTTTCTAAAATTAAGATAAAGACATTTTCAGATATGTAAAATCTCATAAAATTTACTATCCAATGATCCTCCTTGGAAGAATTACTGAAAATTATGGGAGAGTCGGGGAGAAGGTTCCAGAAGGAAGAGATGAGAGGTATAATGCAATGAGTTATAAACACAATAGTAAAATTTATTTTTACATTAAAATAAGTAGTAAATGTTTAAGCTTTATGTTTTAATATCCCATGCAATGTTAAATGCAATGGAAGTAGGTGAGATTTTAAGTAGGGAAAACTAAAAGGTCGGTAAAGATTTTCTTCTCAGTGGGACTGAGGAAAGCAGAGGAAAAAGATAATTGCAGACAAAACTTATTAATTCTAGATAATTTCTAGGTAATTATTAATTCTAGACCATGTTAAGTATTTAAGTATTTGATATAAAATATGTACATTTCCAACTTACAGAAGGTAAAAGTAGAAAAATGAACCACTAATTAAAGGCAACTAGAAAGCCCAGTAGGAGAACACAAATTAAGAAAATAAGAATAAACCCAAACATACCAGTGAATTCCATAAATATAACTAAGGGACTTAGTTCATGTATTAGTCCATTTTCACACATACCCAAGACTGGGCAATTTATAAAAGAAAGAGGTATAATGGACTTACAGTTCCATGTGGCTGGGGAGGCCTCACAATCATGGTGGAAGGTGAAAGGCATGTCTCACATGGCGGCAAGGGAAGAGAACTTGTTCAGGGAAACTCTCATTTTTAAAACCATCAGATCTCGTGAGACTTACTATCAAAAGAATAGCAAGGGAAAGACCCGCCCCCATGATTCAATTACTTCCCACCAAGTTCCTCCCACAACATGTGGGAATGGTGGGAGTTAAATTCAAGATGAGATTTGGGTGGGGACACAGCCAAACTATATCAGTTCAACCTTGTGTTGATGATGCGTATACTTTGTGGCTGGCATTATTATAGGCACTAGAGACACCACTATTGATGGCTGTCATGAAGCTTACACTTTAGTAAGGAAACAGACCATCAACCAATAGGTATGTTATATAATCTCGAATATAGGTGCTATTTTAGAGAGAGAAAAGGCAGTTAGGGGCTGGAGAGCAATATAGATTGGTCAACTTGGAGGCTATTGTCTTAGTCCAGGCAATATGTGATGGGGACTTGGATTAGGGTGGTATTTGTAGAAGTAGTGACAACTTACAGAACTGGCAAGATATTTTGAAAAAGATGACAGGATTTGCTGATGGAATCTATGAGAGGTTGGGGGGAAGTTAGGTTAAATTGGTGAAGGGGATCAGGACTTGCCACCCCAAAACATGCCATTTTGGCATAAAAATTATTTTGAGCTGAAAGCAATTGAGAATGAACAGGTGCAGGGAGTTCTCTGTCGTCCCCCATCCACCTAAAAATAGGGCATACATTTGCCTTTGTGAAGGTGGCATGTTTCCCTTTGTAAAGGTGTCCCTCTCTCCTGTCCCAGGAAGAGGAGAGTGACTCTTCTCCCCTGAGATGGAGAGGTGGCACCAAGATGAGTCTGCATAAACACAACTTATTAAAATAATCCTTTTCTTCCATTTGTTTCCCCCCATATATTTCCTTGTCATTTCCCCACAATTTGTTATCCCTTTAAGCCCAAAGCCCCTTTCTTTTATCAAAATGATATTCAGATCTAGTGTCTAACCCCTTCTTTGAGTTTTACTTCCCTTCTCTCAACTCCCACACATAAATATTAATACAAATTGTGTCTTTTGTTTCTTTAATTCACGGGTCCCCATCACTAAACTTAAGAGGGTAGAGGAAAAGTTTTTCCTTCCCTACAGCATATTAAAAGGAATATTCAATTTCATATTAAAACACATACACACACAAATACAAAATCAACTACTTATATCCAGTTTATAAGACACAGACTATAGTAGACAATTGGGACTCCACCCGGACCCCTTTTCAGCCAGTGAAGCCACCCCCAGCTGCTGTGGCTATTGGTTCTTTAAGTCTCATGGGCTGCCCACCTTCTCTAGAGAACTGCTGACTGCAGCTGCCCCACCAGGGTGGTTACCCAACCAAAAGCCCTCCAGGTGGCAAAAGAGGAGCTGTCTTTAATGATTAATCATGTCATAGGACACCCTGATAGGATCCAATTTCTTTCCTGCATTACACACATTTCTATTAACTATTATCTTGTAAGAAAGTAGAAATGTTGAGCCCTGTTGGGATGTCCTGATTTCAGTTTAGAGTGGAGTGAAATGGTGGAGTAAAAACTTTTATCTCCATTGCCACATCATTCTGAACCATTGTGAAAGGATATTCCAATCTCGAAGAAGAGTCCTCAGAAGAGCAAAGTGAAGAGAGCATTTACAAGAAACATTGAATGCAAGAAGTACCTTTTTCATTATAATATTTTTAAACATAAGCAATTATTTTCAGCTGCTCTCAATACTCATGCCTAGGATATTTTAACAGCCAGAAAGAAAAAACATTCAAATAGCAAAAGCAGTAAGAGTCAGTGATGTTTCTGTTTTGATTTGGTTTTGGTTTTGGTTGTTGTTGTTTTTAGTGTGACCAAAGGCTAGTTGCAGGAGCACACGCCTGTAATCCCAGCAATTTGGGAGGCTGTGATAGGAGGATTGCTTGAGGCCATGAGTTTGAGACCAGCCTGGGTAATGTAAGATCTCATCTCTACAAATTTTTTTTTGAAGATTAGCCAGGCATGGTGGCACATGCCTGTAGTCCCAACTACTTGGAAGGCTGAGGTGGGAGGATTGCTTGAGCCCAGGAGCTCGAGGCTGCAGTGAGCCGTGATCACAGCACTGCAGACCAGCCTGGGCAATGAAGCAAGACCCTGTCTATAAAAATAAATAAAATAATATAAACAGAATTTTTCTGGGAATAAATTTTTGACATATTCCTTACAAAACTCACTGATAAACCATTAATATGATTTCTTGTAGATCAACAAGACACTTAAATAATAAAATTTTTTCCAACTATAGTCTCTTCTCATGCCAGTTTATCGCATAAAATATTTTATTAATTCCTATGAAAGGAATTAAAAATAAAATGGATGCTGTGCCCTATCTCATTTTAGTAATAGACCATATTGAACTATCAGATTCACTTCCTATTGCTGTAATAACAAATTATTACAAACTAAGTGCCTTAAAACAATGCAAATTGATCATCTTGCATTTCTGGGGGCCAGTCTGAAATGAGTTTCAGAAGGCCACAATGTCAGTGTCTGCAGAGCTGCCTTCCTTCTGGAGATTCTAGGGGAGACTCCCTTTTCTTGCCTTTTCCTGTGCGTAGGCGCTGCCCATGTTCCTTGACTCATGGCCTAATTCTTCCACCTTCAAAGCCTGCAACGTGAGGCTGTCCTTCTCATGCTGCCGTCTTTCTGGTTCTCTCTCTTCTTTCTTCCTCTTCCACTTATCAGGATCCTTGTCATTACACTGGGCCCACCCAGACAACCCAGACTCATCTCAAGGTCACTTGACTGGCAACTTTGATTCCTTCTAAAACCTAATTCCCCTGTGCCATATAACTGAACATATTCACAGGTCCCAGATACTAAGATACAAACATCACTGGGTAGCTGGCATTTTGCCTATCACAACTATTAAGAAACAATTCTAACAAAATGTAGTTTTAGGTTTATTATTTATCAAAGTTTGTAATATATTATTCCATACTAATACATTAATATATTATTTTGATCAATTATATTCTAATTTAAGTTATAACTAAATATAAAATAAACTTCTTGTCACGAAAAGCCTGATATTCATAAGAAATAAAGCAAGATTTTTAATCAATAGACATAATTTTACTGCAAACAAATTTAATGGAGTGAGTACTAAAGACTTTCAAGCATAAAATTCCATTATATTTATTGGATAAAATTCTATGGGAGAAGTAGAATAGAAATTCAAGCCAAGGAGAAGGATGAAATATACATTTTCCCAATGTTTAGGAAAGGTTTTTTGTGTATACATTTGTAAAAGATGACAGTGTATAACAAATCACTATGGCATTTAGGTTCCATTGGATATATTTAAAAGTATAATTGACAGATTTGCTTTAAAATGTTGATACCATCAAATCTCACCAACTATTGCTGAGCAAAAGAAGTCAAATGATATGATTCATTTATATACTCAGGACAGTCCTCCCTGTGATCTTGGACCGACCCAGTTCTCCCCTACCCCTCACCCCTAACCCCATTCTCACTTGTAGTTCTCAAGAATAACTGTAGAATGTGCTGGGATGGGGGAGCTGGCCAGAACAGCCCAGACTCTATTCTAGCCCCTACCCTAGAAACAAGATGTCCTTTAACACTTTAGCCCAGCAATTCACGTTTCCCCAGGGCATAAAACCCTAGATACAAAGCCCAGGGCAGGCTGCTTTTTCAGGGTCCCTCAGCTGTAATAGAAATAGGTCATGCATAGTCAAGATTCCATCTGTCCTAGGCAGTTTTCCAGAGCTTGGGGGGAATGGCTTATGGTGGATCCTAGGCTTCTGTCGTCCCTTGCTGCCTATCTGTGAGTAATGAACCTGCTCTATGTAATTTGTTGTGTGTCGGGGTGTTCTGTCTCACCAGACTCAGAGAAGTTGGTAACTAGGGCACTGTGAACTTATTTCACAAGATAAAATTCAAAAATAAGCAAACTAGTCAATAGTATTGGAAGTCAGGATGGGCCAGGCATGGTGGTTCATATTTGTAATCCCAGCACTCTGGGAGGCTAAGGCGGGTGGATCACCTAAGGCCAGGAGTTCAAGACCAGCCTGGTGAACAAGGCAAAACCCTGTCTCTACTAAAACTATAAAAATTAGCCTGGCATGGTGGTGTATGCCTGTCGTCCCAGCTACTTGGAAGGCTGAGGTACAAGAATCGCTTGAACTCATGAGGTGGAAGTTGCAATGAGCCGAGATTTCACCACTGCACTCCTGCCTGGGCAACAGAGTGAGACTGTGTCTCAAAAAAAAAAAAAAAAAAGGGTCAGGATGGTGGTTATCCTTGGAACGGAGCAGGGAATGACTGGAAAGGGGACAGGAGGCTTCTGGGAGTCTGGTAATGCTTTGTTCCTTAATCCGGGTGCTGGTTATACAGGTGTGCTCACTTTGTAGAAATTCATGAACCGTATACTTATGTTTTATTCACTTTTCTGTATGTGAGTTGTAATATAACATCATTATTTACGATGTCACTATAGCTTTTATGCACTATGGATATTTGTACACTGTTATTTATCTTTCAGATATTTTTCTCGCTCTGACAGTTGTACTTTAACTGCTTTATTGAAAACTGGACAAAATTGACAAGGAGGCAATTCAAAGAGGGTGCCATACATTAAATAGTCAAACAAACATGAAATGACATGCAGTTTCACTGCTAACCAGGGAAATGCAAATGAATACAACATATAACTCTTTCACTCAAATTGGAAAACTTTCTGAAGGTTTGTAACATACACTGTTGACAATGAGAATAGGGAAAGAGGCATGCATATGATTTTGGTCGGGGTATAAAACAGTACAGAATTGCTGAAAGGCAGGGTATTAGTCCATTTTCATGCTGATGATAAAGACATACCTGAGACTGGGTAATTTATAAGGAAAAAGCTGTTTAATGGAGTTCCACGTGGCTGGGGAGGCCTCACAATCATGGCTGAAGGCAAAAGGCGCATCTCACACGACAGTAGACAAGAGAAGAGAATCAGAGCCAAGCAAAAGGGGTTTCCCCTTATAAAACCATCAGATCTCATGAGACTTATTCACTACCATGAGAACAGTAGAGGGAAACCACTCCCATGATTCAATTATCTCCCACCAGGTCCCTCCCACAACACAAGAGAATTATGGGAACTACAATTCAAGATGAGATTTGGGTGGAGACACAGCCAAACCATATCAGGCAGCTTGGGAGCCTTCTGACATTCTTGAGCAGCTGAATTTAGGTAACCAACCATCTATCTGCAAATCTCTAGAGAAGAAAATAAACCCTAATAATTTTTTTAATCTCAATATAGATACCCCCACCTCCATCCAAATTCATACTTTGTGAATTCAGCAACCAAATAGACTCAGAGTTTGGGTAAATCCCTCACTATCTGAACTCTCACTACACAGCATCCAAAATTTAGAAATTGAAATATATTATATTTACTATTAATATTATTCAAACATTATATTCTTTTGAACCATTTAAACTTACGGTCAATTTTTTTTTTTTTTGAGATGAAGTTTCACTCTGCCACCCAGGCTGGAGTGCAGAGGTGCAATCTAAGCTCACTGCAGCCTCCTGGGTTCAAGCGATTCTCCTGCATCAGCCTCTTGAGTAGCTGGGACTACAGGCACCTGCCACCACACCTGGCTAATTTTTTGTGTTTTTAATAGAGGTGGGGTTTCACCATGTTCACCAGGCTGGTCTCAAACTCCTGACCTCAGGTGATGCGCCTACCTTGGCCTCCCAAAGTGCTGGGATTATAGGCTTGGGCCACTGCGCCCAGCCTTACAGTGAATATTTTTAAATGCCAACTTAAAAATGTACAATGGGGAGGGGGTGTAAATTTTTGAAAAAATCTTTTAGAGCAAAAACTTTTGAAGAAAGCAGTCTTAACATGCCTCTTTTGAAATATATTCTTCAAGCAGACCAAAAATAAGCAAGCAAAAACCCATAGGATTTTATTTACACAATTAACAAGACTAAGCAACTAATGCTTTCTGTTTCCCAAAGCAGAGGATATGCATTTTTTTCAAATACCCACTGCATATTTTGAAAAAATAGCCCTATTACAGGCCACACAAAGCTCAAAATAGTTCAAAAAATTGATATCATACTGTCCCAATCACTCCCCACAAAATAATTGTTTTAGCCCCAACATATTTTTGCCTGGAAATGTTTAAACACACATCTACATAGCCTTGAATTAAAGAGGACATCAACATAGAAAAAAAGAAACTAACATTTCTTACACTTCTCATGTGCCTGTGGGGTTCCCCTGGGTCTCCCCGTGTTGACACCCAGCTGCCACGCTTGCCATACCCCCTCCACTGAGAGCACCTCCCTGTGGCCAGGGCTCTCCCCACCTCCCCCAGCCAGTGTAACTAGCAGGCAAAGGCACCCAAGAGGCAGGGCTGCAGCAAATTGCTTGGGCACTCAGCACGCTCCCAGATAACCTTCTTAAGGGGCTCTGCTGGTGGAAATTCCTGTCCTTCTATGACGAATTAGTGCTGTCTTATTGTTACACACTCGATGTCTGTAACCCCTCCTTTCTTTTGGTTTTGAACTCCTTTTTAGTTGCCTCCAGAAAGATCTTAGTTCATTTTGTTCTTGGACTTCATAATTTTCGTCAGCCTAAATTTTCTGATGAAAAAATCTCTTTTTTGTTCTATTGTAAGGCTTTGGCTTTTGGCTCTTGTTTAACTGGCTTGATGGTATGTAGCTCCTCAAATCATCTTTGGAAATAGATACAGTATAAATATAAAACATACACATACAAACAAATAAAACTTAAAGGGTGAAATTTTCAGGATAGGCTGGAGATCGTCAAAGGTGATATTTTTTGGCAGTTAAGCTCTTGATGTATTGTAAAGTGACCACCTCCCCGACCACTCTGTACAAGAAATTTCCTCCATTCAGAAACAATACAGATTGAACACTGAGAAAACCTTGAACACGGTTATCTCCTGTCCTGAAGATGGTTCAAAACTGCAAAGGAAGAAACGCCTCTTCTGGAAAACTGAGAGTTTAATATTCTACAGACAACCCTGTTGGGGACCCCACAGCAATTTCCTGTAGCAATTAATATGTTAGCTCTTGGGAGGTCACATCCGTCATTCTGTGCAGAAACGGCTGAAAAAAAGACACAAGAGTTGCTTGGGGAATACAGTCATTTATTTAACCTTTGAGGTAGAAGAAGCTGCAATTCCACTTGTATTATAAACAGTCACTCAGAAGGTGGAGATAGCTGTATTTGCAATTTGGCACATTGCAGCCCCAGTCATTCTTAACATGCTTTAGTTGGTTTTCCATCAAGCAGCCACTACAAAAACACGCCCAACCTTTCGATCTTAAATATTTCAAAGTGACATATTCACAAGAAATTTCACAAGAAATAAGTGGAAGTTGGTTTTAGGCTTTCAGGTGAAAAAACAATATAAACCTTAATGCTCTGTTCTTGGGAAAATTTATTTTTCTGATGGTTTCCCAGCATGGTTTTTGCAAGCAATGTAGAAGAGACATCTCTCATTTTCCAAAACGCTATATCAAAGAAAGTATACGTTGGCCAAATGAACCCTTCTTCTCAACCTGATGTCTGTTTCACAATGTGGTTTCCTGGAAGAGTGTTAGCTAATTTTAAGAGATTTACACCTGGAACAATTAAGCCTAAGAATGAAGAAAAACCAAAAGTGGAGCTGATTGCTTTGCCATCAAGGACAAATGCTGTCTTAGTCTGTGTTGTTATAAAGTAATATCTGAGGCTAAGTAACTTACAAAGAAAAGAGGTTTGGCTCATGGCTCTGCAGGCTGTACAGGAAGCATGGCACCAGCGTCTGCTTCCGGCAAGGGCCTCAGGCTGCTTCCACTTATAATGGAAGGTGAAGGGGAGGCCAAGTGTGCAGAAATCACAGGGTGAGAGAGGAAGCAAGCACAGCAGAGGGAGGTGTCAGGCCCATTTTAAAAACTGATTATCATGGGCCTAAAAGGGAACGCTCACTCACCCTTAAAGGAAGGCATTCATTGATTCATAAGGGATCCACCTCCATGACCAGACACGTCTCACAAGGCCCCACCTCCAACACTGGGGATCAAACTTCAACATGAGGTTTGATCCAAACATCCAAACTATAGCAAATGCTATTTCCATAAAATGCTACCATTATGATCCTGCCACCTACCAGGATCGGGGCAGTGAGCTACAGGAAGTTCTAAGCCAGCAAAGAGTTCCACCATCTTGAGTTACTGTCCTCTCCTGCTCTTTTCTGGTGTCTCCCCTCTGGCACTGAGCCTACTGATGTCTCTACCCTCCCCCTCTCAATGTCACCCTCACCCTCTCCCCCACCATGAAGAACAACCAGGAATTAGGTATGACCTCAGGCCCTGGCCCCAGTCCCTTCCCATCCCCAGCCTCTAGTCCTGTATTCCTCTCCTACTGCTGCTAGAACAAACAACAACAATCTCAGTGGCTTAAAATAACAGAAAGATATTAGTTCTCAGCTCTGTAGGTCAGAATTCTGGGTGGGCTCAGCTATTTCTCTGCTCTGGGTCTCGCAAGGCCAAAATTAAAGTGTTGGCCTGCATGGGCTCTTCTCTGGAGACTCTGGGAGAACCTGCTTCTAAGTTTATTGAGGTTGTTGGCAGAATTCAGTGTCTCCCAACTGTAGGACTGAGGTGCCCATTTCCAGGAGCTTCTCTCAGCTGCCTAAGGTCACCTGCATTCCTGGGCACATTACCCCCTCTGTCTTTAAACCAGCACTGGCACGTGGTATCCGCCTCACACTTGAGTATCCTATTGCCCTCTCCTAGGATTCTCTGCTTGAAGGGCTCATGTGACCACACTGGTATCCTCCAACCCCCCACGACCCAGGACAATCTCACTATCTTCATGTCACCTGACTATTAACAGTAATGTCAATCGCATCTGTAAAATCCCTTTTGCCATGTAATGAAACATATCCACAGGCTCCAGGAATTAGAATGCGGACATCTTTGGGGGACAATTCTGTCTACTCCGCCTCCCTCCCAGGATTCCCTTGTTGCCAAGCAGATCTGTCATCTCTGGTGCCTGGGCTGGGGCAAGCCCTCTGCACCTAGGTACACCTTATGCCGGAACTAAACCACGGAATCAGCCTCCAGCCTTCGTTCCTTACTGTGAAGCATCGTTCTGCCAAGGGCCCAGGTCTCCTTCCCACCTGAGCACCCATATCTCAGAAGCTGGTTTTTGGCCAGAAGGGAGGCAGTTGGCTTCCTCTCCAGGAGCCTGCCACAGGCTGGTGTTACACTGTAATTGCACAGCGCTCTAGGAACTGACTGCCATCCATCAATATCCTCCATCCAAGAGTACTGGCCTCTGCCATGCCCTGCTCCCAGAATCCAGTACCAACAATGGCCAGAATCATCCCCCCTCCTCCATTCTCCCCCGACTGCTGCCACCAAAGAGACTCTCTTTGACAAAGCTAGCGGCAGGAGAGCAGGAAGCCTCCATAGGAGGCTATGAAGCTGCAGGCTGCCTCTTTAAGCCACAAATCAAGACCAGTTAGTTTTTCTGTTGGAAATCCTGTAAATATTTCTGATCAAATCACATTTTTGTAATTTGTAGATGTTGGTGATGTGTTCTCCCAAATATTGCTTGTTTAAAAACGTTTCTCCCTGAAAAGAAATATGTTCTAGCCCTCTTTTCTGTAAAGCCAGAAATATAAACAGCACCAAGAATTTATATAAGAAAGATTTAATATTTCCCAACCTCCTCATCATTTCTACTCAGCTTTCAACTCCTACTCAATGCATTTTCCTAAGGGAGTCTAAGTTGTTACCTAATTCACAAACATAGAATACTGACATAAAGAATCGCTGCAAAATCTGTAGTAAGGAAAAGAGAGGAAGGGCAAAGAAATCTGCCCACAGAGGTAAAACAACATGCTCCTTGACGCCATCTAGTGGGCGGCCAGATAATTCATCTATCTCCCCTACTTGGTCTTCCAGCCCCCCTACACCATGAGTGTTTCCGTACATACAGCCCACCCTGCAATTATGCATACACACGTGAGATCATTTGTATTAACTTATTCTATGACCCTTTTTTGTTAACTTCATAAGCATCAAGTTCATACATGAATCATAGTTCACAAACTCAGGAAACAGCACATCTCTTTATTTATATAAATTAATTTGATTTCTGATCCCAATGCTAATAATACCAGGCTGGTAAAAAATTTAACCTCAATGACTTTCAGAGTTTCAAGATGGCTCCCTGAAGCTATTGCATGGTTATGGAGGTCTGTGTGCACTGCTGCAGGTCTGTGACAGGCCCCCTGGACTAGCATCAGTTTGCTAATTGCTGCGACATCCTCTTGCCCCTGCATGGCCCCAGCTGGGCCCCATTGCTGCCATGAGACTCCATCTCCCTAAATGAGCTGGACGGCCCTTGGGTTCTTGGATTCTCCCCTGGGTCCGTCAGCATCTCCATGTGCTTCCAGGAAGTCATGACCAAGACTCTCTCTCCTCCAAAACCCTCAGACTTCTTGCTCTTGATTCACGTACCTCTCCCTCCTGCCCCTCTGTGGTATCAGATCTCCAAGCAGGACACCTCATCATTGAAGTGCCTCTCAGGGACCTACAGCTGTATCTCCTCAGTGGGTTTAGAATCAAGTCAGGCAGCCTCAAGCCTTCCCGGGGACAAAGAATCTCAGGGTCTATCTGCTTGAAGGAGGTGGATAAAGGGAGAAAATTGGGCTGAAAGCCCATAAATATCTCAACAGCCTATTTAGCCAATAGCAATGAAAATACATAGCCTTTCTCATGTATTTATGGACAATTATGCTCATGTCCACCAGAGAAATCCTGAAGTATACGTGAGCCCTGCCAGCGTCAGTGATGCAAGTCTTTCTTAGAACCCTGAGCTGGCGGGAGGCTCACCTTAGCCACCAGCAGCCTTAGCATCGGCGGCCTCAGAGGACTAATTTCTCCCTTTGGAGGTGGGACAACATGTTTCCCTTCTCAAAAACAGTCCACAAGTTATTTTAGCACTACTGTATCAGAATTTAAAAGGAGGCTCTTTAGGAATGCACCATGGTGTTTTTCAGCAACTTGCTGCAAGGTTGACTTCCCAGCCTCCTAGGACAGAAGAAATTACTCTTTCCTTTGTTCCCACACAGTATGAAATTTGTAGGTATTTTTAGCACTTCTTTTATTCTGCCTTCTCTATGTAGAAATAAATGAACACCACCCACACAAGAAAGGCAAAGGCTATTTATTCAGAGCTTGCTCCATCAAGGGAGTTGGCCACCATCACTTTTGTTTGGCAGGGACTCAAAGGCAGGCAGGGGAGTGGGAGAACTTTACAGAGCACACAAGGGATGGCTTCAGGTGTGCCCTGATCAGCGGCTGTTGGCCTGGGGAAGCCCAGGGTGGCCAGCTAGGAGCATTGAAGCCTATCTGATTGGTTAGGGCCATAGTTGGCTTTCTCTGGTTGGTCTTAAATTGGAAGCAGGCACAAAAATTAGGGAAGCTGTCAGTTATTAATCAATTCCTGTTCATTTGGGGCTGACTACTAGAAGGGTTATTGTTTGGCTTCTTAGACCAGTTGCTAGAGATAGTAGCCTGACTTCCGGTAAGTCTGGCTTTTAAAGGCAGCAGATGGCTTCCTGGGCTGGTTACTGTATATAATGGGTTGATTTTCTGAGGTAGTTGCTGCAGATTTGGGGTCAGAGTTGTATTTTTATATATGGTCTGGCCACTGTCTATGTGTATATTCAGTCTCTCATCTACTACAGTTGGCTATTTATACTGAAGGCTGTAAGATCCTTGAGGACAGGAGCCAGATCTTTGTATTTGTATTGCCAACGTACAGGATCTAAGACAAACATATTTTGAAAATTGAGCTGAATCAATTTCACATACATGTTTGTGGAGGTAAACTGAATACGTTTCATTTTCCCTAGTACAGTCACTAGGCTTGTTTTTCCCTTTAGCACAAAATACTAACAGGTAGCACTGTACTGTCTTCCATTTTGAGCAAGGCTTGCCCCCACTGCTAACAATACTGCTAACTCCACTGTATTAGTCCACTCTCACATTACTATAACCTGAGACTGGGTAATTTAGAAAGAAAGAGATTTCATTGACTCACAGTTCTACATGGCTGGGGAGGCCTCAGGAAACTTACGATCATGACAGAAGGTGAAGGGGAAGCAAGGCACGTCTTACATGGCAGCAGGAGAGAGACAGAGAAAAAGGGGAAACTGACACTTTTAAACCATCAGATCTCGTGAGAACTCACTATCACAAGAACAGTATAGGGGAAACTGGCCCCATGACCCAATCACCTCCCACCAGGTCCTTCTCTGGACATGTGGGGATTACAATTCAAGATGAGATTTGGGTGGGGACACAGAGCCAAACCATATCATCCATGTGTGAATAATTTGTCCTTAATTTTGTTATTTTCCTGCAACTTCCCTTGCCTGCCTTCTGTCTAAATTAAGGCAACAGCCCATGAGCTGTTGAATACCACCTGATGGGGTTTGTCAATCTGTATTTTTTATTGTTGTTATGAAATTGAGCTGTGTCTACCTTTCCCAAGTTGGCTTAAAAACAAGATGCATTTGTATCGAACCAATATTTTCCTAGTATATTTTGGCTTAAGACATACTACAGACCGAAGAGATTTGAAGAGGGCCTTCTCTCCCAGGTAAGAGAATTAAGAATATATTATCATTGGTATCCCTTCAGCTTTGGTCCGAACACCCAGATAAGTAGTCCTCTCCTCTCTAATTGAGGTAAAATTCTCATATGTAACATTCACCATTTGGAAGTATACAATTCAGTGGCATTTAGCACATACACAATGTTATCCAATGGTCACTTCTATCTAATTCCAATGCATTTGCCATCATCCCAGAAGGAAATGCCATACCCATTAAGCAGTTAATCTCCATTCCCTCTTCCCACTAGCCCCTGACAAAACTAATCTGCTGTCTCTATGTATTTACCTATTCTGGATTTTTTATGTAAATGGATTATACAGTATGTGACCTTTTGTATTTGGCTAATTTCACTTGACATAATGGTGTCAAAGTTCATCCATGTTGTAGCATGTATCAGTATTTTGTTTATGTTATCTGTTGATGTGTCAGAGGCAACAGAGCAACCTCATCTTGAATAGGAGCTGGGTAAAATAACGCTGAAACCTACCGGGCTGCATTCCCAGATGGTTAAGGCATTCTAAGTCTCCAGGTGAGATAGGAGGTCAGCACAAGATACAGGTCATAAAGACCTTGCTGATAAAACAGGCTGCAGTAAAGAAGCCGGCCAAAACCCACCAAAACTGAGATGGCCATGAGAGTGACCTCTGGTCGTCCTCACTGCTACACTCCCATCAGCGCCATGACAGTTTATAAATGCCACGGCAGCATCAGGAAGTTACCCTATATGGTCTAAAAAGGGGAGGCATGAATAATCCACCCCTTGTTTAGCATATCATCAAGAAATAACCATAAAAATGGGCAACCAGCAGCCCTCAGGGCTGTTCTGTCTATGGAGTAGCTATTCTTTCATTCTTCTTTCTTAATAAACTTGCTTTCACTTTACTCTATGGACTCGCCCTGAATTATTTCTTGCACAAGATCCACGAACCTTCTCTAGTGGTCTGGATCAGGACTCTTTCCTGTAACAGAGGGACATTTTGTTGGTTTCCACCCTTTGTCTGTTGTGAATTCTGCTATTATGTACGTGGGTATAAATGCTTTTGTGTAGACATATGTTTTCAGTTCTCTTGGGTATATACCTGGAAGTGGAATGGCAGGATCACGTAGTAATTTTTCATTCAACTTTTTGAGGAATCTTCTCTTGTTTTAAAGCAGCAGATGTAAGGAGTGCTGAATCCAATTGAAACATGCAGGGGAGCTAGGGAGAACTGGAATGGCTCTGCAGATGCTCCAGGGATGTTCACCTCCTCCCTGAAGCCTGCTGAGCTCTGTGTACCATACAAGACTGCACCGTAATAATCCGTTTCCTACATCTGTAATGCCAACTAACCTACAAGTCCCTCTGCAGCAGGGGACACATTTTATAGGTGCCTCTGTGTGTCCCCAGTGTTTAGCAGTTAGCACTGTGCCTAGCACATAGTAGGCATTCAAAACTGTGGGTGAGGTCTCAATCAATTTGTAAATGAACTAATTAAGGCAGCATTCCCTTAGTGGTTTGGTCCTTGTTTAATAAGAACATACTTTTCCTTGGGATACCCACTGAGAGCTGAAAGGGTACAGCATCATCATCTAACACAAAGAACATGTAAATTTGGAAAGCAATAAAGCCTGAGATGCGCTAACGATGATAGTAATCTCCACTCTGGGATGGTACATTGAACTTGTGTTTAAATTAAAAGTGAGCGCCTTGGAGCATTTCTCCATTCTTAGTACAATGGCTCATTATCTACAGCAAAATACAATCTCCAAAAACACTGTCAAATAAAGCTAAGTATTGTGTCTGTAAGAAAAATGATCTAAGTGATTCACAGGTTATATTGTGTCTTCATCATTCAGAATTTCTAGGACTGAGAGTTCACCCATTCTGCTTCTACAGAAGCATCAGTACATCTTAGGATCATGAAGGACAGAGTTAATTTTAAAAATGTACAATAAACTCAGCCCTACTGTTAAATGCTACCATTACCCAGCTCAATCCTCACAGCTCACTGCTTTGTTGGCATTAGGTGTTATCTAAATGCAAGGCCATGGCATTCAAAAAGCTGTAAAAGAAGACTTAACACACCCAGCTCTGTGACACTGGGTGTCATCACAATGAGATCTTTTTCGTTCCCCTGTAAATTCTCCCTTGATGTTGAAGAGCCGAGACTAAAAATGATCAAACACCAATTAAGCCATAGTGATCTAAGAATTATGCCAGATGATAACTTGGAAAGGAGGGTCTGCTCCTGGAAGATAAATCAAGAAGAATGCGAGGGAAAGAAATATTAATGCAGAGTGAAAGGGTGTGATTTCAGAGTGGCAGACAGGGATGAGAGATGGAATGCCCCCTCTCCTAGACCAGCCCTTCTCTCTGTTTCAGATGCCACCCCCTCTCTCCCCACTCCAGGGCATCAGTGTGGGTGCCTTCTCTCATGCTCCCTGGCCAATACAGCCTCCGAAGTCCCCCTCCTGTGCACCCCATTCCTCACCCTCCTGCTGCCACACCCTAAAAACTGATTTTAAGCTCTTGAGAACTCAGGATTATTAAAATAGCCTTCCAGCCGCCTTATTGCCTCCAAGTTTCCCCCATGCTAATGTATAGATTAACCCCCCTCCTGTAGGCTGATTCGCAGTTCAGGAGCTGCTGCTAACATCCCCTTCCTACAGAACAGAGTGCGACCCAACCTTGCCTGGCACTTGAAGCCGACTGCTCTTTCTGCACCACAGTTCAAATGAGCTATTTCTGCTCCCCAGACACTTTCCTGCTGTCTCAGGCAGGGTTCTGCAGAGGCCCTGAGATGAGGATTCATGTGCAGGTGACTTACCGAGGAAGCTGGACAGATGACAGGGAAAAGCCTGGGGGGGGGGGGGCGGGTGACTTCAGACACAGACCTTGGAGGGAACAGAGGGGAGCTCTGGAGTTTGTCTTTATCCAGGGCGAGGGCACTGGGCCTTCAGACTCCCTACACCCCCCAGGCCCTGCCTGACACTGGAGAAGGGCCAGGCGGGGGTGGGAGGGAAGCTGGGCTGTAAACCCAGGCACTCCTGGGACTCCGTAAGAGGAGGCAACACTAGCTGAGTCCCAGGTACAGAGCTGTGGGAAGCAAAACACACAGAAGTTTGTGTAGGGGGATGAGTGGGTGGGGGTAGAACAAGAAGAATGTAAAAGGGGCCTAAGGACTTTGGGTAGAGTCACATGTCGGTCACACCTGCTTCCTACCTGGTGTTTTATGGGTGATCATAGAGGAGGCCATACCCTCATCTCCACTTGCCCAGATCTAGACCATCTTTCATAGCCCAGCATCCACAAGCCTTCCCTAACCACCAGATACACACGCGTGCACACACACATATACACACACAGAATTAGGCCCAGTCAACACTGCCCAGCTACCAAATGGACAAGGTCCTGATGAACAGAGTATTCTCAGGCCTGGCCCTGAGAGATGGGGGCATGGGAGGAAGAAGGGAGAGTGGGCACCCCAGCAGGGCACTGAGCCCAGCGACCCTGGGTCACCAAGGGTGGGTAGCACCTGGGAGTCCAGGTGACTAGAAGAACAGGGCCAGGCCTCTTCGTGGGTGGTGGGATTCCAGCTCCTGTACCAAGCGGGGAGCAATTCCTACCAGTCTTCCTGGAGGGCGGTGTAGCTGTGGGAGGCAGGAATAAAATCAGAAACAGAAGCCAAAAACAGAAGTAAAATTATATGAACTGGAACCAACCGTGGAGACAGAAGGACAAGAGAAAGAAAGCTGTAACTTGGGAGGTGACCAGGCCCAACCGAGGTACCACAGCCCAGGTCAGCCTGGCTGAGCACGGGGCCAGATATTGACCTCCACCCACAGGCAGGAGGACGAAGCTGCTGAAACTCAAAGGCAGGAGGACGAAGCTGCTGAAATGCCCTCTCAGGGATCAAAGAGGCTGTTTTTAAAGTTCTTGAGATGAAATGCCAAAAAAGAGACTAGTGCCTACTTGCTCATTTTCAATACTATGTCCCTCTATCTACAGTAGAGACTGGCAAACAAAATATTCAAATTCCCTGCCTCCTTTGCAGCTGGAGGTAGTCACATGACACAAGCCTGGCCACTAAAAAATAGGTAAAAGTCCTCAGAAAGGGTTCCTCTCTGCTCTTTCCTGGTCTCCTTTCTTTTCTGGCTGGGA
This sequence comes from Pongo abelii, assembly GCF_028885655.2. Lineage (NCBI taxonomy): Eukaryota > Metazoa > Chordata > Mammalia > Primates > Hominidae > Pongo > Pongo abelii. The sequence goes on along the minus strand of NC_071999.2, from coordinate 106,919,540 downwards.
TGCAGCTATTGGTGGCTGGTGATGTGGCAGTCATCTTATGACCATAAGGATGAAAGCTACATGTCCAAGGTAGACAACATATAAAGAGACTAGTCTCCTGATGTAGTCTTTGAAAGTTAACAGTAACTGCAGCAACAAGCAAACTCTGAATTCTCACACAACAATCATTTATGATGTATGTAAAGTTCAACTAGCAGGGGATGGAAAGAATTGCTCTGCTCCATGTCATGATTCAGGGACCCAGGCTGATGGAGGTGCTTCCATCTTCAACACGTGCTTTCTCAGATCACCCTGGGTGTGAACATCCAGCCAGCAGAGAGGAAAAGAGGGAATGAACCAATCCTGCAGTAAAGTTTTATGAACCAGAACCAAAAGCAGCATATTATCACTTCCAACTGCTTTCCTTTGGCCAGAATTCAGTCATCCTGCCACACTAACTGCAAAGAAGTCTAGGAAACATAGTCCAGCCCAGGAGGAAGGGAAAATAATTTGGCATCTGTCATAACACTCTCCTGTGGCCACACAAACCCCAGACTGCCTCCCTCTTGCCTTCTAGTGGCAGAAGGCTGGAAGGAAGATATATATCTTCTTTAAGATATTGTTTGCTATTCTCAGCCAAGTATAAACCCAGGATAACAGACATCGTGGTACAGTTCAAATATTTACATGCATAAAATTAATCCTTTTAACATTCCTACAACAAATGCAAGATTGTTAATCACAAGATAATTATAGCATGTACTGAAAATATTAATTTGTAATGCTACAGAGGTGTGGTTAGTAATAAGACACAAGGTTCAATTTATATGGCATCATTTTTTCCTATCCTGTCAATGATTTCTGTCACTGTGTGTTTAACTTCAACAAGAGAAGTGAAGTCTAATGTTTGAAGTTTTTCATGGATGTGAGGCCTGGGCCAAAATGCTCCCCCTGCTCAAATTGGGAGAGGGGGAATAAAGGAAAAGAGGAAAAGAATTGATCTACCTCTGCTTCTGCCAATGGATTAAGAACAGAATTTGTGTGACTCATGTTTTTATTTCCAACACGTAAAACTTAAAAATGGATAATGGATAGATGGATAAGACTGTCAGAGTGACTGCTACGATGTCAGATATTAGCAGCTACAATTTTCTACACAAAGACATAATAACTTTGGAGACATGTAAAACTGAAGATTTCACTTTTGGTAATTTAAGCATTTTTGAAATAAGGTATAATGTGAAATATGATTCAATATTCATTTCATAAATCTTAGGACTGGAAGGGATCTTAGTCCAGGCCCCTGTTTAAGAGGAAGAAAGGAGGTGAGAGGGTGAGGTTACTTGCTCAAATTATAAGTGACTCAGCCAGAATTGAAACCCAGACTGGTCCTGACACCCACCATATATCATGTTTGATAAAAAGAAATGCAACAGTGGTTATGATCCAGCATCTTTTGGCTACATACCCAAAATAACTGAAAATAAAGACTCAAACAATTACCTGTATACCCATGTACATAGCAGCCTTATTCACAGTAGCCAAAAAGCAGAAACCATCCAAATGTCCCTCAACTGATGAATGGAGAAGCAAACTGTGGTATATACCTACAGTGGAATACTATTCCACCCTCAAAAGGAAGGCATTTCTGATACCTGCTACAACACATATGAACCTGAAAACATGTCAAGTGAAATAAGCAAGACCCAAAAGGACAAATGTCAGATTCCATTTATTTGAGATAGCCAGAAGGCAAACACACAGAGACAGACAGCAGAATAGAGGGTACCAGGAGCTGAGAGGAGGGGGAATGGGAGTTAGTAGCTTAGTTAGGAGCAGTTTAACAAGAACAGAGTTTCTGTTTAGGATGATGAAAAAGTTCCAGAAATGGATAGTGCAGATGGTTGTACAACATCACAATTATACCTAATACCACTGAATTGTTCGCTCAAAATATGGTTTAAATGGCCAATTTTATACTATATATATTTTGCCACACACAAAAAAGGAACTATAATAAGAACTTTAAAAAAATACTTCTGGCTGGCCAGGCGTGGTGGCTCATGCCTGTAATCTCAGCATTTTGGGAGGCCGAGGCGGGCGGATCACGAGGTCAGGAGATTGAGACCATCCTAGCTAACACAGTGAAACCCTGTCTCTACTAAAAAAATACAAAAAATTAGCCGGGCGTGGTGGCAGGTGCCTGTAGTCCCAGCTACTCGGGAGGCTGAGGCAGGAGAATGGCGGGAACCCGGGACGGAGCTTGCAGTGAGCTGAGATTGCACCGCTGCACTCCAGCCTGGGTGACAGAGCGAGACTCTGTCTCAAAAAAAAAAAAAAAAATGCTTCTGGCAGGGCCCAGCTGCTCACGCCTGTAATCCCAGCACTTTGGGAGGCTGAGGCACATGGATCACCTGAGGTCAGGAGTTCAAGACCAGCCTGGCCAACATGGTGAAATCCTGTCACTACTGAAAATGCAAAAATTAGCTGGGTGTGGTGGCACACCCCTGTGATCCCAGCTACTCAGGAGGCTGAGGTGGGAGGATTGTGTGAACCCAGGAGGCAGAGGCTGCAGTGAGCCGAGATCGCACCACTGCACTCCAGCCTGGGCAATGGAGCGAGACCCTGTCTCAAAAAAAAAAAAAAAAAAAAAAAAAAAAAAAAAAAAAAACTTCTAATACGTATTTGGGGGAGAGGGTTCTGCCTAAGAATTTGATCTCACCCAAGTATAAGAAAGTCTCAAATACAAACTTTCAACCTGTTCTGTTCTGAAGGTGGAATGGTCCCTTAAGCAGAACACCTTAGAGGGCACCTCAGGTCACTAAAACAGGGCCTATCTCCTGGCAGGTGTTCAGGAAATCAACGTTGAATGACTTGGGTTATTTTTTTGTTTTGAGATGGAGTCTCACTCTGTCGCCCAGGCTAGAGTGCAGTGGTGTGATCTCGGCTCACTGCAAACTCCGCCTCCCGGGTTCATGTGATTCTCTTGCCTCAGCCTCTCAAGTAACTGGGACTACAGGCATGCACCACCACGCCTGACTAATTTTTTGTATTTTTAGTAGAGACGGGGTTTCACCGTGTTAGCCAGGCTGGTCTCGATCTCCTGACCTTGTAATCAGCCCGCCTCGGCCTCCCAAAGTGCTGGGATTACAGGCATGAGCCACCGCGCCCAGCCCAAATGATTTGTTTTTAACTCAAAAAGAAGGCCCAGAGTCCAGTTAGAGATGACGATGGAGAACTAAATTGCTTTTTATAATTCAGTAACTTTTTTTTAAGTCTTGCATTGGTAGTTGGAGAAAAAAAGTTTGGGGGTGGATGTTAGAATGGAGGAAGGAAGTATGGGAGGTGATTTGAGAAAGAGGAGGAGGAAGAGGGAGAGAGAGAGAGAACAAGAAAGCACACATAACAGGAATCATGTGGAAAGCTAAATTTAGGAAGAACGTGGGCTGGCAGGTGAGGAATTCTTGTGCTCAGATTGGCCACAGAGTTTCCAGATGGAGATGTTTAGAATATGGAGCTGGGATGAGCATGGGATTATAAACTCCAAGGAAATTCCCAGAAGCATGTAGGAAAGATGCTCAATGCCCTATTCTATGCACAGTGGGACACGTGCCATGTTGCTTTTGTGTTAGAGGAAAAGGTGGCCCCAGGAGTCTGTAGGACCTGGAAACATCCAGAATACCAAAGGATGCGAAGTGAAGTGGCTCACACCTGTGATACCAGCTACTTGGGAGGCTGAGGCAGGAGGATCACTCGAGCCCAGGAGATTGAGGTTGTGGTGAGCCATGATTGCACCACTGCACTCCAGCCTGGGCAACAGAGCAAGACCCTGACTCTCTCTATATATACACACGTGCATATACACATATGGATATCTATACTAATATATGTGTGTGTGTGTGTGTGTGTGTATATATACACACAGATATATACAGTCATGCATCAAATAACATTTTGGTCAACAACAAACCGCATATACAACAGTGGTCTAATAAGATTATATTAGAGCTGAAAAATTTCTGTCCCCTAGTGAAATCATAGCTGTCCTAACGTCATAGCACAACATATTACTCACATGTTCATGGTGATGCTGGTATAAACAAACCCTCTGTGCTGACAGTCACATAAAAGTATAGCACATACAATTATTCATGGTACATAATACTTGATAATAAATGACTATATTACTAGTTAATGCGTTTACTATACTACACTTTTTATCTTTAGAATATGCTCCTTCTACTTATTTAAAAAAAGGTAACTGTAAAAGAGCCTCAGGCAGGTTCCTCAGGAGGTGTCCCAAAAAGGGACATTGTTACCATCGGAGACGACAGCTCCATGCAAGTTATTGCCCCTGAAGACCCTGTCATGGGACAAGACAGTGATATTGATGATCCTGACCTGTGTAGGCCTAGGCTAATGTGTATGTGTGTATCTTAGTTTTTAACAAAAATGTTTAAAAGGTAAAAAAAAATTAAAAAATAGAAAAATGTATAAGAATATAAAGTTATTATACAACTGTGTAATGTGTTTGTGCTTTAAGCTAAGTGTTATTACAAAAGAGTCAAAATGTTTTAAAAATGTAAAGTTCATAAAGTAAAAGCATTACAGTAAGGTGGGGTTAATGTATTATTGAACAAGAAATATTTTCCTAAGTGTAGCCTAGGTGTCGAGTGTTTATAAAGTCTAAGTAGTGACAGTAATGTCCTAGGCCTTCACATTCACGCTCTACTGACTCACTGACTCACCCAGAACAACTGCCCATCCTGCAAGCTCCATTCATGGCAAGTGCACTGTGCAGATGGACCATGTTTAATCTTTTATATGGTATTTTTGCTGTACTTTTTCTATGTCTCGATACATAAATACTTACCATTGTGTTATAATTGCCTCCAGGATTCAATACAGTCACATGCTCTAGAGCTTTGTGGCCTAGGAGCATAGGCTATACCATATATAGGTATATATAGGCTATACCATAGAGCCTAGGTGTGTAATAGGCTATACCACCTAGGTTTGTGTAAGTGTATGATGTTTGCACATGAAGAAATTGCCTAACGATGCATTTCTCAACATATCCCCATCAGTAAGCAACACATGACTATATACTATATATATATATATATAAGATTGTATATGCACATGGTCCCCAACTTATGATGGTTTGACTTAGGATTTTTTGACTTTACAGTGGTGCAAAAGTGAAATGCATTCAGTAGAAACTGTACTTTGAGTACTCATACAACCATTCTGTTTTTCAATAAATTACATGACATATTAAGTACTTTATTATAAAATAGGCTTTGTGTTACATGATTTTTGCCCACCTATAGGCTAATGTAAGTGTTTTGAGCACATTTAAGGTAGGCTAGGCTAAGCTATAATGTTTGGTAGTTTAGGTGTATTAAATGCATTCTCAACTTACAATATCTTCAAATTATGGTGGTTTATTGGGATGCAACTCCACCAAAGTCAAGCAACATCTCTCTATATACAATCTTACTGGTTTTAGAAAGAATGTCTAAGGCAATTTTGCTCTTTGATTTTCCTCTGGAGAATTGCATGATGCATAGAATGCTCATGTTCAACACACACTTGTGAGATTCCCTGCATTTAGATGACAATAATTTATAATCACCACAGCTATTTGTTAATGCTTCAGTAATAGTCTGTCCTTACTGGTTGAAACATCAATAAAATAGAGTTACGCACAGTTCACCCACAGCAGCCTGCTCTTTCTCTGCAACTTTTATTCAAAAAGCATGTCAGCATATTAAAAAAGTAGTGACCAATCATTAGTTTTGTCAAGTCAATTGTCTCCAACTGATAGTGACACAACTCCTAAGTTTAGTGTTCTTTAGAATTACCTGGAGAAGTAATTCTTGGGAACGTACAGACTCCTAGGCTACAACCCTAAGAGCTTCCTATTTATAGCATTTCAGGTAGCCCAAGAATCTGCATTTTAGCAAGTACTCTAGGAAATATGAAGCTATTTGGAAAACCTTATCTTAGAGATACTTTATTTTTAATACAATCTCCAGAGGTACTAGCTAGAAGTGCCCAATCGAGGCTCTGGATGGTGGGGGTGAAGAAAAAGGAAGAAAAGAAAGTCATATGCTCCTTCCAAAACCAGTTCCTCTTGGCTAACCAGTTGTTATGGGCTGAACTGTGTCTTCCCCAACCCCCAAATTCCTATATTGAAGCCCTTACGCCCAGTACCTCAGAATGCGACTGTATTTGGAGACAGGGCCTTTAAAGAGGTGATTAACTTAAAATGAAACCATGAGAGTGAGCCCTAACACAGTCTGACTGGTGTCCTTATAAGAAAAGGAAATTTGGACACAAAGAGAGATACCAGGGATGTGTGCACACAGAGGAAAGACCACATGAGGACACCGTGAGAAGGCGGCCATCTGCAAGCCAAGCAGAGAGGCCTCAGAAGAAACCAGACCTGCTGACACCTTGAAAGAATATGTTTCCGTTGTTTACGCTCCCCTGTCTGTGGAATTTTGCTACAGCAGCCATAGAAAACTAATACACCAGCTGAAACGAGTCAGTTCTCACACTGCTATAAAGAACTACCTGAGACTGGGTAATTTATAACAAAAAGAGGTTTAATTGACTCACCGTTCCACAGGACACACAGGAAGCATGGCTGGGAAGGCCTCAGGAAAGGTACAATCATGGCAGAAAGCAAAGGGGAAGCAGCAGTTCTTACCAGGGCAGAAGCAGGAGGAAGAGCGAAGGGTAAGGTGCCGCCCACTTTTAAACAACCAGGTCTTGCGAGAACTCACTCAAAATCACAGGAACAGCCAGGAGGAAGTCCGCCTCCATGATTCCATCCCCTCCCACCAGGCCACTCCTCCAACACTGGGGATTACAATTTGACAGAGATTTGGGTGGGGACACAGACCCCAACCATATCACCAGCTCTCCGTGCCTGCCTCACAGTTGGCTCACAGCCTGCGGAGCTGGTGTGCAATGTGTCATCTTGATATAACTCTCTTCATTTTCCCACCTAGGATGCCAGAAATCAGGGCCGCAAAGCCCACTAATGTTCCTTTGTGGGTGAGTCGCAGGTTTGTGGGAGAGAGAAACTGGAGATCAGCTCATCAACCACTGAGCAAAAACAATTGTGCCAATGAAGGTCTGACCTAACCTCTCACTCTTGCGTGAATGATGGAAGAGAGAGACACCTGAGGTTTTGAGGCTCAGCTATCAGAAGCTGGCTCAGCTCAATAAAGCCTCTTCATCAGCAGTTACATGTGGCAGCTTATACAACTGATGGATCTAACTGGAATCCCTCAAGTATTCTGCAGGCACCAATGATATACTAGCCAATAACCCCACTGTGAGACAGAGTCCATGGATTCAAAGTCTTATTGCCAAAGTTAGGATCTGTAATCCCTTTCTACTTATTTTGAAATATGCTGCTGCACTTCAGTGAAATCTGATAACATTCTGGCAGGTATTATAAAAGTAGTTGAATAATATTAGCTTAATTAGATTAATTGCTTGCTGTGATGATCTAGAGAATTTCATCCTTACCTTCGTTCTCCTTTCTCAGCTCTTTCCTTCCCGCATGTTTCCCTATGGGTGGTATATTCAAGATTGCAGGACACTGAGTGAATGGGAGAGGGAGCAATTGCTGAGATGAGTGTCATTAAAGACATTCACCTGCACTCTCGCTCGCCTTCATACCCCTCTGGGCTACTGTGCCCCACCCCCAAGGGAGACAGCATCACCACTGGGAGAGACATGGGGACTCACATGAAGCTGGAAATGAAGGAGAGGCTGGTCTGGGGTGAAGGTGAATGAGACAGTAAGATACAGCTGTGTAAAGAGAAAAGGGAACGGTAAAGAATGGAGTAGAAGAGAAGGTTTCATCAGAGGGTAAGAGGAGGAAAGAAGAGCTCTGTGGGTGGATTGAAGACATGTTGAAGTCTTAACCCCCAGAACCTGTGAATGCGCCCTCATTTGGAGATAGGGTCTTTGCAGATGGAATCAAGTTAAAATGAGGCTATACTGGATGAGGGCAGGCCCTCATCCAACACGACTGCTGTCCTTCTAAGAAGAGAAAAATTTGGACACAGACACACACAGAGGGAAGGTCATGTAAAGACGGAGGCAGAGGTTGGAGTGACACTGCTGCAAGCCGGGGAGTGCTGGGGGCCACCACAAGCTGGAAGAGGCAAAGAAGGACCCTCCCCTAGAGCTTGGAAGGACAGCAGCCCTGCCAACGCCTTGATTTCAGACTCTAGCCTCCAGGACTAGAGACAGTAAGTTTCTGTGGTTTTACGACTCCCAGTCTATGGTACTTGTTTATGGAGCCTGAGCAAACTAACAAGGAGAGAATGCGTGGAGAAGAGGGAAGCTTCCCGAAGGCTGTGTGCTTCTCATGCTGCCTGGAACACGGTGGTACTCAGTAAGGAAGTGTGGATTAATAGACTAGGTGACTCGTACATAAGGCTCTGATGACAGACGTGCGAGAGGAAATAAAGTGCAAACCGATGTCATATCATATGTCTTTTTCCCTCATTGGCTGCTCAGTGCCTTACAGAAAACAGGTGCTTAACAAATGTGTTGATGAACTGATTAAATCATTTCCATAATCATTTCCATTATCTAACATTTATAAACACGGGTGCACAGTTCTGCAGTGAGATCTTTTTCTAAGAGGTGGAACAGCAATTCTTCTTGAAAAAACTGAGCATCTCATCATGGACAGTTTTATCTCTTCATGGTTTGCAAAGGAATGAGGGGAAGGACAAGGAAGCAGAAAGAGAAGAAGAAAGAGAAGGGGAGAGGAAAGAAAAGAAGGAAGGGAAGTTGTTTTCGCTCTGAATGTAGGAGAAGTGGTGAGTGCAGCTCACGTGTCATTCATGGGTAGAGAAAATGTCACTCATCACAATTCTCTTAAAGAAGAGACTTTGTTCGGCAGGATGCCTTCCTAAGTTTCTGCCCACTGAGAACCTGGGTCAGCAGGCATAAAGTCCTCAGGGTGGGGAAAGACATTTTAAGTGAGGACAGAGGAGAAATTTGGCCAGTTTGACTCTTGAAGAGAAGTGATCGTGTTGACAGGAGCAGGGGTGGAGATGCGGAGAGGATGGGTGGGGACCTAGCAAAAGTGGGAGATGCGGGGAGAGATGAAGGTTAAACTCAGTGGTGGAACAGCTACTTCAGTTATGTACTATTGTCTATAAGACAATCCACCCTAAATCTGGAGTCACCTGGGTGTTTCTTTTGCCCCACAGGATGTGAGCTAGGTCTGAAGACATCTAGGAGCTCAGTTGAACTCTCCTTAGCCAAATCCACAAATTCATTGGCTACATTTCCTATTTCCCATATTATCATAAGCAGCTGGAGTTGTGACATCTGGGTACTCAGCTAGACTAGAATGTCCAAGAAGGCTCACTCACAGGGTTGGCGGTGGATGCTGGCAGTTGGCTGGGAGTTCGAGTGGATATGTGTTGTCTTGAGCGCCTCAATCTTGGTGGCTGGATTTCAAGAGGGAGCACCCCCAGGACAGCATTCTGAGAAAGAGGAAGCAGAAGCCGCCAGTCCTCAAATAAACTGATATCGATCAATTGTACATTGTATTGGCTAAGCAGTGTGAGGCCAGCCCAGACTCAAAAGAAGGGGAAATAAACTCTATCTTCTAATGAGGATAATGACAAAAAAATTGTTTGCCATCTTTAACAGCAAGCAGCTGATGGAGCTTTTAAAAATGAGAATGTCTTCTGTGACCATTAAAATTGTTTGCTTTGTTTCAAAATAAACCTCTCCAGCCTTCTTCGGGAGTACACATTGTTTATAGAAGCTTTGCATAAAGGATTTTTTTAATCCAAATATTGACCTTCTCTTCTGGATTAATGTGGGATAAAATAAAAACATTAGATGCAGAAAAAGACGGCTGTAAGATCATGTATCCCTGATAATTCAGTGGAAGTCAATCTGTTCTCTAACATTGATAAATAAATATAAATAAAATAGTATTTTCTTAACTTACAGAAAGTCATTATAAATAATATAAGTAGAAGTATTTAAAATAGGGGATCCTAGGGAGTGGAACTGGATATCAGGCTGGTACAGATGACATATGAATTTAAAAATTTTCAATGTTTTATTTGAAATATTTTTGAAAACAAAATTAAGCTTTTCTTGCCTATTAGAAAAATCATATATGGTGATAAAACCTGTTTGGGCAAAACATTGAGAAATGAGATTTTATGTATTATTGAAGGAAATATAAATGGGTATAACCTTTCTAGAAATGTTTTGTAAAATGTTTGTATATTCTTAGCAATCCTACATCATCAATTTACCTTAAGATGATAATTTTAAAAACTGGAAAATATGAGCATAAAAATGTTCAGCACTGTTTATAATGATGAAAAATCAGAAGGAGCCTAAATGCCCCTTGATAGAGAGCTAATTAAGTAAATTATGTTACGGACAATGTGATAGTCTCCAAACATCATAAGTGATTTTTAGATTTAGATTTATCAAAATGAAAAGATGTCCATGATAGATTGAGTAATGATGCTGATTACAGAACATGTATAGTATACATTTAGAGAAAACTGTGCACATATACTCAATGTGCCTGAATGCACCAACATAGTTATCAGTGTGAAGTAGAATTTCTAGTGTTTTCTTTCTTTATTTTCTGCTTTATTTAAGTATTTTCCAATAGGTAGCATTTTCAAATATAAAGCTAAGTTTAAACATAGCTACGAAAACAACAAAAACAGTATTTGCAACAACTCGAGATTAAACCTAGGCTTTTTGTTTATCAACTACTCAGAAAAGATGAAAATATCTCTGTATTTTATAAAACAAAGACCATAAAGAATAATACAAAGTGTACTTTGGCAATTGTCAAAAACAAAACAAACCAAACAAACAGAAATTGTGGCCTCCTCTCTTCTGAATGAGGTCATTCTACCCAATTTTCTTAAATGGTTTTGCAGAAATAAGAACAACACCATTCTAGGCAGAAAGCCAGAGTTGTCACATCAAGAAAAGAAAAAGGAAGAGTCACTTACCTCGGGGGTGACTTATAGTGAGAGAAAAACAGGCAAAAGAAAATATTACTGAACATTATAACCGGTTGAGCCATTGTATCAGCCTGGGAAACAACCAAGGTCAGATCATTTTTCTAACTTCTTGTTTGAGCCCCTGCCTGTGCTATTTATCAAAAATTTCATTATCTTCCCCTTGAAAGCTTCGTTATACCTGCCATCTCTGTGCCAAGAATTCAAAGTTCAATTGCTCAGCCCCAAAGGAGCAGGCAGAGGAAAAGCTCAGCTGGGCAGACAGAACCCAGCACCATTGATTGGAGGCCACCATGCCCAGTAGATGCCCAGAGCTTTCTGGTCTCAGACACAGCAGTGCCCCTTAGCAGGACCTTGAGGCAATATCACATTTAGTGCAGCCATTTGCACAGCTGCTTTCCCCTGCATGATACTCTGCCAGAACAGCTGGATTTAGAAAGGCCACAAACAGCTATGGCTTGTGCTGAGCCTGGTTCACCAGCCCAGACACCTCCTCCACCCACACAGATACATAAATGTGAAGTGGGACTTGATTTCTGGTCACAACCCTGCTGACCTAAACAGAATCTAGTCCACATGGGATGAAGTGAAGGAACCAGCAACTAGCAGATGGTGAAAAAAGTGATCCCTAGCTACTCTCATTGCTCATTAGTATAAGACACTCCCACCAGCACCATGACAGTTCACAAATGCCATGGCAACTACTTGGAAGTTACTGCCCCTTTCCATGATAACAACCCAGAAGTTACTACCCCTTAAAACGTGCTAAATAACTCCCCAAATTTGCATTAACCCACTTTTTAATTTGCATGTAATTGAAAGTGGGTATATGTGAGTATAAACACAGTTGCTCAGAGTCCATATGTTGCTGACTCTGTGATCACCGCCTACGAGTTAACCCTGCTCTGCAAGGAGCAGTGCCATTCAATAAAAGATTGCTGTTTAACACCACCAGCTCACCCTTGAATTCTTTCCTGGGCAAAGCCCCAATTTTGGGGCTCACCTGTCCTGCATCATCTGGCGATCATGAAGAGACAAAGATGGTGGCAATTGGCAATCAGTGGACAGGCAGTGAGACAGCAGAGATGGTGGTGATTGGCAGAGAGGCCAGATGACAAGAGACAGTGAGAGATGATGAGATGGTAAGATGTCAACCAGAAAGATGGTGAGAGGTGGTGCTCAGCAGGGCAAGAAGACACCAAGAGGTGGCAATCAGAGAAAGGTGGCTGGTGGCGATCAGCAAGCAGCAATCAGTGATTGGTGAGACAGCAAGAGACAGCAATTGGCAAGAGATGGCAAGACGCACCGATCAGCGCTATAGCAATCAAACCAGCAGAGCTACAGTACTAACCATAGACTCTTTTAAGGGCCGTTATCTTTCCTGACAAGTGGCAGCACTGGTCCCCTCGCATCAACTGAACCCATCCAACTGGGAAAACCTGAAGAGACCTTTACCTAGGTCCCATGTTGGAGACTGGTCAGCTCCATTTTGGCTCTGCTGAAAGGGTGTCCCCTCTACCACCCGCCTCAATATCAGGTGAGCCAGAAAATACGGCTTCTAGCTAAATAGTCGATTCAAAGTCCCCTAGAGCAGGCCTGATCAACTAAATCCTTGTTGCAACTTCTCTCGGTTGTTTGTCCTGTCATGCCATTATAATTTGCTTCACTGGCCATTTTCTTTGTTTCTACTCTGAAATGTATGTTTCATTTGCAGTTTTTGCTGTCACTCCCTGTTAACTATACTTGAGCAATTGTTTAAGGCAGGACACTTGGCTGTAAGAGGTCCCCTGTTGTGTTCACCCTGGGATGACAGAGTCATATTGTTCTGTCACCCCAGTGAGGCCTTTGGTGTTCACTATTGGCCACCTCTGGATGTTCCAGGGTTTTCAGCATTTGGTGTGGGGACCCTCATTGGCTAATACTTGGGTAATCTGGGTTTTCAGCGTTTGGTATTGTTGGCCACCCCCAGGATTCTCTAGGGTGTTTGGTGTTGGCATTTCCTCTAGGATTGTGGGTTGGAGACCCATCCAAGGGAATCTTGGTCTACCTTTCTTGTTTTCTGTCCTAAAGTTATCATTTTCCATAAAAGCATTTTCTTTTCTTATTGTCACTTTATTTACTTTTCCTTCTATACTTTTATTAATAAATATACTTCTTTTGTCATATTTTGTTCACCGGCAAACACTTATAATCCACTTTTGTAATGTCTTGCTACCTATATTTACACTTTCTCTGCAGGAACCAGGAATCTAAAAGGGAACCCTAACGAGCCCAGTTGCTTTCCCTCTTACTAGACTTAGAAAAATTTCTGTGTCTAGTAGAAATTCTTGTTAGACATGGGACAATGATGAGCATCTCAGAGGACTCGCCACTAGGGTGTCTTTTAGGCTATTAGAGCAAATTCAAATCCAGCTTAAAGCAAAAGAAACTCATTTTCTTTTGCAACACCGTTTGAGTCCAATACAAATTAGAAAACCAAGATATTTGGCCTAAATATGGTTCTATACATTATAATGCTATTTTACAATTGGTCTGATTCTGTAAAAAAAGAAGGAATATGGGAGGAGGTCCCTTATTATGTACAGGCTTTTGTGGCCCTTTCCTGGCTCATGTTACTTCCAGGCACCAGGACGCCATGTCTAAGGGATCCCCTCCTAGCGGCTCCCCCTAGAAGCCTACGCCATCCTCAGAGCCTCCTCTCCCCGGCAATTCTGAGTCGATCCCGCCTCTTCTCTAACACAGGATTCCACTCCAAGGTCATCAGGCACTCCTCTCCTTTATCCGACTAGCCCCAGCCTATGTCTCCTGCTGCCCAAGAGAGTAAGTCCAACCAGTACCCCAGGAGTGGGGCCTTATCTCAGCCCCTAAAATCAAAACTGTGTCCATTGTGGGAAGTAGCTGAAGGAAATGAGGAAACACCCAGAGTACATGCGCCATTTTCTATCTCGAATTTGGCTTTATACAAGGAGAAATTTGGCTAGTTTTCAGAAAATTCAAGGAGGTTGATAGAGGAGTTTGTTCATTTGACCACATCCTTTAACTTGGCATGACTTGCAAATGTTATCATCTGCTTGCTGTGCCACAGAGAAGAAGCAGAGGGAATGGTGTGTGGTTAAGCCAGTCAATTATGACAAAGTTAGAGAAGTAACTCAGGGAAAAGACGAAAGTCCTGCTCTGTTTCAGGGTCGTTTGGTTGAGGCACTCAGGAAATATGCTAATACAGACCCAGACTCCCCAGCAGGGCAAGCTCTGGGTATGCATTTTATTACTCAATCTGCCCCTGACATTAGGAGAAAACTACAAGATGCAGGAGTGGGACCTCGAACCCCTATGAGCCAACTCTTTTTTTTTTTTTTTTTTTTTTGAGATGGAGTCTCACTCTGTCGCCAGGCTAGAGTGCAGTGGCATGATCTCGGCTCACTGCAACCTCCGCCTCCTGGGTTCAAGCATTCTTCTGCCTCGGCCTCCCAAGTAGCTGGGACTACAGGTGTGCGCTACCACACCCAGCTAATTTTTGTATTTTTAGTAGAGATGGGGTTTCACCATGTTGGCCACGGTGGTCTTGATCGCCTGACCTCGTGATCCGTCCACCTCAACTTCCCAAAGTGCTGGGATTACAGGCATGAGCGACTGCACCCGGCCATGAGCCAACTCTTAAATATGGCCTTTAAAGTTTACAACATCAAAGACAGGGCAAAAGAAGTGAAAAAACCAACCAAAAATAATCAAAAAACACAATTATTTGTGGCTGCTTTAAGCTCCCTGCCACCTCATGGTTACCTATGCCAAGAAAGTGTCCTGAGGTCAGTGTCTGGAATCCCCGGATGAGATCCCCTGACTCGCCTCCCAAACATTTTGCTTTTCTCCTTTTTTGGTTTTTGAGACAGACTTTCGCTCTTGTCTCCCAGGCTGGAGTGCAGTGGCGCAATCTCAGCTCTTTGCAACCTTCACCTCCTGGGTTCAAGCAATTCTCCTGCCTCAGCCTCCCGAGTAGCTGGGATTACAGGTGCCCGCCACCATGCCCAGCTAATTTTTGTATTTTTAGTAGAGATGGGGTTTCACCACGTGGGCCAGGCTGGTCTCAAACTCCTGACCTCAGGTGATTTGCCTGCCTCAGCCCCCAAAGTGCTGGGATTACAGTCATGAGCCACCATACCCGGCCCCAAACATTTTTCTTTGGTGTCTCCACTGAGTGAGTTCTCCAGCAGCTCAGGGACTCTGAGGTCTTCCTTGAGCAATGCAGTTCACCCCTTCCATTCCTTATTTGATGCTACAGGATTCCCTTCCCTGTGTTATCCTGTCTTCTATGTCTACTGGGGCAAACAAAATTTGGCCAGCAGACAAGTCCCAATTTTATAAATAACTTAGATCCAGTCTTGTATAGGTCACCTCATTTGTGTGATGTGTGTTGTGTCCAGCATGCTATCCAATTGGCTTATAAATAGAAGAGTGCTCATAAACTAAACAAATAAAACTAGTCTAAGCTTATTAGTTTGAAAAATATGTGTCTTCTAGAATTTAAGAATTTTACCTAGGTAAACCACTGAGGATTCATAGGCTTTAGAATGGTTAAAATGGCTCTGAGTAGAAAGTTCTTTGTGTGGCTTAAAATCTTAAAATTGTTGAATGGTTCTCCTCTATAAAATACCAATAGGCATTTCAGGATTTCTTGCTTCCTAGGTTTATATAGAATATGCTAGGGAAGGTGTATTTTTTATGGTGAAAAAATTTTTGTTGGAAAAAATAATTTTTGTCTAATTCAGAAGTTACTAAAAGGAAGGATCAAAATAGGAGAAAAGCAGTCAGTAGAAAAGAGAGATGTGAGGAAAGTTATAGGTGGAAGATATATTTTTTGCAGGGAGAGATGAGGAAAAACATGATTTTATATGAAGACAGATCTTGTGTGGTAGATTCTTGTTTTAAAATAAAGTGACTGGTTGTTTGGGAGGTAGGTGGTACGGGACAGGTTGGAGGGTCCAGCCATGTCATGTCATTGAATGGTCTTTGTGGGTGATAATAGGGTTTGTGAAAGGGAATTTGCCACAGGAATTTTGTGTGTGATTAAGCTGGCTGTGATTAAAGGGAGATTGTTTGTGGTAGACTTTCTAGAAAAATGGTCTATGTGTTGGACCTGGGTTTCCTTAAAATGTTAATTTGCCAAATTATCAGAAATGTTGCTTTTCAATTCCGTGATAGATTTCTTTTAATAGCTTTTCAAATTTGTGTCTTGAACATTCAGTTGTTATTGTGTCTTGCTGCTTTCAGCTTTTTCTCCCTGTTAGAAGGCCTGAAATAACTCTTTCCTTTAGCTTTTCCATCGGCTCCTGTGACTTTTTCTCCTCTGTTTCTGAATATTGTTGTGACTTAGAGGTCTGGGGGAGCAGTGTTTTCCCCCAATATAGCTTGATTCTATGCTCTTGGTGTCTTAGTCTGTTCTCATGCTGCTAATAAAGACATATCCAAGACTGGGTAATTTATAAAGGAAAGAGGTTTAAGGGACTCACAGTTCCACATGGCTGGAGACACTTCACAATCATGGTAGGAGGCAAAGGAGGAGCAAAGTCATGTCTTACACGGTGGCAGGCAAGAGAGCATGTGCAGGAGAACTTTCCTTTTCTGAAAACATCAGATCTCACGCCCGTAATCCCAGCACTTTGGGAGGCCAAGGCAGGTGGAGTACCAGGTCAGGAGATCGAGACCATCCTGGCTAATATGGTGAAACCCCATCTCTACTAAAAATGCAAAAAATTAGCTGGGCGCGTTGGCATGTACCTGTAGTCCCAGCTACTCAGGAGGCTGAGGCAGGAGAATCACTTGAACCTGGAAGGAGGAGGTTGCAGTGACCTGAGATTGTGCCACTGCATTCCAGCCTGGTGACAGAGCAAGACTCCATCTCAAAAAAAAAAAAAAAAAAATCAGATCTCATGAGACTTATTCACTATCATGAGAGCAGCATGGGAAAGAGACCCACCCCCATGATTCATTTATCTCCGCCTGGCCCTTCCCATGACATGAGGGGAATATGGGAGCTGCAGTTCAAGATGAAATTTGGGTGGGGACACAGCCAAACTATAGTACTTGGTTTTTCTTGATATATAACCTTATTTGTGGCTTTTTGTTTTTGACTCTTATATTGCTTAAAAAAATTTCAAGGGCTAATGAGTGCCCACTTTCATTCACATCTCACCTGAAATATTTAATTGGTTGTAAGTCTTTTGACTGTAAGTCCCTTAACCAAAGGGGGGGAAAAAACAAACCTGAAAAATGAATTCAGGCCATGATTGAAAATAGAGTATCAGACGTGCCTCACTATGCCCTTTCTTAAATTTTAGGCCAGGTTCAAAAGGCCTTTCAAAATTACAAAATAAAGTATTGCCCTTCTCCCCCACCCACAAAAAAGAACAGCTTCTCTGTTCAACCAGAAGACTTAGTCTCATAAGGACAAAAAAAATTAATCCTTCAAGGATTGTATTAGTTTATTCTCACACTGCTATGAAGAAATGCCCATTGACTAACAGTTTCACATGGCTGGGGAGGCCTCAGGAACTTTCAATCATGGTGGAAGGTGCCTTTTCAGAGGGCAGCAGGAGAGAGAATGAGTGTCAAACAAAGGGTAAAGACCCTTATAAAAACCACTTGAGCTTGTAAGAACTCACTCAACAGCATGGGGAAAACTGTCATGATGGGGGAAACTGCCCCCGTGATTAAATTCTCTCTACCTGGTTCCACCCTTGACACATGGGGATTATTACAACCCAAAGTGAGAATTGGGTGGGGACACAGAGCCAAACCATATCCTTCTGCCCCTGGCCCCTCCCAGATCTCATGTCCTCATATTTCAAAATACAATCATGTCCTCCCAACAGTCCCCTGAAGTCTTAACTCATTCCAGCACTGACCCAAAAGTCCAAGTCGAAACTCTCATCTGAGACAAGGCAAGTCCCTTCCTCCCATGAGTCTGTAAAATCAAAAGCAAGTTAGTTATTTCCTAGATACAATGTGGGTATAGGCATTGGGTAAATAAACTATTTGCAAATGGGAAAAAATTGGCCAAAATGAAGGGGCTAGAGGCCCCAAGCAAGTCTGAAATCCAGCAGGGCAGTCAAATCTTAAAGCCCTGAAATAATCTCCTTTGACTCCATGTCTCACTTTGACCCAGGTCACACTGATGTAAGAGGTGGGCTCCCATTGCCTTGGGCAGCTCTGCCCCTGTGGCTTTACAGAGTGCAGCCGCCTTCCCAGCTGTTTTCACAGGCTGGCATTGAGTGTCTGTGTGTTTTCCAGGCGCATGGTGCAAGCTGTCAGCAGATATACCATTCTGAGGTCCAGAGGATGGTGGCCCTCTTCTCACAGCTTCACTAGGCAGTACCCCCAGTGGGGATTCTGTATGGGGGCTCCCACCCCACATTTCCCTTCTACACTGCCCTAGCAGTTCTCTATGAGGGCTCAATCCCTGCACCAAACTTCTGCCTGGACATTCAGGCATTTCCATACATCCTCTGAAATCTAGGTGGAGGTTCCCGAACCTCTATTCTTGACTTTTGTGTACCCACAGGCCCAACACCACGTGTAAGCCATCAAGGCTTGGGGCTTGCACCCTTGAAGCAATGGCCTGAGCTGTACCTTGGCCCCTTTTAGCCATGGCTGGGACATAGGGCATCAAGACCTGAGACTGCACAAAGCAGGAAGGCCCTGGGCCTGGCCCATGAAACCATTTTTTCCTCCTAGGCCTCTGGGTCTGTGATGAGAGGGCTGCCAGGAAGGTCTCTGACATGCACTGAGGACATTTTTCCCACTGTCTTAGTGATTAACATTTGGCTTCTTGTTACATATGCAAATTTCTGCAGCTGGCTTGAACTTTTTCTCAGAAAATAAGAGATAGCATTAGGAGAAATACCTAATGTAGATGATGGGTTGATGGGTGCAGCAAAGCACTATAGCACATGTATACCTCTGTAACAAACATGCACATTCTACACATGTATCCCAGAACTTAAAGTATAATTTTGTAAAGGACTATAAAAAAGAGTTTTTCTTTTCTATTACATTGTTAGCCTGCAAATTTTCCAAACTTTCATGCTCTGCTTTTCTTTTAAACATATGTTCCAATTCTAAACCATATCTTTGTGACTACATAAAACCAAATGCTCTTTAATAGCACCCAAGTCACCTCTTAAACACTTTGCTGCTTAGTATTTTCTTCCACCAGATACCCTAAATCATCTCTCTCAAGTTCAAAGTTCCACAGAGCTCTAGCCCAAGGACAAAATGCCGGCAGTCTCTTTGCTAAAACATAACAACTGTGACTTTTTTCCAGTTCCCAAGAAGTTCCTCATCTCCATCTGAGATGACCTCAGCCTGAACTTCATTGTCCGTGTCACTCACTATCAGCATTTTGGTCAAAGCCATTCAACAAATCTCTGGGAAGTTCCAAACTTTCCTACATCTTCCTGCCTTTTTCTGAGCCCTCCAAATTGTTCCAACCTCTGCCTGTTACCCAACTCCAAAGTCACTTCCCCATTTTCATGTATCTTTACAGTAGCACCCCACTTCTGGTACCAATTTAAGGATCAAGCATAACCAAAATAAAAGGACCTTTATCAGGTATTATTGAGTACCCCCATTGCTGTTAAACTTCAGAGAATCAGTAGCTGGGCACACCTGTCTAATATTAAACCTGTTTCTTATGAGTCCTTGCAGGCATAAGAGGACTGCATGACCTACACTGGTCAACCTGTAGAAGACTTAAAGCTGTTGTTTCACAAATGCACAAATAAATAACATGACAAGTAGGAGTATGTGCCATAATACACCACACTTAATATTCTTACCTAGTTTTTACCTTTCCTAAGACCTATGATAGCTATTTTATTGTTACTAATTTTTGCCCCTTGCTTGTTTATTCTCTTAATTAAGCTTATGTCTTCTAGACTACAACAATTCCACCTGAAGATGATGCTTGCACAATGCTTCCAATCCGTCCTGTTTTCTGATGCAGAGAATGAAAACAATCGGCCGTTGGGTCCCTTAGATTAGGTATCCAGAAATTTTTACTCTTCCAATGCCGGGCAGGGCCTATACCCAGAAACTCAGCAAGAAGCAGCTACAGAAGATGGACCTCCACCTTTCTGTGCCCCCCTTAAGATTAAGAAGGGGTATCTAATCTCTGAATAGGGAATGCAGTAGGATACTGGCAAGACTTGCTTTCTGGTCACAACCCTGCCGACCACAACAAGACCTGGTCCAGATGGGGTGAAATGAAGAAACTAGCAGGAACCAGCAGATGGCAAAGAAAGTGATCCCTACCTGCCCTCATTGCTCATTAGCATAAGATACTCCCACCAGCTCCATGACAGCTTACAAATGCCATGACAATGACCCAGAAGTTACCATCTTTTTCCATGGCAAGAACCGGGAAGTTGCTCCCCCTTTCCTTAAAAATTCTAAATAACCCACCCCAATGTGCATTAATCTGCCCCTAAATTTGCATGTGCTTGAAAGTGGGCAAAAGTGAGAATAAACACAGCTGCTAAGAATCCATATGTTGCTGACTCTGGGCAAACTGCCTGTGAGTTAGCCCTGCTCTGCAAGGAGCAGTACCCTTCAATAAAAGATTAGCTAACACCACCAGCTCACCCTTGAATTATTTCCTGGGCAAAGCCAAGAACTTTCCTGAGCTAAGCCCCAGTTTGGGGGCTCACCTGTCCTGCATCAGATGGATGGATGGATAGATGGATGGATGGATAAATGGATGGATGGATGGATGGAAGGATGAATGAAGAGATTCCAAATCAATCTTTCTCCCATTTGGGTTCTGAATGGCCTTTACCATCAGCAGACTTCATCTGGGTTGGGGCCATCTTAATTCATCAGAAAGATCTTGATAAGGTAATATCTCATCAGTGAAAGGTAGGAGATGAGTCTCCATCTTCTTCCTCTCCAATTTACCCCTCTCCTAATTTAGTAATCATCTCTGCCAACCAGGATTTTTGGAAGAAAGTCTAGCCAAAAAAGTTCCTATTAAATTAATATAGAATCTTCCCTGTGGTAGGGAAATGGAGCAGTGTAATGAATCCCTACTCACCTAACATTTGTAGTTTTAAGAAGGACCCCAGCTGGGTGCGGTGGCTCACGTCTGTAATCCCAGCACTTTAGGAGGCAAAGGCAGGCAGATCATGAGGTCAGGAGTCCAAGACCAGCCTGGCCAACATAGTGAAACCCCATCTCTACTAAAAATACACAAATTAGCTGGGCATGGTAGTGCATGCCTGTAATCCCAGCTACTCAGTAGGCAGAGGCAGAATTGCTTGAACCCAGGAGGCGGAGATGGCAGTGGGCCGGGATCACACCATTGCACTCCAGCCTGGGCAACAGAGAAAGACTCTGCCTCAGAAAAAAAAAAAAAGAAAAGAAGGGACCCCACTTCCCCCAAAAAATTCTGCAGAGACTTGCTGCAGAAGCTAACCTTGATAAATGCTGGTAACTTCTCTGAAAAAAAAACAAAAAAAAAAAACCCTGAATTCCGCCCAACTGGACTTCCTACGAAAAAGCTTTTATTTAAACATAAAATGGGAGGAGGTGGAGAGCTGCCTATATAACTTAAAATTCCCTCCCCTGTTCTTAATATATGCCAAGACTGACTCTCCTGAGTCTGCCTTAATAATTACAGGGACATGTCACACACCAAAACAGCTCATGAAAATGATTTTTCCCAAAATAGTAACTGAACAGCTAGACACCCGCCCTGGAAATTAAGTCTTTTGTATCTTTACATTCAAACATTTTTATGTGATCCGTTTCTACGTTTTTTATTAGAAACGTATGTGATAGCTTTCCTTTGTGTGGCATCATTAAATGTAGAGCTAGCTCCAGCTGAATGGCTAATGACGTGTGAGATGACAGTGGAGAGACTGGGAAAGTAAGCAACTACCCGTGGTAAGAAAAGTACTTAAAACTTGAAAATAAGGCAAAAGAGTAGGTAGGATGTCCCTTTCTCTGTCTTATGGAGTATACTGAGTTGAATAATCACTCCCTCAAAAAAAAAAAAATTCATGTTCCTCCCAGAACCTCAGAATGTGACCTTATTTGGAAGTACGGTTTTGCAGATGTAATTAGGTAAGACTAAGTCATACTGGAGTAGGTTGGGCCCTAAATCCAATATGACTGGTGTCCTGAAGAACACTGTGTGATGACAGAGGTAGAGGGTGACATGTCTACAGGGCAAAGAATGCCAAGGATGATGTGTTAGTCTGTTCTCGCATTGCTATAAAGAATTACCTGAGACTGGGTAATTTACAAAGAAAAGAGGTTTAATTGGCTCACAGTTCCACAGGCTGTATAGGAAACATGGCTGGGGAGGCCTCAGGAAACTTACAATCATGGCAGAAGGTGAAGGAGAAGCAGGCATATCCTACATGGCTGGGGCAGGAGGAAGAGAGCGAAGGGGGAGGTGCCACACACTATTATAGACAATCAGGTCTCATGAGAACTCACTCATTATTATGAGAACAGCAAGGGGGAAATCCACCCTCATGATCCAATCACCTCCCACAAGGCCCCTCTTCCAACATTGGGGATTACAATTCGACATGAGATTTGGCCAGAGACACAGATCCAAACCATATCAGATGGCCAGCAACTACCAGAAGCTGGGAGAAGGGCTTGGGACAGATTGTCCCTCAGAAACTCCAGAAGGATCCAACCCTGCCTGCACCTTGATTTCAGATTTCTGGCCTCTTGAGAGAATAAATTTCTGTTGTTTTAAGCTACTCAGTCAGTTATAATTTGTTGTAACAGCTCTAGGAAACTAATACCCTGGGCTATTGTTTAACAGGCTCACCCAAGTATTATTAAAATTTTTAGGGGACTGTGACTTTGTTTTTTCTACTTATTATAGTAGGTAAGGGTACAGTCTCTGTAAAGTTACATGTTAATTTGTAGACCTTGTCCAGTGGAGATGCAAATAATTTTTGTCTAGTGAAAAAGATAACCCTAAAGGTTATTATTTTAATATCCTGTAGAGCGTTAACCAGTTTTGTTTCAAACTCAGCAGACGTACCAGAATGTGTTTTCTGGTGGAGACAGTTCTGATCCTTCTAATTTTCATTTGAATTGGTTTTACCACCTGTTCCCTCATTAGAAAGTGAAATAAAATTCTTGATGCTTCTTCATTCTACATACAGATTAGTCATGTTTTTAACTTTTTTGAAATTATACTTTGACAACCCAGAATCTTCACGGACCAGACATCTTTCTGAGACGATCTGGTTCAATGTCCCTCTGAATGGAGGAATGCATTCTTTCCTCAGTGCATTTATCAGTAGACTTGGTCAGTCTGTGCTTGAAGAGTCTACTTGATGGGGAACTTGTGATTCGTTTTTTTTTTTTTTTTTTATTTCAATAGGTTTTTGGGGAACAAGTGGTGTTTGGTTACATGAATAAGTTCTTCAGCGGAGATTTTGAGATTTTGGTGCATCCATCACCTGAGCAGTGTACGCTGTAGTGTACACCCAAAGTGCAGTCTTTTATCCCTCATGCCCCCCTCCCAGCCTTTCCCCAAATTACACAAAGTCCATTGTACCTCTTATTTTAT
Organism: Pongo abelii; assembly: GCF_028885655.2. Taxonomy (NCBI): domain Eukaryota; kingdom Metazoa; phylum Chordata; class Mammalia; order Primates; family Hominidae; genus Pongo; species Pongo abelii. Next base: position 106,895,912 of record NC_071999.2, on the reverse strand, counting down.
TTTATTTTATTTGAGACAGAGTTTCACTCTGTCACCCAGGCTGGAGTGCAGTGGTACAATCTCAGCTCACGGCAACCTCCACCTCCCGGGTTCAAGCGATTCTCCAGCCTCAGCCTCCCAAGTAGCTGGGATTACAGGCACCCACCACCAAACCCTGCTAATTTTTTGTATTTTTGGCAGAGATGGGGTTTCACCATGTTGGTCAGGCTGGTCTCAAACTCCTGACCTCAAGTGATCCACCTGCCTCGGCCTCCCAAAGTGATGAGATTACTGCCATGAGCCACCATGCCCGGCCCATTGTATCATTCTTATGTCTTTGTATCCTCATAGCTTAGCTCCCATGTATGAGTGAGAACATATCATGTTTGGTTTTCCATTCCTGAGTTACTTCACTTAGAATAATGGTCTCCAATTCCATCCAGGTTGCTGCGAATGCCATTATTTCTTTTTCTTTTTTTCTTTTTCTTCTTTTTGAGATGGAGTTTTGCTCTTTTTGCCCAGGCTGGGTTGCAATGGTGCGATCTTGGCTCACCGCAACCTCTGGCTCCCGGGTTCAAGCGATTCTCCTGCCTCGGCCTCCTGAGTATCTGGGATTACAGGCACACACAGCCATGCCCGACTAATTTTGTATTTTTAGTAGAGATGGGGTTTCACCATGTTGCTCAGGCTGATCTCAAACTCCCGACCTCAGGTGATTCGCTCGCCTGGGTCTCCCAAAGTGCTGGGATTATAGGCATGAGCCACCACGCCCAGCCGAATGCCATTATTTCATTGCTTTTTATGGCTGAGTAGTATTCCATGGTATATATATACCACATTTTTCTTTGTCTACTCCTTGATGGATGGTTATTAGGGCTGGTTCCATATTTTTGCAACTGCAAATTCTGCTGCTATAAACATGCATGTGCAAGTATCTTTTTCATATAATGACTTCTTTTGTCTGGACAGATACCCAGGAGTGGGATGGCTGGATCAAATGGTAGATCTACTTTTAGTTCTTTAAGGAATCTCCACACTGTTTTCCATAGTGGTTTAACTAGTTTACATTCCCGCCAACAGTGTAAAAGTGTTCCCTTTTCACCACACCCACACCAACATCTGATTTTTTTTATTATGGCCATTCTTGCAGGAGTAAGGTGGTTGCACTGTGGTTTTGATTTGCATTTCCCTAATCATTAGTGACATTGAGCATTTTTTCATATGTTTGTTGGCCATTCGTATATCTTCTTTTGAGAACTGTCAATTCATGTCCTTAGCCCACTTTTTGGTGGGATTATTTGTTTTGTTCTTGCTGATTTGTTTGGGGAACTCATGGTTGTTTTTATGGTAAGCTGTTCTATTGCTAGACATTTATAATTAGAAAATTATTTCTCAAACTAAGGTAAAATCTCCTTCCAACTTCTACCCACTAGTTTGAATTATGCTTTCGAGAGCAGCACAGAATCTGACAGCCCTTAGGATATTTGATATTATACTCTTCTTGGTTTTTTCTCCTCCAGGCTAAGTATCCTTAGATACCTGTGGGCACTAGAGTGTTCCTTACATATTTTATCATCCTATTGAATTTGGGAACTGAATTAAATTCATCAACCCCCCTTCTTTTGTTTGAGCTTCTACTGTGTTCAGTACTCTACTCAGTAGTAGAAAAGGAATCAGATGAGAAAACACTACACTTATAAAGCAATCTTTGCAAGAGCAATTAACAGATTGGAAAGACTCAGTAGCTTTGTGGGATCCACTGAGGACCCAAGGGAGGGCATGATTAATTCTACCTGAGGATTTAAGCAAGGCTGGTTTACAAAGAAAGTTCTCCTTGCACTAAGTCCTGAAGGTGGGTGGGAAGTATCCAGGTGTGAAGGACATCCCAGGCAAAGGTAGAAAGACGTATGAACGTATGACCAAAAAAAAAAAAAAAAAAAAAGGACAAGAGAAAATTCTCAAATAATCACAAGGCATTAGAGCACCCCCCAAGTTCCATGAGAGCTACAAAGATATAAATGTGATTAGTGGGGAAAATAATAATTATGGAAATAAAGCCTGTCCCTAAAAATGTAGGCATGAGGGTGGTGGTCTGAACAAAGACCATAGAACTTGAGCTAAAGAGCGAGATCTGTCAATGTTCACTCATCCCAATCCAAGGAAAAGGGAGCATATTGGGAAGATTTATCAATTTGGAGGAGAAAAGCAAAAATTTGAAGAAAGAGTAATCAAATAGGAGGAAATTTTGTGTGCCGATTTTACAACGGGATCTGGTGTCAGTTTGCCTAGTGCACATCCCAGCTCTGATTCTTGCTCTCCACATGACCTGGAGCAAGCTACTTATTATTACCAAGATTCAACTTCCCTATCTGTAAAATGGGTCATGATAGGCTGGGCACGGTGGCTCATGCCTGTAATCCCAGCACTTTGGGAGGCCAAGGCAGGCAGATCACAAAGTCAGGAGATAAAGACCATCCTGGCTAACATGGTGAAACCCTGTCACTACTAAAAATACAAAAAAATAGCCGGGCGTGGTGGCGGGCGCCTGTAGTCCCAGCTACTCTGGAAGCTGAGGCAGGAGAACGGTGTGAACCCAGGAGGCGGAGCTTGCAGTGAGCCAAGATCACACCACTGCACTCCAGCCTGAGCAACAGAGGGAGACTCCATCTCAAAAAAAAAAAAAAGGTCATTATAGCAAACTTCAAGGGATTATTAGGTTCCTATAACATAATCAGGTTCATACACATAATGAAAGTGTGTATCATATGCCTGGCACATGCTAAGTTATCAGTGCAGAATAAATCTTATTATTATTTTCTCATTTATTTAAAATAGCAATTTAAAGTGAGGAAGCTGCATTTGGAAGAGAACAAGACCCAGGGAGGGGCTCTTACAATCAAGCTCTTAGAATCTTTTACTTCATGTGCACATTTTGCCTCTACATGACCTTCTAGGCCTTGGGATCCTCCCTGCTCTCCTGGGCTATCAACCCCATGACCCACAAGTCACTGCAGAGACCAAGGTGTCCATTCTCACGCCTGGCTCATGCGGACCACTCGTTCTCTCTAATTCTGCTCAGACAGCTAAGATTGAAAGCAGACAGGGCAAGGGATGGTGGATGGAGGTTAAATTCACCTTGTTCAAGATTTGGTTCCTTGTCTGATGCAGATAAATTCTCAAATCTTCTTACCAACAACCTTCATCTTAATCAAGGTTCCTTCATCTAAAAGGAAGAAAAGCTACTCAAGATATCTTACGAAAAAAAGATGGAATACACTGGAAGGAAACAAAAGCATCTCCCAGAATTATGGGGCAAGAAGATCTAGGAGGCCTCACAAACAAGAGACTTTGGACCTAAGGCACCTCTCTTGGCCTCCAGCGCTGCATGGTCTCTGGGCACCATGTCTCTCTAAACATCTGATTCATCCTTGTTTTTTCCAGCAAACCCCCTGCTGCTGGAGAAAAACAGGGTTGCTCCAGCCCTAGCCTTATCCCATCTCACTATGTACAATCTCTGCTGATTAATCTCCTTTAACATGGCTTGGTTAATTCATTCTCTCATGAGAAACTTCAGAGATCTCCTACTGCTTATAGAAAAAAGTCCAAGTTTCTTATCATGACATTGCATACCCTCTTCAATCTGGAAAGTTCAACCCTTTCCAGCCTGATTCCTCCACATAGATTCCATGTCTAGGTGGTCTGGATTTCTATAAATATAGCCATAGCTGTCCAAAATCTCATGCCCGTTCGTGGCTGGAATGCTGTCCCTCACCAATCCTCTCCTATTAAAATCATACACAAGTGAAACCAAGCTGATTTGCTCTTTCTGGGCCTATAATTAAACTACATTGCCCAGCCCTCTTGCATCTAGACAGCATGACTGCTTTTCTCCAATAGAAAGAGAGTGGAAGTAATGTGTGTAACTTCCAGGCCAAGGCAGTTAATAGCACATGTGTCTTTTCAATCTATTCACTCCTTTCTCCCCTCCTCCCAAGGAATAATGCCAAGCAACTGTGAAGCCAGTTAAAGATGAAAGCCTGGAGCCACAACATGGGTGGAGTCTGGGTCCCAGAATGACTGTATGGAGCAGACTGTGCATGGCTAGGACATGAGAAAACTTGATCAGGCTAAGTCACGGAGAGTTAGCATTGTTCATAATAGCAGTTGAACTACTCTGATGGCACATCATACCTCGAGACTTTGCTCAAATTTTATACCTTCTTATGTCACTCCTGTAGAAAATGACCACTCTGTCATCTGAGCATTTTTCTCTAGTGCTCCGTTTACAGTATTTATCATTTAGCCTTATGTCATTAAGGTTGTTTATGTGTTCTCTCTTTCTCTCTAGATTGTACATTTTTTGAGGACAAGTGTTGAGGTGTTCCTTGCCCAGCAACCACATTTTAGTCCCTGCTAGTATACGGTGTGGGTTGTTGCTGCTGTCAGTGCACATGCTGTTTCTTGATGGAATTTCTATCTGGTGAACAGGGGTGGCAAGCAAGAAGGAAACTTGAGAGTCCCCTTACATTCTCCTAGGGCTGAGGGGATCTCATGAAAGGAGTCCTCCAAGTCCAGGGAAGCTGTGTACACCTGGGAGAGCTGTGCCCTGCCCAACTCCAGAGGGCTCTATTCATGCAAATTACAGTGCACCTGTGTGCACATTTCAGAGCCCAAAGACTTCCTAGACACCAAAACATTTCAACCACCTCCAAATCTACAACCAAACTAACTGAAAGTAGTTATCCCCAAAGGCTCAAATGGCTCATCTCCCTTTTGACATGTCACTTTTGACATCTGCTCTTCACAAGGGAGAAGGTATGGGGAGACAAGACAATATGTACTCTCTTATTTGTTCCAGTTCTTTCCAGTCCAACATAATCTTATTAGGCAGGTGGGGGTTCTTTAACTCTCTGACTACATCCCTTGGTTGTGTGCCCACTCTTGGCTTCATTGAGTAAAGTAGTGACTGCTTAACCCCGGACCTCTGTGCTTCCTTCCTCATCTGTAGGATGAGGATAATGATACGCACTTGGCAGAAGTTATGTTTTGTTTTGGTTTCAGGTTTTTTGAGACAGAGTCTTGCTGTGTCACCTAGGCTGGAGTGCAGTGGTGTGATCTTGGCTAACTTCAACCTCTGCCTCCCATGTTTGAACGATTCTCCTGCCTCAGCCTCCCAAGTAGCTGGGATAACATGTGCCCGCCACCACGCCCAGCTAATTTTTTTTTTTTTTTTTTTGGATTTTTAGTAGAGATGGGGTTTCATCATGTTGGCCAGGCTGGTCTTGAACTCCTGACCTCAAGTGATCTGCCCACCTCGGCCTCCCAAAGTGCTGGGATTACAGGCGTGAGCCACCGTGCCTGGCCAGAACTTTTGTGAGAATTAAATAACACAAGCACAGTGCCTGGAGCACATTGAGTGGTCCACCACCATCATGCCTTCCATGTATGACAGCAACCCCAGAGCTCCTGTCCAAGGGGCTGGGGGTTGCTGTCACATGCAGAAGGCATGATCGGGGCAAGGGATTGTGGTCAGTATAGGGGAACAGGAACAGGGAAATTTTCTCTGCGTCTTATCCTTCTTACTAAACCATAAGATTGTAAGAGGTGGAATCAGTGTCATGCTTACCTTTATCTTCTCCACAGAGCCTGCCCCTGTGCTTGGCACATAGTGTTA